>NW_006399849.1:9601121-9607824 GCF_000299155.1 Elephantulus edwardii | reverse complement strand
GTTCCTAAGAGCAGATTTTCATAATGTAATTTTTCTTTTGATTTCCTGACTGCTGGTGCCAAGGGTGTAGACTGTGGAGCTGAACAAGCTGCAACTATTAACAACCTCAAGCTCTTCTCCAGCTATCTCAATGCTGCCAATTGTTCTATAGTGAAAATCTTGGTCTTCTTTATATTGAGCTTAAATCCATATTGAAGACTGCAGTCCTTGCCCTTTCTCAGCATACACCTCAGGTCCCCCTCAGTTACAGCAAGCACGGTTGTGTCATCTGCAGGCTGCTGATGAGTCTTCCTCCAATTTTAATGCCACATTCTTCCTCATGAAGTCCACTTATAAGGTTACTATTGAGATAATCCAAGTGAAGGACCATGGTTTATTAGATTATGATGAAATCTACAAGCTACAGAGAATAAACAGATATACGTAATATATTTTTTATTTGCTGAACTGATAGAAAAAATTATCTGTGGAAATAAAAGATGATTGAAAGCTTTTTGGCTTTAGCACTGGGTATTTTTGCAATGTTGATTACAATGGAAAGCTTGAAGACAAGTAGGTTTGTGAGAGGATATTGAGATTTTTGCTTTGGACATGTTCGGATTAAAATTCATACATTTCAACTAATGGGTCAAGTCAGAATGACTTTAACTAAGTATGCTTGGACCTCAGAAGAGCATCCAGGAATGGGAAGAGGCTTTTGAGAGAGTTAAGTAGCTTTGACAATATTTAGTGCATGGACTGGTTGAAATAATTTGAAGAGAGAGAAAGCATTTGGTGTGATTAAGTGATGATGATGATGAATGTTCATATGGCACTCAATCTCTGATGAGCCCTGTAGTTTACATATGCTGATTTAGGTTCTTGTTGTTGTTAGATGCCTATTGAGTCAAATACAACTCACAGCGACTCTGAACAATGGATCTGAGACCTTTTCTCTTCTGTACCATCCTCACAGTCTCTGACATACTTGACTCCATTACTACAGTCACTGTGCTAATCCATGTGGTAGTGGTTGATGGTCTTCCTCTCACTTTTTTTTTTTTTTTGGTAGGATTTTTTATTGAGATTTTAATGAAAGTTTATAAAGAACTTGGATTTCCATTTTTTAGTTGTTGCAAATTTGCCTCCCTGTTCCCCTTTCCTTCCAGTTTGTGGGGTTTTTTTTGAAAAAAAGTTCTTTCACTGTTATGTGGTCCCCCCCTCCCTCCAAACCACTTTTCTATGCAGCTCTTATTCTGGACTCTTGTCACACCAATAATACCTAACATATGTTCCTTTTATACAATTCTCTCCCTCGTCTATTTCAATGCTGTGTACATTATTTATTCCTTCTTTCTTAGTTTCCTCCCAGCCCTTATATTTTATAACAATGACATTATGCAGTATTTGTATTTTTGTGGCTAAGATATTTCATTCAGCATAATGTTCTTCATGATCACCCATTTTGTATAATATTCCATGAATTCTTTGTTTTTCAGTGCTGCATAATATTCTATTGTGTGAATATACCACAGCTTCTCTGGCCATTCGTTTGTTGATGAGCACTTGGGTTGTTTCCAACTCTGCTATTATGAACAAAGCAGCAATAAACACGGGTGTGCCTATATCTACTTGGGTGGCAGTTCTGGTTTCTTGAGGGTAAATTCCCAGTAGTGGGATTGCTGGGTCAAATGGTATCTCTATTTGCAACTTTTTGAGAAAGTGCCATACAGCATTCCACAGTGGTTGCACCTGTCTTCCTCTCTTTTGCCAGTGCTCCAGCTTTCCAAGCATGATGTCCTTCCTTCTCCAATAACCTCCAATAACCAACCTCTCCTAGCAGCATGCTAGTATATGAGACAAAGATTTATTATTTTTGCCTCTAAGCAGCACTCTGGCTGCACCTTCTCCAAGACATATCTGTTTGTTCTTTTAGAAGACTGATATATTCAGTACTCTTCTCCAACACAGCAGTTCAAAGGCATCAATAGAATGAAAAATTCCATAGAATAGTGTTATTCATTTCTTATCCCATTGTAGTTGGATAAAATGAGGTAGAGAGATTAAGAAATATATCTCAAGATAGAGGAAGGACTAAACTAGACTATTTAATCCAGGTAATCTGGTTCCAGAGTCCATTTTTCATAGCATAATGAGCCTAATCATTGACAAAATTGCTTCTTCATACTCATACTTGCTTGATGTCCTATGACCTTGAGTCCTATACAGATTGAAATTGGAATTTGTGATAAGCACAATTCAGCATGAAGAAATTAACTTTCAACAGGCATTGTCTTTCTTTTAGTGCACTCTATACTTTCTCTTTGATTTTTCATGCCCTAAAACCAAAACACACCATGCCATGTTGAGGTGGCTTTTGATAAAGTATATTACACATGTTTTCCATAAGAGTCTTTCCAGCAATTCCTTGGAAATTCTGTGATTTTATGAAGAAAATCACTTCACTCAGCATGACAAACAAGTAATGTTTGAAAAGATAAACTATTTTAATTGATTCCTAGGATGAATCATATTTTTAATAATCACATAAGATCACTCACAGATTCAAAGGATCAAACAAACTCAATTTAAAAGTTTTTATTGCGTAACACTCACAAAATGTTTCTTTTATAAAGACTCAACTTCAAGATCAACTGAAGGGAAATTTCTATGCGTTTGTTGGTAACACAATCAAATTGGAAATATGCAATGTTCTTATGTCACTGTGTGGGACACAGAACAGTTTACTGATTAGCTGGTAAATGATAAATGTACAAATGATGTTCAGAACAGTCTAGATATCAATGACTAAAGTGAACTCAAGGACAATGGCCAGGGTTTTAAAGGCAACCTGGGAGAAACCTAAGTCTCAAATACCTAAGAATAAATACAGTCCTAAGGGTAGAAAAATGGAGGGTCAGTATAGGAGAATACCCTTGACCAAGTAGATGGCCACTACAGGCTCTAAAGTGTCAGAAAGTATGAGGTCGGCACAGGATAGAAGAGTGTTCAGATGTGTTGTTCATAGTGTCGCTTTGAGTCATACTTGTTGGCACCTAACAACAACGGTATGAGAGAGACCTCTGATTAAATATACACTTTCTGTGTAATGCAATAGTCATTTGGTTATTCCTGAGTCAACACCTACTATGTCCCAGTGCTTTAGTTAGCTGCTGTTTCCATAACACAAATATCCTAAATAGATGGCTTTAAGGAACAGACTTTCCCCGCCCCCCCCCCCATTTTAGGAGGCTAGAAAGCTGATTTCAGGCCACTGTCTTTATCAGAAGGCTCCCTCTCTCTCTGTTAACTGGAAAACAGTTACTTGGTCAGTCAACTGAATTGCATCCACATGTTCATTAAAAAAAATAGCGATCTAACCCAATGTATAAAATTGATCTAACCCAATGTATAAATTCTCAAATCTGTCTCTGGCTACATTGTTTTCATCCAGGAGAGTGGGAATTTTTGTCTGCTTTGCTGAGAGCTACATCAATATTTTCTACAACAGTGACTTTCAACCAAGTACACACTGAATAACTATTTTTTTTTTTTGGTAAATTACTAGCAAATATTTAGTTAATTCTTCCTGAAGTTGTCACACCTCCACCCTCAACACAAGATCCTATTAAACTGCCAGCCGCTTGTATCCTTGTGTCGTCTCTTTCCCTTTGCTGTTTTTTTTTAGGACTCACAGAATATAAGTTCAAATGACCAGTTAGGTAGAGTAAGAGCTTTAAAATTTTTGGGGTAGCTCTTTGTACTTTATAGACCGTGAAGCACAGTTAGTTATTACAGAGAAGAAAGAGCCTAAGATTGGACTCCTCTTGGACGTGGCCGCAAACATTTGGTCTGTGGGCAGTATCCAGACCATAGATAATTATTTTTTCCATCTGTACAAAGTTGCAAAGTAATTTCATCCACTATTTTTTTGAAATGAGTTATTTAATACAAATTTATATCTAGCTAGGGTTGTTTTGTTTTTTTGGTTTATTTTTTTAAAAATAAAAAACAAACCCAATACCATTTGGCTTAACTAAGTCCACATTCTTGTTTAGTCAGCTGAGTATGCAGCTACCTTGAGTAGATACCTTCCCCTTTTATAAAAGATAAAGAACCTATAATTCATTGTAGCCCCCAATTCTCTCTATTATCTCCTGGGTCCTGAAGCCAATGTTAGACTAAAGTTGATGTCATACACTCTCTAACTATAATCCCCATTTCTCGCTATTAACTCCTGGATACTGAAGCCAGTGCTAGACTAAAGCTGGTGTCCTACAGTATGATTACTCATGGTTTCCCAGTAGACTCTACATTTGACCTTTCTTTATACCAGATAATACTGAATCTATAAAAATATTATCAGTTTCAATCAAATAATAACATGCAATCGATAGAGTCATAAATGTAATACCTTTTGTATGACTAGGAACAAACAGTTTCAAAAATTGGGTAGTCTGTTCTAATTATATTCCGTTAAGATTCACAGCTTGGAAATTTGATGGAGAATCACTTTGAATTGGAGTTGACTCTTCCACTGAGTAAGTATATTGTTGTTATGTGCCTTCAAGTCACCTGTGACTCATAGCGACCCCTAAGTACAACAGCTGTGAATCCTGCCTTATCCGGAGCCAGTCTCACTGACTCAGACACACTTACCTCATTGCCCCTGTTACTGTATCAATCCATCTCATTCAGAGTCTTCCTCTCCTGTGCTGCCCCTCCACCCTTCCGAGCATGCGGTCCTTCTCCAAGGACCTGACACTCCTGGTCACATGTCCAAAGTACATGAGACAGAGCTTCAAAATCCAAGGAGAAACTTAGTTTCATCCTCTCCAAGACAGACCTATTTATTTTCTTGGTGGTCCATGGTATGTTCAAGAATCTTCTTCAGCACCACAACTCAAAAGCATCAATTCTTCTGCTGTTGTACGTAAGGTCACTGTGAATCATAAGCAACTTGAAGGCACATAACAACAACACACAACAAAGCCATAAACCATGTGAATTTGGGTGGTAGCACTGAGAAGGTTTTCGAGATACTCTTTTCTATGACAGCCTGGCTGAAGTGTGCCCATTTCATGATATTGTCTCTACTTCCTTTGATCTGGCCTATGAAGTTGAATATATATATATATATACAATAGCTACAATTAAACTACACAGTCAGACAACACAACCTTATGCATGTAGTCCAAGCACTGCACTCAACTAAAATGCAGATCACTTTCTTCTCAAGTGCACGCTCTCTAGAATTGATCACATATTAGGATGCAAGATAAGCTTCAATAAATTAGAAAACATTGAAATGCTACAAAGTATCTCTTCACACCACAGTGCCATAAAACTAGAAATTGACCACAAGAGGATAAAGCGTGCAAAGCCATCAATGTGGAAGCTAAATAACACCTTGCTAGAACACAGTTGGGCTATAGAAGAAACAAAGAATGAAAGTAAAAAGTTCCTTGAAACAAATGAAAATGAAAATATGATGTACCAAAACCTCTGGGATGTAGCTAAGGCAGTCCTCAGGGGACAGTTCATAACAATAAGTAAACACATAAAAAACAAAGATGCAAAATAAGTGATTTAACTCAACTCCTTTAACAAATAGAAAAAGAACAACATCGAACCCAACAACCTCTAGAATAAAAGAAATAAGAAAGCTGAAATCAGTGACATAGAAAACAGAAAAACAGTTGAAACCATCAATAAGATAAGGAGCTAGTTTTTCAAAAGGGTCAATAAAATTGACAAACCATTGGCAAACTTTATAAAAGGGGAAAAAAAGGAGAAGACACAAACAACTCAACTCAATTAAGGAACTATAGAGGTGACATGCAACAGAACCAGAGGAAATTAAATCTACAATATCAGAATATTATGTAAAGTTAAATTAAAAGGCGCATTGCCATGGGAAAGTCTGCTGTTAGGGACCTCTCCAAAGTACTGAAGAGCAATGGTGTCTCTCTGGAGACTAAGGTGCATTTGATACAGGCCATGCTCTTCACAATCACTTGTTATGCATCAGAGAGTTGGACAATGACCAAGGAGGCTAGAAGGAGAAGTAATGCCTTTGAGCTGTGGTGTTGGAGAAGAGTATTGAGAATACCATGGACTGCTAGGAAGACAAACATATTCATCCTGGAAAGGGTTAAACCGGGTGGCTCCTTGGAGGCAAGGATTCTGTGGCTCCGTCTAACATACTTTGGACATGTTGTGAGGAGAGACCGGTCCTTGGAGAAGGACATCATGCTTGGGAAGGTGGAGGGACAGTGTAGGAGGGAAAGGCCCTCTATGAGGTGGATTGATTCAGTGACTGGGATAATCGAGATGGCAATGTCAGAGACAGTGCAATTGGCACAGGACAGAGCAGAGTATAGGGCTGTTGTACATAGGGTCGCTATGAGTCGCAAGCAACTTGATGGCACATAACAACAACAACAAATATGTGGATAAACTTGAAAACTTAGAGAAAATGGACAAATTCCTTGAAAGTCATACGCTACCCAGATTGACACAAACAGATGTAGAAGACTTGAACAGACCTATCACAAAAGAAGAAATTGATAAGGTAATAAAAAAGACTTCCCCACAAAAGAAGTCCTGGACCCAATGGCTTCACAGCTGAATTCTACTAAACATTCAGAGATTTGTCACCAACTTTACTTATTTCAAAATTTAGAAGCAGATGGAATACTACTTGTTGTCCTTGTTATTGTTA
>NW_006399849.1:9593605-9595171 GCF_000299155.1 Elephantulus edwardii | reverse complement strand
CAGAAAAAAAACCCCAACCATTAGAATAATGTGGGATGATACCAAACAAAACAATACATGCGTGATTAGAATTTTATAATGCCAGGAGGCACTGAGAAAATGATGGAAGAGATACTAGCGGAATTGTCTCCAAGCACTAGGAAAAAAATGAAGAAATTCACATTCAAGAAGTGCAGCAAACAGCTAATAATTAAACAACAATAATAACAATAACAATAATAAAAAATAAAGATAAAGCTAAGTTCTCCAAAATTAAAAAAAAACAGAAGCAAAAGCACAACACCACCACAAGGAGAGAATACTAAAAGCAGCATGAGAAAAAGTTGCCTAAAGAGAGAACCAATTAGATTAAGCTTTGACTTCTCAGCAGAAACCACACAAGAAAGAAGATAATGGGATGGCATATACAGAAAACTGAAAGAAAATACTTGCCAAGATGCTTTACCCAGCAAAGCTGTCCATTAATTATAAGGGAAAAATTGGGTCATTTGCAGAAAAGAAGGCACTTATGGAATCTTGGAAAACAAGACCAACTACAAGGAATACTGAGGGAACTTCCTCACACAAAGACTGCAGAGAAAATTAGATGGATCAGAGTAATCATAAAAACATAAAAGGGGGCATAGTAAAATGGCAATGATAAAATCTGGTTTATAGATAATCACACTCAATGTGACTTTGCTAAAAACACCAATTAAAAGTAAAGAAGTAGCAGAATAGACAAAAAACCCCAAACTACATCTGTATGTTGCCAACATGGGACACAATTATAAAATGAGGAGAAAGATAGACCAAAAGGTAGAAAAAATATACCACATGAATGCTATCCATAAGAAAGCTGCACACAACCAGGAGAGGATAATATTACTGACTAAGATCTTCTAAAGAATGAGTTTCTGTCAGACAAGGGTCTAATAACAAAATTTTACAAAATACTACAAGGCCTCCATAAGAAAAGACTGATAACCAAATTGCAAAAATGGCAAAAAAAGATATGGAAAGACTTTACACAGAGGAGAACATTCAGACGACCAACAGAACATGAAGAAATGCTCAGATTACTGTCAATAAGAAGGCAATGAGATTCCATCTCACTCCAGTAGTAGTGGTAAAGTTCAACAGAATCGCAAGCAATAAATGTTGAAGGAGATATGAAGAGATTGGAACGTGCATACCTTATTGATGAGATTGTAAAATGGTACAACCACTTGGAAGACAGTTTGGTGCTTCCTCAAAAGTCTGAATATAGAAATGCTATATGATTCAGCTATTCCACTGCTTGAGGACAATAGAACTGAGGAAGAAACAGAAGTGGTATCCACTTCCTAAACAACATGCCTCAGGAAACTTTATGAACTTTGAGAAATGACAATAGTTATAGAAATGCTTCAGTTATTTTGTTCATAGGGTCATTATGAGTCATGCTCAACTTGATGGCAATCAACAACTTCCTCAAAAGGCTAAGCATAGAAATTCTATATGACTCACCCTAGTTCACTAAATACAAACCACCTAGATTTCACTGCTAGGAATATATCCCAAGGAAATCAGAACTAAGATACGAAT
>NW_006399849.1:9574849-9584715 GCF_000299155.1 Elephantulus edwardii | reverse complement strand
TCCTAGCAGTCCATGGTATATTCAACACTCTTCTCCAGCACCACAGCTCAAAGGCATCAATTCTCTTTCTATCATCCCTATTCACTGTCCAACTCTCTGAGGCATAGCACGCAATTGCGAAGACTATAGACCGGATCAGGTGCACCTTAGTCTCCACCCTGACATAGTTTCTCTTCAGTACTCTTGAGAGGTCCTTCACAGCTGACTTTCCCAATGCAATTCATCTTTTGATTCCCTGGCTGTTGTTACCAAGAGTATTGACTGTGGAGCCTAGTAAACTAAAACTGTTAACTATCTCAATCTCTTCACCATGCATACTGATGCTACCAATTGGCCCAGTGGTGAGAATCTTTGTTTTCCTGATGTTGAGATTCAATCCGTAGAGGAGACTGCAGTCCTTGACCTTCTGCAGCAAGCACTTCAGGTCCTCCTCAGTCATTTTCAGCAAGCAGGGTTGTGTCATCTGCATATCGCAGGTTGTTGGTGACTCTTCCGCCAATCCTGATGCCACATTCCTCCTTGTTTAGTGAACCAACTCAGTCTCATAATGACAAAAACTATCTAAGACTATTATTGTAGAACAAGTACGAGTATGGGGATTTAATGAGGGGTGAAAGGCTTATTCATAGAGTCACACAATTTGATGGGTGGAGGGAGAGATGGGTAAACTAATGGGGAAAGATCTGGTGTAAAAAACATTATAGAAATTTTAAGAACTGTGAATGTAAAGCAGTATAATTTTTTCTACATTAAAAAAGAAAATAAATGCCTTAATGCTAAAAAATAATAAATAATAAATAGAATTGGATAATGTGTGTATACACCCACACCCGCTTTGAGATGCTAAAAGATAATCTAATGCAATGAGATGATAAGTTACCATATAAGCCATGGAGTCCAAGAACTGAAGTAATTTTTTTTGTCTCCCTGGCATTTCTTCCATAGATGTTATGGTTTTTTGATGGTTGTGGCACAGGAGGCTATTTTACCTGCCAGACCAGTGAGAATCCCAAAGAAGGAGACATGTCCAGTTACTTCTCCTAGGATCTGAGAGCTGGAAAACTAATAAGGAAAAGACAAGAAGAGTTGATATCTTTGAACCGTGGCACAAAGAAGTGTGCTGGAGAGCCTGTGGTTTGCCAAAAGAGCAAACAAGTACATCTTGAAGTAGGTGCAGTCAGAATGCTCCTTGGAGGCAAGGATGATGAGGCTTTATCTCACATATTCTGGACATGTTGCTAATAGAGGTTATTTCTTGAAGAGGGACATTGTTCTGGGAAAGGTGGAGTGGTAGCAGATCGAGTGTGAATGCACACCTTCCTCCCAGGGAGAGCTCAACTCACACACTTCTAAGACTGAGAGCCATTCTGACAGGTCTCATCATAGACCCCTGGTGTGGGTTATTGCTTCTGAGAATGCATGTAGATTGCTAAATACAAATGTACATGCAATATCTGGAACAAATTCACTTTATCACAACTGATTGGCAGTGCACTTGACACTTTTCTAGGTAAAGAAATTAGCAGCTAAATTGATAGAAAGGATGAACACTTTGGTCACAAACAACAGTGAAGGTTTCCTACTCTCTCAGCTAGAAGCATGCATGGGCTAAAAGTACAAAGCAAAGCTTGTGGTCTGATTTTAGCAATCTCCATACAGGTAACACATCTTTCTAAATACCAAAATATACCTAATTGAGGCTGTTTATGGTAAATCTAGTCATCAGGTTGTTTCCACATTTGATCTGTGAGTCTTTTTGTCTTTGTAAAGCCTATAATGATTTGAAGTTGATTTCTCAGTCAGTGTTAAACAGAGGTGAAACTGTACTTTTTTCAACTGACACAAGGACTCCTATCCTTTTCCTGATTTTTACAATATTTTTGAGTTTGGAAGAAGATCGAGCAGCTCTATGATGGTCAAGAACTATTTGCCCATATTGGCACTAGCCTTTGTTGGTATGGCTGCTGTCTGGACAGTGAGCATCTGGATCTTATAATTGGATGTGTGTAGCTGTGTCTGCCTGAGGTCTTGATAGTTACCTTAGCTGTAGCTGATATTGACCTCGTTCTGAACCTTGACATTTGCCTCAAGCTTTAAGACTCCCACATTCTGAAACATCCTCACTCTAATCTCTGATCTCCTTAGTGCAGCCAATCCTTATAAGATCTCTCTCTCTCTCTCTCTCTCTCTCATACACACACACACACACACTCCTCCAACCAGTCCTTCATATGCTACCACATCAAGTAGACTGCATGACTTTTATAGTTTCCTGGGTGGCTTATTTTTTAGAAAGACGTTCAATTGTTTCTATATCATGTAACGTTGATGAGAGGAAGCATAAAAGTTGGATAATCTCATATTAGCTTTCAACTGTTTTATGTTCCTTCTGATATTATTAAGTTTTAAAAACACTGTCTAGAGCAATGTTTGAGAGAGTTGGAATGTATCATTTGATTGTTTCAGATAAAGAATTATAGTGAAGCGGTTAAAAAGTAACTAAGAAAAGAAAAAAGTGACTAAGGCACATGTTATGCATCAATAGAAGAAAAGTTCAAGAAGCCATTTCCATTGAGTTTGGACAGATAATGAGCAACTTACTATGGAAAGGACATGCCAGGCCAAGGGATTGGTAGAAAACAGAAAAATCCAGATCATAGATGATCCAGAGTATAGCAGTGTGACGTGAGGTTGAAACAGTCAGGAAAATTATGTGCTGGTTTGGGCTGGTGTTTTGTGTATTTGATTTCTTCCAAAATGCAACCAGAGTCATTGAAATGAGATAAGCAGAGCAGACTTATCTGATTAAAATTTTTTAGAAATTGGCTTGACATATGTGTAAAGAACCAATACATGAGTGGAAAATGAAAGAGGGGGGAAAGAAGCAGCAAGAAACCTTTTCAGGTTTCTTCTTGGTAAACTGAGAAGACAATTCTGTATTTTAAAGAAACGAGAAAGATATGGAGATCTAAATGTGGTGGCTTTGCAGGAGGTGGATGATTATGATTTTTTTGGCACACCGCTCTGAACTGTTCCTTTAACCTTTGTCTCAGTAATAGTCTCAAAGAGCCCTTCTCAGCTGAGGCCTCTGCAGACATCTGCATATAAGTCCTTCCACTGGAATGTGGATGAGTCTTTGCTACCACACAGTTCTCTACCTTCTTTCTGCCTATGTCAGTTGGCAGTTTGCACAGATGGTATCTTCTCCTACAAGACTGGCTCCTAAGCTAGACTCATCACAGACATTTTCTCTTTGTTTTCCTGATGCTAAATCTTCACCTAGCTACCAACCTGGGAAGCAGGGAAACATCCTCAGGCTGTACCTGAAAGCAGCAAGAATCTAAATCTAAAGCCATATTCCAGCATCTGGAAGCTAATTTATTTATTTTTTTAAGCTAGTATTTTACAGCACAAGTAGCAGGAGACTCAGGGCTAGCTAGCCAGCTGCCTTGCTTTGCCCTACCTTGTCTAAGAGTTGTCAATAAGTGATTAAGTTTACATATAAATTCATATCTCTTTTCATTATCTCCTTCCAGGATCCCAGAATAGTCTAGAGATCAGGACACAATATAGAAGAATTTAAATGATACAGAAGAATTGCTACACGCCCTGTATTGATAAGATTCCTCAGTCCAGGAGTTTCCTCACAAAGATCTCTTTTTCTTTTATATAGTAAGTTGGTTGCTGTTTAGGAACCGACCTATAGCTAATGCTCTCATGGGTTTTCAGACGCAGTTAATAGCATGGAAGGAGATTGCCCATCCTTCTCCTGCAGAACAGCTAGTGGCCTCAAACTGTGTGCCTTCAAGATTGCAGTGCAACTTCTTGCCACTAGGCCACCAGGTTAGATAATATACACTTATATTTATGAGCTGAGTGACCCAAATTTGGGGCTCATTTTCATCAAGAAATGTGCTACAATAATTCTTTATTTCCTAGGTAAATTATTTCAATATCTATAAATATTTATTGACTGTCAGCAGGTCCAAGTACTGAAAGTCCTCACTGACGCCAGCACACTGAACAAGATAGACAGACTGCTGCTATCATGCAGGAACTCACACTCTAGTGGGGCAAGAAACTAATAATTAAACAGGCAAGCAAGCAAAGATTATCTTAGACAGTGAAGAAGAATAGTATGATAAAGACAAAACAAAGAAATGTGACAAACACAGGATCAGTAGGGGGGGAGTTGTCATTTAAATTGAAATGAGACTCATAGGCACAATTTGGGGAGGTCTGGTAAAGTCATTGTAACATAAAAGGTAAACCCCTCAGGTGATATTAACTTTGGAGCTATTTGTATTCCAGGAGCTTGTTGAATGGTGTGAATTATGTACTAAGGTTAGAGCTCAGTGAGGCCTGAACCTCTGCATGTGCTCACTGCATTTTAGAACAGAAGTAATCCTACCTAATTGCCATGTCTCCCACAGTATTTTGCACTAAAATAGACAAAACAACCATAAACAAACAAACAAACAACACCCAACACAGTTGCCATTTAGATAATTCTGATTCCACATGACTCTTTGGGTGAAGTGTTGTGCTCTTCGGGTCCTTAAATGGCTGATTTTCATAGGTCCATTGTGAGGGTTTTGTTCTGAGGCATCAACTCTTGGTGCATTTTAACCACCAACCCTTCAGTTAGTAATTGCATGTTTCAGTTTTTTAAACTGTCCATGTTCTCTTGAGCATACAAGATTAGGTACATAGAGGGAAAAAAAAGCTACAACTGCTAAAGAATTGAACCAGAATGAATTAGACTTGGATAGGATTGAGTTAGGGCTAAATGATAATTGTTGCGACTTCATATGGTATATTTTAACCTCAGCACATCTGTTGTTGCTACGTGCAACCACGAATGAATACTACACAGATTTTGCTGTGCTTGAAAAAAATCTCTCCTCCCAGTTCCTTTTTGGATAGAAAACTCTTCCTTTTTTACATATTTTTAATTGTGATTGAAAGAAAGTTTACAAATCATATTGGTTGGGTTGTTTTCCAATCACTCGGGCTCATTATGTTCCAGAACATCAATTACAATAGAGATAAATGTCTAATCACGCTGTCATTCCATATTGTTTTCCCATTGACTCATCTTACTAAGGGTCATTATCTTTTATGATATTAATACCTTTCCCTGGTAACTGTATTAAAATTATTCTCTATATACATAAATATCAAACTTTTTATACCAGTAATCTTATATAATATTCATCCTTGTTTGACTGATTGCTTTCACATACTTCACATAATATCCTCTAGATACATCCATGTTGTGCAATGTTTCACAAATTGGTCATTGTTTTTCAATGTTGCATAGTACTCTAGTAGTAAATGTACCATAGATTTTCTGTCAGTTCCTTTGTAGAAAAGTAAATTGTTAAGAAATAATTTTTAAATTCTTGCTATACCAGAAGAATATTCCAATGCAAAATAAGCATGGTTATGCTAAGAATAAATACTGAGAAAAAAATTTTGAAAACTTAAATAATTCCCTATACTTCAAGGTAAAACCTTTATTTTTCATATAATGTTACTTTTGTAAAAATTCTGCTATAGTGATTCAACTCTAATAGGGATTGGTGAGCAGAGATGGCTTTGGCACAGATCCAAAGGGAGCGCAGACATAAATCTTTCATTTAAGCTGCTACAGTGATATCAGGCGGGTGATGGAGTATCCTGCCAGTGGAGATGCTTGAGCTGCATCTTATTCATTCGTTTGCATAGTGACTATCAGAAAGAGCTAGAACAGATTAGTCAGTTTGGTCAATTCCATCTAGTCTGAGCTTTCATGATGAGTATCAAAATAAGCAACAGAACACCCAATACTCTTAATCAGTGTGGGATATATCTAAGGCAAAGAAAATTCCATTTCTTTCTTGAAAACGTTAAAGGAAAATACTTCATTCAGTAATGAGCATTTCTGGTAATGCAGTGCAATCTCATTAATCTTTTACTGTCAGATGACCTTTCTTACAAAAAGAAAGAAAACAAATTTTTTAGAACTGAACAGAGATGCAAAAGAATAAAAATATATAACCCATATTTTTTAAGGTTACAAATAAAAGTATCTATACATTTTGTTAACGAAGAGTGAAATGCTAAAAATATTGGTGTATTTGCATTTTTAAAATTTTGAGTGACTATAACATTTTGTATGGATGTAATGGCTGTTTAAAGTTTGTAACTTTAAATTTTGTGCATTTACAAGAAAATGATAATGTTTGGCTGTATTTTCTACCTTTAAATTCTGTGAATTTACAAGAACATTATAATGATTGCTAAAACATTCCACATGTGTTAGTGACATATTTATTTTCTTGTAAGCCAAATAGTGCAGACTACTTTTAAATACTTTCTACAGATGAACTCAATGAAAGGAAAAAAAATTCATCAAAACAAAACCTTTATACTCATATAGCATTTGTAGCATTTGTAAATGCATCAGGTGTTGTTGTTACGTGCTATTGAATCATCTGCAACTCATAGTGACCCTATGTACAACAGCCCTAAATTCTGACACACCTACTCCCATTACCCCAGTCAATCCATCTCATTAAAAGTCTTCTTCTCTTGCACTGTCCCTCTACCCTCCCAAGCATGATGTTCCTCTCCAAGGACTGGTCTCTCCTTGCAACATGTCCAAAGTATGTCAGATGAAGCTTCAGAATCCTTGCCTCCAAGGAGAAGCCCATCTTCACTCTCTCCAGGACAGACCTGTTTGTCCATGATATATTCAATACTCTTCTTCAACACCACAGCTCAAAGACATCAATTCTTCTTCTATCATCCCTAGTCATTGTCCATACTTAAAAGTCAAAAAGTGATTATGTAGTACATACGGCTTTACAATTTTTCACACCTGGAATACTTTCTGTATGAAAAAAAGGTAGTTGTGTTACGTAAATCTAAAGGAATTAAAAAATAAAAATAAACTATGAAACTATAGAAAACAAATGCACCCTGAAATATATTTAAGTCATTTAATAAATCTATGAATAAACAGAAATGCAGAAAGATTAAATAATTGTTCAATCAGAAAAAAAACAACCATTTCCACTTAAGATATCTGACTCTGTGAGATTAGAAGACATTTCACCCCTCACCAGTATTTATTCCTCCAGGAAAAAAATAATTCTCTATAGCTTTCTAGGAATCTGGTCTGGAAAACAATATATTTGAATTATGTAAATAAATTAGTATAATTAAAAAATCAACTCTAAAAAATATTTTTACCTGAGTAATACTAATTTCCTTACTTAGATTTACTTGTAATTTTTAAAGTATCTCTAAACCACTTGCATTATCTTTTTTTTTTCTTTTTTAAACAGAAGGTGATATATCCATGAGGATCTCAGGCAAGTCCTGCTGACCTATGAGACTCAACCTTAGACAAGTCCAGCTGATTCAAAAGAAACTCAGCCAAATCTTGATGATACAAGGGAAAACTGCCCTATGCAGGAAGCCTGATGCTAAGGCCTTTGAACTTCTTAAACCAAACCATGGAAAATTACCTGCCAATGCTGAACCACTGCTACCCAGAGGAAGGGATCTCATTTGTCTGTTCTATATGGACAACCACATGAGAAACCTGAAATCAGAATGGGGATTTGAATAAACATCTGAGCAATCTTTCATCCAAGCAGACTTCAATATTTAGAACTTGAAACTCTTCTAACAATAACACAAAGATAAGTAACAGTCAGTTAGATACACAGACACAATAGAAGTTGCCTCCCAGATAGCAAAATAAATTACTATGTAATGTTGAGAAAGTAGCAGTGTTGTTATTTTTGTTGTGCAGTTGAGTTGTCTGCAACTCATAGAAACAGCCCTAAATCCTGTTCTACCCTTTGCCAATCTTACTGTTTCTGACACATCCTCTCCTATTACCCCACTCATTGAATCAATCCATCTCATTGAGGGTCTTCCTCTCTTGTGCTGTACCTCCACCCTCCATCCTCCCAAGCATGATATCCCGCTTCAAGGACTGGTCCTGTCCCTCTCCAAGGACTGGTCCCTCCTTGAAACATGTTCAATGTATGTCAGATGAAACTTCAGAATCCTTGCCTCCAAGAAGCAACCTGGTCTCACTCTCTCTAGGACAAATCTGTTTGTTCTCCTATCAGTCATGGTATATTTAATACTCTTCTCCAATACCACACTTTAAAGACATCAATTCTCCTTCTATCATCCCTAGTCATTGTCCAGCTTTCTGATTCACAGTAAGTAATTTCAAACACTATGGCCCGAATCAGGCACACCTTAGTTTCCGGACAACATCTTTGCTCTTCAGTACTTAGGAGAGGTCTCTGACAGCAGACTTTCCCAATTCAATTCGTCTTTTAATTTCCTGGCTACTGGTACAAAGGGTGTTGATTGTGGAGACAAGCAAACTAAAGCTGTTAACAATCTCAATCTCTTCACCATATATCTTGATGTTGCCAATAGGCCCGATGGTGAGAATCTTTGTTTTCTTGATGTGAAGCTTCAATCCTTCTGAAGGCTGAAGTCCTTGACCTTCTGCAGCAAGAGTTTCAGGTCCTCCACAGTTTCAGTTAGCAGAGTTGTGTCATTTGCACAAAGCAGATTGTTTAATTGTCTTCCTACGATCCCAATGCCACATTTCTCCTCATAGAGCCTAACCTCCTGAATATTCTGTCCTGCATATAGATTGAAAAGGGATGGAGACAGGACTGTCATACACTCTTCCCAATTTTTAACCATGCAGTGTTTCCTTCCTCTGCTCTGATGACTGCCTCCTGGTCCATATGTATAGGTTTTTCATAAGCACAGTCAAATGTTCTGGGATTCCCATTCTTCTTAGAATCAGCCACAGTTATGATCCATATAGTCAAATGCCTTTGCATAGCCAATGAAACACAGATGGACATTCCTATTGTACTCCCTGCTGTTAAAAAGTATAAAACAAACAAACAACCTTCTTCTAAAGAAGCATATCAAATCATGTACCCAATGAATACCCCAGACTCAGGAAGGGAGAAGAAAGATACAACGTGGAGTTTTAAGAACTAATATTGAAAAGTTACAAATGATGGAAGAAAGAATAGAAACCATAAATAAAGAAGTATAAGAATTTTTTTTTTTTTAAATCATCACAAGACTGAGAGGGTACAACTAACAAAGTATAAGACACAACAGAAAAATATGGAAATATAATTAGATTGTCAAGAAAAAGTGGATGAAATTTTCAACATTTTGGAGGCACAAAAATGTAGACTAGAAGGGCGGGAATACAGAATAAGCAAGATAGAAGACAAGAATCTCAAGGAGAGGATGAAGGAGCTTGAAGAAATCCCCAACAGCGGCATCCAAAACTTCTGTGACATCTAAGTCGATGAAGCAAATTTACTGTCCTGGCAAGGGCTCATAGTTCCCGATAGCCCTCCAGACGGTAAGGGGGGCTTCCACATCGAAATCCACTTTCCCACCGAGTACCCCTTCAAACCACTGATGATCCTCTTCAAAATTAAGATCAACCACCCGAACATTAACTAGAATGGGCAGGTGTGCCTGCTGGTGATCAGCTCCGAGAACTGGAAGATGGCCACCAAGGCTGAACAGGTGATCCTGTCGCTTATGGCGCTGGTCAACGACCCCGAGCCCAAGCACCTGCTCGGGGTCGACATCACTGAGGAGTACAAGAAGGACCAGGAGCAGTTCTACAGGAACGACGAAGACTTCACCAGGATGTTCACAGAGCGGATGGAGACCCTTCCCCTGAAACCCGCCCACCTGCACCCGGAGTCCACTAGCTCACCACGCCAACACCTGGCCTCTGCTGGGGACACTTAACTACCACTCGACAATGCCTGCAATCCAAACAGGTCTTCATATCCTGG
>NW_006399849.1:9563390-9572779 GCF_000299155.1 Elephantulus edwardii | reverse complement strand
AGAAAAAGGCAAGAGATTACTAGGATAGCAGAGGTTAGTGGGTGATGGGTGAAAAGATAGGAAAGATACACAGGGAACTTGAAAAAAATGGGGTAATTTTAGGCATAGACCCATAGTAATTAGGTGTATTAAATGATAAGGAGGTGTGCTGACAACCCAAAGGCATATGGTTTCAATCTACCAAATGCTCTACAGAAGAAAGATGGGAAATTTACTCTTTTTTATTTTACTGAATGTGAAACCCTATTGGTTCTACCTTGATTGGCAACAACATATGGATGATTGTATAAAACACAATATACATGAAGAAAACACAATATATATGAATGATGTAATTGATGCCTTTGAGCTGTGGTGCTGGAGATGAGTATTAACTATACCATGGACTGTTAGAAGAACAAACAGATTTGTCCTAGAGAGGGTGAGACCAGAATGCTTCTAGGAGGCAAGGGTTCTGAAGCTTCATCTGACATACTTTGGACATGTTGCAAGAAGGGACCAGTCCTTGGAGAGGGACATCATGCTTGGCAGGGTGGAGAGACAGTGCAGGAGAGGAAGACTCTCTTTGAGGTGATAGGTGTGTCAGAGACAATGAGATTGGCACAGGATAGAGCAGGTTTTAGATAGTGCTGTTGAACATACAGTTGCTATGAGTCTCAGGCGACTTGGTGGCACATAACAACAACAATATGTAGCTATTTGTACTCTATTCCTCAGGATAATGATAGGTTATGATTTACAGCCTTGGAAACTTGGAGAATCAACTATGAGTCAGAACTAACACAATAGCGATGAAATAAGAAGTGAGTATTTCAAATAATTGGGCCTCAGATTGACTCTATGGCTTCTATTCTAAGTCATGAAAAATTTCTTCCAGATCATTGTCTCTAAACAGGTTTTGTTGTTGTTGTTTGACTTTTTATATTTAAATCTGAAATCCATAAGGAATTAATATTTGCATATGGTGTGAAGTAAGGGTAAAATGTATTTCTAGTTGTTGTCGCTGTCTCATAGCAACTCTATGAACAACAGATATGAAGCTTGTCCTAACCTAAGCAATCATTATGACTTATATGTTTGAGCTCATTGCTACAGTCATTGTTTCAATCTGTTTTACTGAGGGTCTTAATCTCTTTCTCTGACCTTTCACAGCATGTTGTCTTTTTCACCATGAATATGGTATGTGAAATGAAGTTACACCATCCTATCCTCTAAAGAGCTCCCTGGTTACATAACTTCCAGAACAGATTTGACTTTTTGACAGTCCGTAGTATATATTCAGTATTCTTCTCCAACACCATCGATCCTTAACCTTTATCCAATTTTCAGATGCATAACAAGCAATTAAGAAGACCAGGTCTTGGATCAGGCATATCTTAGTCTTTAACTGATGCTATTATTCTTCAATACTCCAGAGTTTCCTGACAGGAATTTTTCCAATGCAGCAAGCCTTTTAATTTATTTTTATTTTTTACTGCTTTTACCAAGGATTCACATCCAACTGACGCAGGAGGAAATTGCTCCTTCTTCTCCAGCGGAGCATCTTGTGGATTTGAACCATGAACCTTTGAGATTACAGCACAGCTTCTTGCCACTAGGCTACCAGTGCTCCTTTTTTTACCAAGGATTTGATTGTATATCCCAGTAAAATGTAATCATTTACAACTTCAATCTTTTCACCAGTATCATGATGCTACCTCCAGAGGTGAGAATTTTTATTGATATTGAAATGCAATCAATATTGCTTTATTGTTAGTAGAAATATCTAACTGATTCAGTACAATTTACTGACCAGATGTTATCTTTATTCAATTGGAGAAAGACTACCATAAAGGGAGATAAGGATACCTGAAATTTTACTGTCAGCTTGATTCTCAGACAAAATAATATTGTGGTTTGTTGTTGACTAACTCATGCTAACCCCACACATAGGAGATAAAACACTTTCTCATCAAGTATTATCTCCATAATAATTAAGGAATAAGCTTGACGTGATCTAAAAGGTTTCAATTGGCTTATTTTGGGAAATTGAAGACTGAGCTGTTCTTGATAATTTGCCTTAGTCTGGGGGAGGAGCCGAAGCCTGTTAAGCATCACAGCAGGGCACATTGCGTCCATTGACCTATGTGTGGCAGCTGTGCATAAGGTGTGTTAGGGACGCATTGGGCTTGGGTCTCCCTTACAGGAGCTAAGAATTCTACCCCTGTGCCACCACAATTTTAGAAAAGTAATCGAGAGCTGAGAAACAGAGAAGTTACCATTCTGAAAATATCTCTTTCGTTATTTCCCTTTGAAAATTCTTTAAAGACTCACGGATGACTGAGTGCTCCAGTTTGAAGATTATTGGGCTACAGGGTAGGTCAGACAAAGAACAGTAAGGGAATGGAATGATTCCCTGTGACAGCCTGTATGTTGGCATTCTCAAGAGAACCTTCTGGGGCTCAAAGGAAGAAAAAGAGATAAGGGTATTGCAGAGTAAATGGTGAAAACTTACTTGGCTAACTGACTTTTTTCTGTAAACCATTTAGGAATTTTGCAATTGTTTTTCTGCTGGTGACCTGGAACTTTGCAATGGTGAACAGGAAATGTAATATATTAAAGATTCGTTTGGGGTCATCATTTTTTCAATAATCCAATCAAATATGTTAAAGAAATTAATGTGAAATTATATTTGTGACTGAAAGTTACTAAAAAAACAGAATTTCAATTTCATACTTTCCAGTTGTCCTCCGGTTACAAATGAAGGTACTAAAGAATTCAAAAGTTAAATGGATTGTCCAATTCCTGTCTGAGAGATTTCATGTTCAATTTCAAACAAGATACCTAAATTGTCAATTCCAATCTGGTGGTTTTTTTTCCTTTTTAAACATTTATGCCATTTCAAAGAACAAATAATTCCTATCAAAGAATCCCTCCACGCATCAGACTTGTTCCTTTAATTAAGAAAGCAAATTCTATTTGGGAGTACATATGCTTGTGTGAATTTCCCAAGAGTCACATGAATGGCTGTAAACAGAGGAAGGAACATTGTGATCACCTAGGGCCTCATATGGATGAAACTGTTTTCCTCAGCTGGCCTCAGAGATTGCCTTCTTTTCTCAAAGCAGAAAGTAGAAGCGAGGAGGTTTTCGCCTATGGGAGATTTCTGAAGTTTAGTAGAAACTCCTGGGCCATGACAAGATTCAGTTAGGTTCCATTAATACAAACTTCAATTAGGAGAGAAGTAGAGAAGATCTGATACTTCCAAAAACTTGGGTTGACTCATCAACATTAATTCAACTCTGAGTTTTTAAACAGAAAAGGCATGTTATTGGCATTGTTATGCCTAGATCAAGAGGTGACATCATGATAAGTAGAGAAAAGATTGAAGTTGCCAATGACTTTACTTGGGTCTACAGTCAGCATGGTAATAGCAGACAAGAACTAAAAAGACATTTTGCATTGGGGAAATTTACTGTCAGGAATCTTGTCAAAGTGCTAAAGAACAAGGATGTCAGTTTAAACATGAAAGTGCATGTAATCCAAGCTATAGTATTTGCTATTGTTCCCTATGCATCTGAAAATTGTAGAATGAATAAGGATGACAGAAGAATTCAATTCTTTGAATTGCAGTGTTGGTGAAAAGTACTGAATATGCATGCCATGGACTGCCAAAAGAACAAATAAGGTTTGTCTTGGTGAAAATGCAACCAGAGTGCTCCTTAGAGGTGATTGTCATCTCACATGGGTTGAGTATTTAGTTGTGATTGACTCGCCCTTGGAAAAAGGTGTTATGATAGGAAAGGTGAAGATCAGAGAAAGAGAGGAACACTTTCAACAAGATGAATTGGGATAGTGACAGTAACAATGAGAATATTAGAGATGGTGAGGATGACACAAGATGTTACTGCTGTTGTTATCTGCTGGTGAGTCTCCTGTGACTCTTGGCGACCCTAGGTACAACAGTTCTGAAGCCTGCCCTGTCCTGAGCAAATCTCACTGATCCTGCCACACCTCACCCCATTGCTCCAGGTATTATATCAATTCATCTTATACAGGGTCTTCCTCTCCTGTGCTGTCTCTCCTCCCTTTCAAGTATGATGTTCTTCTCCAAGGACCGGCCCCTCCTGTCCATGTGCCCAAAATACGTGAGATGGAGTTTCAAAATCCTACCCTCCAAGGAGAAACTTGGTTTCATCATTGTGAAGACAGATCTATTTGTTTTCTTGATGGTCCATGATATGTTCAAGATTCTTCTCCATACAACAACTCAAAGGCATTGATTCTTCTTCTGTAATCCTTAGTCACTGCCCAACTCTCTGATTCATAGCAAGTAATCATGAAGACCATGGTCTGGATCAGGTGCACCTTAGCCTCTAGACTGACATGGTTGCCTCTCAGTACTTTGGAGAGGTCTCTGACAGCAGACTTTTCCAATGCAATTCTTCTTTTGATTTTCTTACTGCTGACATCAAGAGTGTTGATTGTAGAGCTGAGCAAGCTGTAACTGTTAACAACCTCAATCTCTTCTCCATCTATCATGGTGCTGCCAAATGGCCCAGAGGTGAGAATCTTTGTCTACTTGATCTTGAGCTTTTAGCACAGGATAATGCAAAATTAATATTTGTCCTCAGAGTCTCTGTGAGTAGAAGCCAACTTGACAGAATCTAACAACAATAACAATATTGATTTCTTAATTGTGACAAATATACTGTTAGAATGTGGTATTGTTGCTGTAGTTAGGGACCTTTGAGTTGATTATAACTCATAGCGACCCTATGAACAACAGTTCTGAACTTTGTGATATCCCACACTCTCCGCTCCATCTCCGAAGTGCTTGGACTCATGGCCAATCCATTTTAAGGGTCTTCTTCTCTTTCTCTGATTTTCCTTCTTTCCAAGCATGATGCCTTTTTCCAAAGACTGGCCTCTTTAGACATCATGCCACAAGTATGTAAGACCAAGTATTACCGTTCTTGCTCTTATGAAGCACTCTGATACCATTTCCTCCAAGAGAGACACATTTGTTCTTTTTTGCAGTCCTCAGTGTGATGGATTGACGCTGTGGTTTGAGAAATAGACTTGAGTAAAGTAGGGTTGATGAGGATGGCACAGGAAGGGACAGGGTTGTTGTTCACAGGGTCACTGAGTTGTTTTTGACAATTTTGAGAAGGACTGGTGAGGTATTTTGTAGAATATTCATGAGTGAGATTTGCTTTCTCAGCATGACACTGTATTCTTGGGAAGAAGAGGTGAAGTATTCTTCTTTTTCTTTGTTTTTAAATTGTGATTTAAATAAAAGTTTGTAAAGCTTGTTATTTGTTTTCAATCAATCATTCATGCACCTTCTGTTCCATAACATCAATTACAATACACACAACGTCTGATCACTCATTCATTCCATATTCTTGTCCCATCATATCAAGGGTATGTATGATCAATCAGACTTATAACTACTGATATTGACACTAATAGGTCTGAGGTAATGTTTGGCAGGTTCTTCATTGCTTTCAATCAGCAAATAACTCAGCTGAGTCAGAAGAAACTCATTACTGACCCTTGGGTGGGTTTTCAGGAGGCTGTAAATCACACAGGAGGAGACTTCCCATCTTTCTATCACTGATCTACTCGTGAATTCTAACCACCAGACAGGTCAACTATCTTTGGGTTAGCAGTAATTGTATAAAAAATAGGCCACCAGAGTTCAGAGTTACTCTCAATAGATCCAGATTAAAAACGTGAAGACCCTACAGCACTAAAAGGGTTGTAAGACACATCTCCCCTTTGACTAAACAAAAATAAGGAAATTATTGTGGGAAAAGTAGGTTTTTCCCATGGTGACTACATTTTTGTTCCAGTAGTTAATACTATGATTATTTGAAAACTGTAAAAATATTTCAGAAGTATTTAGTTGATGTTTCTGCTTTGTTGATGTCTGGGCATATGCTTTACCTGACTTTCAGGCAAACCCACAAAGACCTTCCTGATGTGTTTTGTTTTTTCTTTCCAACTCATTTGAGACTTTTTTTTTTCCGTTTCCTCCCAAGCTTTTATTTTTATAAAAGTACATACTTTTTTTTTTTTTTTTAAAACCAAGAGTCACGAAGAGGGACTAATTTGCTGTGCTGCCAACCCAAAGGCTGAGCCTTTCTGATGACTTCAATCTTTCCGCACTTCTGTGGGAGAAAGATGGGTCATCTCCCTTGTGTGATTTATAATCTGGAAAATCCATTGTGTGTGTCGGTGGTTGGTTTTGAGTTGATCCCAACCCGATGCCAATGAGTTTGAATAGTTTTTAGAGATGTAAATATCTCAAAAGAGATTTAAGATAATTTAGATATCAAAAGATATTTTAAACAATATTAGTATTGCTTTTATTTTGTAGTAATAAAGTTGCAAATGAAATTAGTTATTTAGATAATTAATTTGCCCTTAATGTAATAAAATGAAAGGGCATCTGTGCTACAAATAGGAAGTATAGTTACTATGATCAATAATAAATCTTTGCCTTTGAGGACTTTATAAGCTGTGTCCCTAAAACCTCAGTCAAGTGAAAGAGTCATTTGTTTCTGAGTATGGTCACAGGGCAGACTGAGGTGGGTTTTGCGAATAGAAGCTTGCTGGAAAATACCTAAATCACATTCTCAACTTTTTAAGTCTTCTTTTTTTTTTTAATTTATTGTTTTTTTTACTTTCTTATTTTTGTGTGAGTGTACCGTCAAATCAGATCTGACTGGTACAGGAGGAGACTGTCCCTCCTTCCCTGGCAGAGCATCTGGTGGATTCGAACCATGCACCTCTGGGATTGTAGTTTCAGCTCCTTGCCACTAGGCCACCAGAACTCCCCTCTTTTAAGTCTTCTTAACTACAAAGCTGAATATCAAACAGCCAGTTGTTGAGCATCTAACCTGGCCAGGGACAGTATGAGGCCATACAAAACTCGGGAAATAAAGATGTAATCTAAAAACCTGTAATTGTAGTGATGGTAGAGCTACTTTGAAATGTAGAACATGAATCATCAAAGCTGATTTTGTCACCTGTGTTTGTGCTGCTCTTTTTCAATCCAAGTACGATGTTACTGAGTTAGGTTCAGCTCATTGCAACCTTCTATCAGTTTTCCAAGGCTGTAAGTCTTTATAGGAGGAACCGTATCTCATTTTTCTCCCATGAAATTATTGGTGGATTTAAATACCAGTCTTTTTTTTTTTTTAGTGAACCACTATCTTATCATGGCTCCTTAATGACCCAGTTAGCTATCATATATTGTTTTTGTTATGTCACCAAGTTGACGAACACTCATGGTGACCTTATGAACAAGGGCGCTGAACCTTGTCCTATCTTAAGCCAACTTCACCATCTCTGTCTGACACACTTGACCCCATTGCCGTAGTCACTGTGTCAATCCATCTCACCCAGGGTCTTCCTCTGCTGTGCTGACCTTCCAAGCATGATGTCCTTCTCCAAGGACTGGTTCTTCCTGGCAATATGCCCAAAGTATGTGAGACAGAGCTTTAAAATCTTTGCCCCTAAGGAGCAAACTGGTTGCACCCTCTCTAGGAAAGACATATTTGTTCTCTTGGCAGTCCATGGTATGTTCAATATTCTTCTCTAACATCCCAACCTGAAGACATTGATTCTTCTTCTGTCATCCAGCTCTCAGATTCATCGCAAACAACTGAGAAGACCATGACCTGGATCAGGCATACCTTAGTCTCTAGACTGACACTGTAGTTCTTAAATATTTTTGCACTATTAAGAGGTTCAAATTTGGATTATTATGATAAATTTTATGTAAAAGATCTGGTAAGAAATTGATGCTAAATAAATTTTAGATCTGCTGTTTTGTCAGAGACTTCCATATGCCTACTCAGTAGATGAGTTCTGATGCTTAGGGGTAAGGATCTTTGTTCCTAATTCAAAGGAGGGCAGTTCAAATACACCAGCTATTCTGTGGGAGAAAAGTGGGCTATCTCTGGTGTAAATTACAGCCTCTGAAAAACCACTGGATGGTCAGCTATGAGTCAGTTCTGACTCTCTCCAGCAAAGTGAAATAATAATTGAGATAATTATTTGCCTTATAAAAGGAGACTTTAGATGGTGTACAAGATTAATGTGCTTTGATGTTAATTGAAAAACAGCTAGGTCTAGTCCACCCAATTGCACCTCAGAAAAACTCTTGATAATCTATTTCCAGAAAAAACAAGTCATTGAAAACTCCATAGAGAACAGCTTTTCTGTGACTCACATGAAGTCACCGTGAGTTGTTGCCAATTTTATAACCACTGGGTTTTTATAAAGGCTGTTGTGAAGATTAAATGAGATACATGTAAAGTACGCAGATCACTCCTGGATATTAGTAAGTACCTGGCGTACTTCAGGGACAGTCAACATGGGGAGGTCAGGAATGGGCTCCCTCACACAGGACTGTGAGTCTGTCATCTGTTGGTAGAAAGTGTTTTCCATTGGCATCCTCTTCTTAGCATCCACAAGCATAATTCTGAAGTTTTCAAAGAGTGCTAGGAACATTAATGAATGAAAAATGTTATCTTCTGTTTAACTGCTTCTGTTTAACTGTAACAGCTGCTGCAATGCACGCAGGAAGAGCCTCAATCTTCAAAGATGATAGAACACACTAAATTGTCAAGATACTTACAAAGCAATTTGTTGTCTGACCAGACAGAGCTCTTTTTGGAAATGGGAACAGCTAATGTCTCTGTTTAGGTAAAGGCTCATCATGGTAAGGGTGCAGCAGGATGTCCTGCAGAGTCCATCTTCTGCCTCCCCTCCCTGGTAGTGAAAGAAGCCAAATCATCCTATTGGTTCCAGGAGCATCATTATAGAGGGATAGTTCAGATGAAATCAATAAAACCACCTCCTGCCTGAAAAGCTGCAGCCATCTGGCCAGCCCTGAGCCCATCTGATGTGTGGTCCTGCTTCCCTTCTATCTTTTGTTTGCTATGCTCATCTCAATATGTAACTAGACTGAAAAGTACAGATTTCACATTTTTAGAAAAGAAGCACTGTTGTAACAGTCAGCCAGATACTTTCTGCTTTGTTCTGCATTCTTTATCTCTCTGATATTATCCTAAGGGCTCATGTTTTGTCCTGGCAGGCTGCACAGAAAGTTAGCCAGTAATCAATCATCATTAAAAATTTCTAAATCATGGGAAACCTGATGTGTGTCAGTGAAGAAACATGCTCCGTAGAGTTTTCAATGGTTGGTATTTTTGGGGACACAGTTCCAGGTCATTTTTATTAATATGCTGAGGTATTTCTGGGTATACCTGAACATTTCATCTTTAAGGTAGCAATTGAATGTGCATTACATTTGCAATATCCAGAGACTCTGTATGGAATACAAGATATCTATTACATGTTGCTTTCTTATTCATTTTATATATATATATATA
>NW_006399849.1:9555644-9562610 GCF_000299155.1 Elephantulus edwardii | reverse complement strand
CCCCACCGCCCCGTTCTCTGTTGAACTGCCTGCAGCACTTTTTGGCTAAGGGTTCTCTTTCCTTCTGTTTTTAATTTTTATTGGGCCTCAGCTTACCAAGAAAGATGGCTTTACTTTGTGGCATAGAAGGAGAGAAGACTTCGGTGCTGTGTGCCCAAACTTTCTCACTTCAGAACATGGGAGGTGGTGAGAGATCAGACAATATCTGGTCCACCACAGATAGACATTTGGTAAATGGCCAGTGAAGAAATAACAATTGACATTTGAAAAACATTTCATAGTGTTATATGAACCCCTCTTCCAAGGGTAGGGTCTTGGAAAATGTGTCCCTGGGAAAATGTCTTCAATTTGCCACAAGCTGGAAGCCTGAAGAAGTTCTGTTAATAATTGTTCCACTCTGGCAAAAGGTTGGAGGAGAAGGTTGAACAGGGCTTTTCCAATTAGTGCTTGTTGCAGTCCCAGCCAGCTTGCTGGTCTTGAAATTCAAACAAGACAGGATAAAACATCAAAAGTCAAGGAAAAGTGTTAAATGCATCAGAGTTCTTTATTCCCTATTTCTACTTGATTACAGATCCACAACTGGAGATCTTCACATGATACATGCTATTTATTTGTCTTCTTGAACTCTTGTAAACCAAAATAGGCAATGAGGTGAAGGCAATTCCAACTCTTAGTGACCCTCCCTAAATTTCCTGAGATTATAAATTTTTCTGGGAAGAGACTGTCTTTCTCTAGTGGTTTTGAACTGCTAATCTTTTGGTTAGCAGCTCCATGCATTATGCATTATGCTACTAGATCTTCTTTGAACTTTTATATGTGCATCACTATAAGTCCAAATCTCTGGCCCAACAACATGGAATTTCCCTGGTTCTCCATATGTACTCCTAAAGTCAAGTTGGAGTTCCTCAGTGGTTCACAGTTAATACATCCAGCCACTAATGGAAAGATTATAGACCACCAACATGTTTGTACCCTGGATCAAAGACGAGAGGAGCTATTTCTGAAAAATCAGCCATTAAACACTATCTGAAGCACAAATCTACTTTGACACAATTGGAGCCATGGTAAGTACAACTTGAATTCATGGAAACTGGTTTAAAAGGTTAAGCTAACAAGATTCAGTTTTCCTAGGTCATTAACCTGGTTAAGAGGTCCCTGATTGCTATAGCAAAAGGAGCCTCGTGACTCCTTAAAATACTGGTCCTGAAGATCTGGGTGTTTCCCAGAAAGTCTTTCTTTTATTGCAAAGCTGAGTCACTGTAAACACAGTCATCACCACTTAGATATGGCCAGTGTTAACAGATCATTGAAATTCCAAGATAATCTCCAGATTACTGTTTTGCTCCTAGTGTTAGTCTCTTGATTGATTAAATCTTTACTAGAACTGCTAATAGACTTCAGTTTCAAAACATCTAGCACCTTTCTAGTTGGTAATAATTTGGGGGATGGGTTAGGAAAACAAATTAAACATCTGTTAAAGATTTCTTAAAATAAATGGATTGAGTATTTTTGTAATCTTATTGTTTTATGAATAAACATGCAGACTAGTTCTTCTCAAAGTATGACAGTTTTATCACTTATTCATGAATCTTAACAGAACTCAAACAGAATATTACGTGCAGAACCTAGCTTGCTGAGAAATTAATGGAGTTTTTCAAAAGTCGAATACTGAGTAGGTTCTTAGAGAATAACAAAATTTCTGATTCTAAAAATGCAACCTGGTCTTCACATCTTTATCATAATCCTTTACAGACTCTTTGAGTTTCAATAGCTGCTGATCTTTTTGTTTTTAATGAGCCTTTGTCTGTGTCCTGGAAATTTCAACTTTCTTTTCCATATAGATGTAGATGATGAAAGGAAAAGGGTGAGAAAGACTTTGGACAGTTAGAAATCTTAAAGCCTAGAGTTCACCGCATTTGCCAGTGTGGAAAACCAAGATGGCATAACTGAGAGAAGGGTCCTTGAAAGAGAATTAATTTCTGGTGTTTACATTATTGTTGCTACATCAAGTCATAGCTTTCCAAGCAGATTTTCAAGGCTGTAAATCACATGGGAAGAGATGTGTCCATCTTTTTTTCTGGAGCAGCTGGTTGATTTGAAGTGCTAGAAAGGCAAGGCCTTTGGATTAACGGTATAATCTCCTATGGACTGTGCTGCCAGAGGTTAGAACCCCATTTCACTTGCACGCCTCGAGTTAATGTTCATTGTTGTTGTTGTTGTTGTTATTATGCGCTGTCGAGTCGCTTGCAACTCATAGCGACCCCATGAACAACAGCCCTAAACCCTGCTCTGTCCTGTGCCAATCGCATTTGCTCTGACACACCCATCCCGATTACCCCAGTCACTGAATCAATCCACCTCATAGAGAGTCTTCCCCTCCTGCGCTGTCCCTCCACCCTACCAAGCATGATGTCCCTCTCTAAGGACATCCTTACAATGTGTCCAAAGTGTGTTAGATGGAACCTGAGAATCCTTGCCTCCAAGGAGTAGCCCGGTTTAACCCTCTCCAGGTTGAATCTGTTTGTTTCCTTAGCAGTCCATGGTACCCTTAGTACTCTTCTCCAGCACCACAGCTCAAAAGCATCAATTCTCCTTCTATCCTCCCTAGTCATTGTTCAACTCTCTGACGCATAACAAGTGATTGTAAAGACCATGTCCTTTATCAGACACACCTTAGCCTCCAGAGTGACATCATTGCTCTTCAGTACTTTGGAGAGGTCCCTAACAGCAGACTTTCCCATCACAATCTTTTAATTTCCTGTCTGCTGGTGCCAAGAGTGTTGACTGTGGAGCCAAGCAAACTAAAGCTGTGAACAATCTCAATCTCTTCACCTGCAGAGCATCCATCCTGATTCTGCCAATTGGTCCAGTGGTGAGAATATTTGTCTTCTTGATATTGAGCCTCAATCCATACTGAGTTAACATTTATGATCCTAAAAATCCTCTCAAGTCGACAAAGCTAGACTTAAAGATTTGTCTGATGCATGAAATCATAATTAAGCATGGTCAGCTACTTCACTCATGCTGAAAATGCAAACAACTTTCAACTTGGAAGGATTTAAGAATAACTCTTTGAATGCTTTTCCTGACCTTCTCAAATGCTATGTTAAGAATTTTCACAATACTGAGAGATGGGAAGTTGACAGGGTTAGCTGAAAAAAAATCCATTGAAAGCAGTATTTAATGGTTCAGCCACGTTTTGAATCTGTCAGAAAGTAAGGTACACTTTGGGAAAGGAAAAAAAAAAGTCTATCTTTTCTTAGATTTTCATCAAAACAAATTTCTCTCATTTACAGGAAATAGATCTTTTGACACCTAGAAGATTTTGCTGGAAGAAGATACTGTCTTGAAATCTCTGCCTTTAAAAACCAAAAGTTACTTTCCAGCTGGAAATTGATAATCTATTCACATTCTTTCCAGAGAAATGAGTTCTTTAGGCTTCACAGTGAGCCTGGACCAAATGTGTGTCCTCTAGAGGTCACCAATGCACCAGATTTGATGCTCCTGGAAGCTTCCAAGTGCTTGGAAAGGGCCAAGCATCCTGCACGGATTTGAGTCAAGGAGAAAACAAGGGGGAAATATCTCATCAGTATTTGAGTCAAGAATAAAATAAGGCCTAAAAAAATCTCTTCAGAGACAAGGACTTTTATTTTTTTAATAAAGCATTTTTATGGCTTTTTCTTGGCTTATTTTGGTTTCCTTTGGCATTGTTCTAACTGAAGAAATCCATAACAATGGTTAAAATACTTCCTCAGAAAAGTCTAACTTGGAAGTCAGAGAAAAGATTTCTCCACAAGAGAGAAAACGGATCCAGAAACATTCTACTTGATCCTTCATGAAATAAATTCTGGTTTCTGGCCAAGAAAGACAGTTTCCACATGTCTGTTTGGTAGACTATCCTCCAAGGGCACGGGTTCTCAGAGAATACAAGATGGATGAGAATATTGAACTGTTATATAATTGTTGAGTTGTCTTATACGAGAAGACTCCATCCTAAGCATGCATATCTCTGCAAATAAGTTTTAAAACCCCTACATTATGCAGGGATTGCCTGTGCTGTCAAAATACACCTTTCCTTTGTTGTTTTGATTGATCAAGCACTTGCTACCTTGTAAGTCCTCACAGAGTTCTCCTCCCTGGTTTGCTTTTTTTGCTTATTCGTAAGTAAACTCTCATCCTGGCCTAGTAGCAAGAAGCTGTGATGCAATCTTGAAGGCATGAGGCCCGAATCCACCAGTGCTTCATGGGAGAAGGATGAGCAATCTCCTCCTGTGTGATTACTGCCTCTGAAAACCCGCTAGAGTGTCAGCTATGGGTCAGTTCTTACTCTATGGTACACAACAACAGCAACAACAACAACATGCTCTCATCTTGGTTGAACCTATTTGTCTCTCTTGTACACAGCATGCCTTTAGAATAACACTATGTGATCACAGCTGGATTGAATGAGGAGAGCAGATAAAATGCTACTGAAAGAAAGAAAGTTCAGGGCATGTTATGACATAACCTGCTGCTGGTGGACTGGGTTACTCAATCGGGGACAGGGGAGTTAACCAACAAGCATTTCACAGCATTGTTTTAACTGCTTTGGGAGTTCCAAAAGAAGAGGAATTCCTCCACCACAACTTTCCCAGAGTTCAGACACTTGCCAGGTCTGACCCATCAGGAAATGGCCTCTCCCCTCTTCCTTCCCACATTCCTTCCTGAGCACTCCCCTGTCCAAGGTGTGGCCAATCCTCAGAAGATCTGCAAGGATTGATTGACAAGAAAACAAAAACCTTCCACTAGATAAGAACCTTCACACTACTATAGGAAATCTATTTGCTTCTGGGAGGTGAAGCTTCCTTTCTTTCTCCACCACCCACTCTTAAACACACACACACACACACACACACACACACACACACACACACACACAACCGCACTGCATTGCTGACTGTGTAGTTTTTTATCATCAAACAATGAGCTCTGTCTAGATTTTGTTTTTATTGCTAATTCTCAAGGAAGTAAGCCATTTTGTTGTAGAGAGTTTATAGAGGTCTTTCTCAGGGTTATGAGACATTTTTTTTGAACACTGAAGAAGAACAAAGGCTGATTTTCATTTCTACACTGTTTTCTTTAGCTTGATGATGTTTTTAAAGCCCCTGGTACTATAAAGATATGGGGATTCAGGAAAAGGCGGTGCTTTTTGTTTATTTAGGAGAATCCTTTAACTTGGAAGGGTATCCTGAGAAGAATTGCAAAGTGTTGTGCAATGTGTTGGCTCAACAGTGTTGAGAATGGTGTCACTGACCTCCTGGTTAATGTGTGGCAGATGAAGAGAACTTTCCTGGGAGTCTCCATTTAATCTTGGTTACTAGTTGAGTGCCTGTGAGCAACTCTTTCTTTTTTTTTTTTTGGTCTAGGTTTTCTTATTTGTAAAATAAAAAGCCTGAAAATTATTTTCTCTAAGGTAGGAACTATAAAGCTGTTGTTAGGGGTCTTCGAGCTAGCTTTGATTCATAGCATGCCTATATACAACTGAACAAAACCCTGCCCATTATTGCACCCGTCCTTACAGGTCTTATCATGCTGAAGACGGTTGTTTTGGTTACTGCATCAATGCATCTCATTGAGGGCCTTCTCTCTCTCTCTCTTTTTTCTTTTTTTCTCTGTTGTTAATGTTATGTACCACTGAGTTTTCTGCAACTCATCACAACTTTATGTAAAATAGCTCTAAACCCTGGCCAATCCTGAGCCAATCTCACTGTCTCCAACACACCTACCTCCATCACCCCAATAACTCTGTCCATTCATCACATCGGGGGTCTTCCTCTCCTGTGCTGTTCTTCTGCCCTTCCAAGCATGACGTCTTTCTTCAAGGACTGGTCTGTCCTGGCTATGTGACCAAAGCATGTGAGGTGGAGCTTCAAAATCCTAGCCTCCAAGGGGAAAGTTGATTTTACTCTCTCCAATGTAGACCTGTTTTTCTCTTGGTAGTCTATGATATGTTCAGTACTCTTCTCCAGCAAATACATCAATTCTTCCTCTACCATCCTTAGTCATTGTCCAGCTCTCTGATGCATAGCAAGTAATTGCAAAGACCATGGCCTAGATAAAGCACACTTTAGTCTCTAACGTCATTGCTCTTTAGTACTTTGGTGAGGTCCCTGGTAGCAGAATCCCCCAGTGCAATTCACGTTTTGATTTCCTGACTGCTGCTGCCAAGAGTGTTGATTGTGGAGGGGAGCAAGTTGAAGTTGTTAACATCCTCCGTCTCTTCTCCATCTAGAATGGTGCTGCCACTTGGCCCAGTGGTGAGAGCCTTTGTCTGCTTGATGTTTAGCTTCAATTCGTATTGAAGACTATAGTCCTTGACCTTCTGCAACAAATGCCTAAGCTTCCACAAGCAAGGTTGTGTCATCTGCATATTGCAGGTTGCTGATGAGTTTTCTTCCAATTCTGATGCCACATTTCTCCTCACAAAGTCCAGGATTCCTGAACGATCTCTTCCACGTACAGATTTAAAAGGTATGGAGACAGAACGCATCCCTGATGCACTCTGTTTCTGGTTTTGAACCATGCGGTGCTTGCCTGTTCTGTTCTGAGAACTGCTTCCTGGTCTCAGTATAGGTTTTGCACAAGCACAGTCAAATGTGCTGGGATAACCATTCTTTTTTGTTTTTTGATTGGAAAGTGAATTAGTTTAATTTGAAAACAACAACAACAACAAAAAACCACTGGTAAGTAAATTTCTGAGATGCATGTACAAGTAGATTGTGAAATCAAGAAAATAACTAGATTAAATTTTTTTTTTGTTTCCATTCATTCATTGTCGCACTATTCTCTCTACCCTCCTCCCAGTTTGTTCTTGTCCAAATGCCACAGTACTTGTCAAAGCCAGTTCTGATTAATCTTCTTTGTCAGTGTGTCCTTTGCCATTCCCTATCACTCCTCCCTGAGACAGACTTCACCCTGAGTCATAAG
>NW_006399849.1:9550716-9555029 GCF_000299155.1 Elephantulus edwardii | reverse complement strand
ATGCAGCATAGTATTCCATTGTGCGAATATACCACAGCTTCTCTAGCCATTCGTTTGTTAATGGGCACTTAGGTTGTTTCCAACTCCTTGCTATTGTGAACAAAGCTGCAATAAACATGGGTGTGCATATAACCATTCTTTTCAAGATTAGTAACTATTTCTTGTGATCCACACAGTCCGATGCCTTTGCATAGTCAAAAAAACACAGATAGACTTCCTTTATTACTTTCTGCTTTCAGCCAAGATCCAACTGACATTGGTGTGATGTCTTTCGTGCACAGCCTCTTGTAAACCTGGCTTGTATTTCTGGCAGTTCTCTGTTGATGTACTTGCAGTTCCAGTCGTTTTTTTGATAATCTTCAGCAAAAATTTTGCTTGCATGCAATATTAATGATATTGTTGATTCTTTCCACATTCTGTTGGGTCACCTGTTTTTAGAATAGGAGTAAATATGGATCTCTTCCAGTCACTTGGCCAGGTATTTGCCCTTCAGATTTCTTGGCACAATCTGAAGACCACTCCTTTTCCAAGAATTGTGTTCTTTTCCGGGAGTAATCCGTCCTGATCACGTACCTCACGTATATGAGACAAAGTCTCCCCATGCTTGCTTCTAAGGAGTCCTCTGGTGGCACTTCTAGGACAGATGAATTTGTTCTTTTGGCAATTTATGATATATTCAATATTCTTTGCCAACACCCTAATTCAAAGTCACCAATTCCTGCTTGATCTTTTTTGTTCAAGTTTAATATTGACTTGCATGTAAAGCAATTGAAGATGCTATGACTTGAGTCAAGCGCAGTTCAGTCTTGCAAGTGACAGCCTTGCTTTGAATCAGATTTCATTGCAATAAGTTATTTCATAATTTGATTTCTTGATGGCTGCTTTTATAGAATATTGACCGTGTCTCCAATTAAACAGTTATATTTAAAGAGTAATCATTAAATCATGACTTGATTATACAGTAGCAAGCAATTAGCAAATAACCTAAGCGAATATCATCTCTTTGCCTTTTCGTTCATTCTCTATGTTGTTATATGCCCTAAGAAACAGGCCTGTATGGAGCAGGGGAATAATTTAATTTATGACTTCTAACTGAGTTTAGCCAAAAGGAGGAGACTGAGTGAAAACGGGATGAAAGCTTCTTCTCTAAGAATTAGAGTCATACTAAAAATTACCTGTGTCCTGTAAGGAGAAGTACTTTTTTGTGATAGCCTCACAGCAAGAAACTGCACTATAATCCTGGAGGCATGTGGTTTGTATTCCTTGTTCAAAACCACCAGCTGCTCTGCAGTGGACAAGACGGGCAATCTCCTCCCATGCAATTAACTGCCTCTGAAAACCTGCTGGAGGGTCAACTGTGAGACAATTCCACCTCAATGGCACGCAACAACAACAACATGGAGACCACAAGACCTCTTTAGACCTTAATGCTTATACTTTTCTCACCCTTTTGAAATGTCCTGTTCTCTAACCTGTAAAAGAGGAAATAGTCTGCTCCCATTAGGTTTAAAACCTTGGAAATCTGATGGAGGGTCACCATTAGTCAAACTGATCCAACAGAAGTAGGATTTATAATCTGTTGTTGATATTATGTGCTTTCGAGTTGCCTGTGAATCATAGCAACCCTATGTACAAGAGCTCTGAACTGTGTCCTATCCTGAGCCATTCTCATGGACCCTGAGACACTTTCTCCCATTGCCCTAGTTACTGTATCAATTCATCTCATCCAGGATCTTCCCCTCCTGCACTATCACTCCACCTTTCCAAGCATGATATCTTGCTCCAAGGACAGGCCCCTCCTGGCCATGTGCTCAAAATATGTGAGTCGGAGCTTCAAAATCCTTGCCTCCAAAGAGAAATTTGGTTTCACCCTCTTCAAGATGTACCTATTTGTTCTCCTGGTGGTTCATGTTATGTTCAGTACTCTTCTCTGGTACCTCAACTCAAAGGCATCAATTCTTTTTTCATCCTTAGCCATGGTTCAGCTCTCTGATGCATAGCATGTAATTACAAAATCATGGCATGGACCAGGTGCACCTCCATCTACAGACTGACATCATTGCTTGCTAGCATTCAAGAGAGGTCTCCTGACAGCAGACTTCCACAATGCAATTAGTCTTTTGATTTCCTGGCTGCTGGTGCCAAGAGTGTTGATTGTAGAGCCGAGCAAGCTAAAATTGTTGACAACTTCAATCTCTTCACCATCTATCATGGTACTGCCAATTGGCATATTGGTGACAATCTTTGTCTTTTTTTAAAATAAAAAAATTATTAGTGTGTGTGTGTGTGTGTGTGTGTGTGTGTGTGTGTGTTGTGTCAAATCGGATCTGATTGGTACAGGAGGAGATTGCCCCTCCTTCTCTAGCAGAGTAGCTAGTGGATTCAAACCAAGTACCTTTGGAATTACAGTGCAGCTTCTTGTCACTAGGACACCAGAGCTCCCTAAATCTTTGCCTTCTTAATGTTAAGCTTCAATCTATATTGAAGACTATAGTCCTTGACCTTCTGCAGCCAATGCTTCAGGCTCTCCTCAATTTTGGTAAGCAAGATTGTATAATCTGCATGACACAGTTTATTAATGATGAATCTTCCTCCAATCCTGATGTCACATTTTTTCTCATAAAGTCCAGCTTCCTGAATGATCTGTATCACACGTAGATTGAAGAGTTATGAAGACAGGACACGTTCCTGATGCACTCCTTTCCTAATTTTGAACCATGCAGTGTTTTGTTTGTTCTGTTCTGACAATTGCCTCCTGGTCTAATTAGAGGTTTCACATGAGCACAATCAAGTGTTCTGACATTCCCATTCTTCTCAAAGTTAGCCTTAACTGCTTGTGATCTACACAGTCAAATGTTCTCTAGTCAGTGAAGCACAGGTACTCAGAATTGTTTCCCCCTTCTTTTTGCAGCTGTTGTCTTAAAATTTTTTGCTTTGAGTGGTTCAACTACTCCTTAGAAAATATACCACTTTTCCCACTTTTAATGCTGGAATTATGCTCCTAAAATATCCTTGAAAGGAGTCTTTGAGGAGTAAGTTCCCCTTGAACTTGATAATATCTGGCTTGTTTTGGGAGATCCCTATTCCAAAAGACATCCAAAGGATCAGGCCTAATGTAAAGCACACTGCAGGTTTTACAGTTATAGGAATGATGCTCTTATACATGCGCTCAAAGCCACTTACAAATAAGCTGGTACTTGTGTATCTTTGAGCTACAGTAGTTTTCACCTGGTGAGAAGTGCCAATTCAGCCTGAAGCCCAACAAAGTGTCTCTGTCTTCCAATGTTGTTAATGCGCTATTGAGTGATGTTGAGCATATGTAAACCTGTGCCATCTTTACCGTCTCCAACACACTTGAGCCCACTGAACCCACACTTGAGTCACTGTGTCGACTTCATTTCCTTACCTTAGTAATCATACCTCTTTCAAAAAGACAGAATGTTTCCTTTTTAAAATTGCTTTGCATTTTATAATATCAGCATAAGCAAAGTATCAGAGGTAGAGCATCCTTCAGTCTTTGATTTTCAAATGGAAAAAGAAGGCATGACATAGAAGACTCTATCTACAACGTCTAGAATGGTGTGCTCTTGGTTTTATGTAGTTATTCCCCTTAGCCACAACAGAGAATGCGCTGGGGTAGTTCATTGAATCACTCTGCTTATTCAGCTGTAAATATGTAGAGCTAATACTCATACCTTTATCTCCATTTCTATTAATTGCTTCTATTAAGTTGTGTTTATTTTTACTACAGTGTTCACTGATCTTTAAAAAGAGACATCTGTTCCGTATGATTAAGTCCTGTGTGTTGATCTTCAGCATCCTGAAGACTCCCGTCTGTGGAACCCTGAACCAGTTGTGCTGATGATTCTGACTCATGCTAACATCACTAGTGTTGGTTGTTACTCATAGTGACCCCATTTTTGTTAGACACAGAGAAGGGGGCTCACGAAGATTGCAAAGCTCAAAATCTTCCTTTTCTCTAAACTTATTTTTCTGTATCAGCTCTTCCTGGTTTTCTTAGAGGTTTTCACCTGCTCATTGAAGTCAGTCTTTTCTATTTGCCTTCCTACAGAAAGGCTACACTCTGGATGCTGTGCTTTGTACCTAGTAATATCTACACCCACCTCAATTGGCTAGTAATATATAAGAAGAACCCATTATGCACTGGCTTAGCTGATATGGCAGTGGAAATTAACATCAAGATAAAGAGTGGGAATTACATCTACCTTTAAATGTTTAAAATGTATACTTTTCTTTTTAAATTTTATTTTAATAATTTTCATAAACATTTACAGATATTTTGGATTTCCATT
>NW_006399849.1:9532774-9550236 GCF_000299155.1 Elephantulus edwardii | reverse complement strand
TGCTATTGTGAACAAAGCTGCAATAAACATGGGTGTGCATATATCTGCTTGGATGTCAGTTATGGTCTCTTTGGGATATATTCCCAGTAGTGGAAATGTTGGGTCAAATGGTATCTCTATTTGCAACTTTTTTTTTTATTTGCAACTTCTTGAGAAAGCGCCATATCGCCTTCCAGAATGATTGCACCATTTTACACTCCCACCAACAGTGAATAAGGGTTCCAGTTTTTCCACAACCTCGGCAGCATTTGTTGCTTGCTGTTCTGTTAAATTTTGCTATTCTGACTGGGGTGAGATGATATTTCATGGTTGTTTTGATTTGCATCCTGTTTCTCATGCTTAAGTTCTTTGTATGGCAAGAATTAACTCTAAAAGTGTACAATGGAAATCAACACATCATTAGGGGGGGAAATCAACTAAGTTGAATATTTGTGGCTTAAGTTTCTACTTAAACTTGGAGAATTCTGAGTTGACTTGCATTAAAATTCTTGTTACTTCTTTTAAGAAAAAAGAAGAAACCTCATTAAAAAGCAGAAATATTTTCTTGGCTATCAAACAGTTCTTTCAAAACTGCCTTTGGCTTACTGAAATGGGAAGGGATCAGAATGCTTGGATTCTATTTTCTTAAAGCCACCTGGCTTTAAGTTAGAAATGGAAAACATCCTACTAAATGCATCTTGAAATGTTTTAGAATTCAAACATGTGGAAAAGCAATTTAAAACCTTTGAGAAAGTTGAAGCTGAATCCCATTTTACTCTGGACATTTTCTAAATACCTTATTACCATCGCAGTTTTCTTGTACAGGCAGTAGGTTCTTGTCGTTGTTGTTTGGTTCTGCTCTTGAAGCTGCAAAGCAATGTGAAAAAGAAGAAAGATGATGAGAATAGGACTAGCCAGCCCTCAAAACCCTTTATTTCTGCTTTACTTTCATAGTAAAATGTGGCACAAAATAAAAAGCAAAAGTAGAATGAACTGTACTTAATGGTCAGCATTAAAAACATTTTATGTATATTTATTCATTAGTCTTACTTTTGCCAGCCTTATTTTCCTTAAAGTTGCTTTCATTATGTTATGTTCTTGCGTAAGCATTCAGCATGGCTCCTTCTTGTCACCGAGTCAAGTTGGAGCTTCTTTCTTGGATTTCACACTTGTTCCTATGATAGTCAGCCTAGATTTCTGTTACAGTGTTAAGATGGTGTCAGAAGAGGAACTCAAAGATTATGAACAAGGCTAACCTAGGAAGAATCAAGTCTCTTTGCTTGCTGAGTCCACTAAATAGAAGATGTTCTTGTACATGCAGTTTCTTATGGTCTGGGACCCTGATCAGTTTATTGACAGGGATCAAGGTCCAACTTTCTGATCTCAGTAGACATGTAGGACTTGGCTACAAAGAGGTGGTAGAATCCCTGTTAATAAAGCAGAGCCAGAAAAGCCAAAGAGCAACTATCATCAAAGCTTGGTGTCCATTCACTGAAGCTACTGCATGAGTGCTCTGATATGTAAAACAAGGGTAAAGTTAAATGCCAAAGCATTTTCAAACTCGGGTGCAAATCACAGTTCCAGTGTTGTAAATTAGAAAGCAGGGGATAGCAACTCTTCCCTTGTTAAATGGCTTATTTTAAGTCACATTTGTGTTCTCTGCGCAATAGGCATGCCTGAGCATATTTGACAGATTGTAAAAAAAGGCCCACCAGGACTGTATTTGCATAAAGAACTGCACTGCTGATGTCTGATGTGCAGGGCTTTCTCCGGGAATAGGGTGGAGAGAGTGGGTGATTATGAATACAATATGAGCTGTCACTCTAACTGTCATCAACTCTGCTTTCATGGATTTACATTTGAGTGCTAGGTTCAGAGGAAGCTGCAAGTAAAAACTGGGGGAGTTCTTTTGCCAAATATGAGAATAAACTCAGCAGTGTCATAAAACCGGCTCATGGAGGCTGAACCCACAATCAGATACATCAAAGCTTTGTTGCGTTGATAGACTTTAACAGAGAACACTACCATTGTGTTTATTGAAAACTCTAGCTCATTAGAAATATCATCCAGAAAAAAGTAAAACTCACTATAAAATTATAATATGTGATGAGAATGCATGTTTCTTCATGATAATATCTTCACTTTCTTCTTCATATTTAAAAACTGTAGGATAATCATGGTTAATAATTTAGAATAGTGGCTTAGTTGAAGGAGTGGACCTACCAACTCAAATGCTCATGATTTAAATCCATTGACTGTCTCTGGACAGAAGGATGGACAGTCTTCCCCAGTACAATTTCTGGCCTCTAAAAACTAGCTGTAAATCCCTGAAACAGAAGACTTCTTCAGAGGAGCTGGTGGATTCACACTGCCAACCTTCCAATTAGCAATGCGTCTTGTATCATACCATTAGTGCTCTTTACTAAACTAACAGAAACATTTCAATATTTTTTCCTTTTTATTTTCTACTTCATTCTCAAAAAAGTTCTTGATACAGTGTCAAAAATACTAAGTGCAACAATGAATGAATGGAAATCCAAAGTCTGTAAACTTTCATTAAAATTAATTAAAAAATACTAATTACCACAATATTGCAGCCAAAATGACAGAAAATTTTACTAAATAAGTCACAGTAAAGGTACCAGCAGCAGTGAAAACAATAATAGTTGCTTGTTGTAGCTTCTGTAAGTGAAGCATCAAATGATTTGAAACACCATTGCAATTGGAAAGTAATGATACCTTTGACCAGAGCACACTAGAAGATCAAAAATGTAAACTATCACAGAGTTTGAGCCTGATAAGTATATTACCCTTCTCTAACATCGGTACCTAATGGATCCCACACTTAGATAGTTTTATGAAACATACTTTTGTTGGTATAGCTAGCTACAGGGATGGTTTTATTAAAACTGATAAATTCTTGCTGGAACGCTGCACATAAATATCATAAGCAGTTGTTGTGAAGTAAACTTCCTCTGATCTGCACACTCTTCATCCCAACTGGCAGTTCTTATGAGGCCATTACTGGAACCTGACCTGAAGATTTGAGGATATAAGACTGATGGGATCTCTAGCCTGTTACCATATATATATTTTAGACTTGTCAACTCTCATGACTTGATGAGTCAATTTTTAAAAAGAAATCTAGTTTATATGCTGACCTATTTTGTTTTTGTTGTGTACTGTAGAATTTAAACTGACCTGAAGCTGACCCTTGGGCGGGTATTCAGAGGCAGTTAATTGTAAAGGAGGAGATTGCTTATCTCCAGTGGAGCAGCTGGTGGCCTCCAGTTGTGCGCCTTCAGGGTTGCAGACTAGCTTTTTGCCTGTAGGCCACCAGAGCTCCCTGACCACATATTGTTGTTGTTGTTGTTGTTATGCACCCTAGAGTCACTTGCCACTCATAGCGACCCTATGTACAACAGCCCTAAACCCTGCTCTATCCTGTGCCAATCACACTGCCTCTGACACACCCATCCCAACTACCCCAGTCACTGAATTAATCCACCTCATAACGGGCCTTCCCCTCCTGTGCCATCCCTCCACCCTCCCAAGCATGATGTCCCTCTCCAAGGGCCTCTCCCTCCTTACAACATGTCCAAAGTATGTCAGACAAGCCTCAGAATCCTTGCCTCCAAGGAGCAGCCTGGTTTAACGCTCTCCAGGTTGAATCTGTTTTCTTGGCAGTCCAGGGTACATTCAATACTCCTCTCCAGCACCACAGCTCAAAGGCATCAATTCTCCTTCTATCCTGCTTAGTCATTATACAACTCTCTGATGCATAACAAGTGATCGCAAAAACCATGGCCTGTATCAGGCACACCTTAGTCTCCAGAATGACACCATTGCTCTTCAGTACCCTGCAGAGGTCCCTAACAGCAGACTTTCCCATCGTAATACGTTTTTTGATTTCCTGGCTACTGGTGCCAAAAGTGTTGACCGTGGAGCTAAGCAGACTAAAGTTGTTAACAATCTCAATCTCTTCACCATCCAATGTGATGCTGCCAATTTGTCCAGTGGTGAGAATCTTTGTCTTATTGACATTGAGCTTCAATCCATACTGAAGGCTGCAGTCCTTGACCCTCTGCAGCAAGCATTTCATTTCAGGTCTTCCTCAGTTTCAGCAAGCAGGGTTGTGTCATCTGCATAACTCAGATTGTTAATAGATTTTCCACCAATCCTGACACCACACTTCTCCTCATAGAGCCCAGCCTCTTGGATAATCTGTTCTGCATACAGTTGAAAAAGTATGGAGATAGGACACATCCCTGAAGTACGCCTTTCCCAATTTTGAACCATGCAGTGTTTCCTTTCTCTGTTCTGATGACTTCCTCTTGGTCCAAGTATAGGATCATTAGCACGATCAAGTGTTCTGGGCTTCCCGTTCTTCTCAGAGTCAGCCAGTTTGTTATGATCCACACAGTCAAACGCCTTTGCATAATCAATGAAGCACAGAAAGACATTCTTCTGGCATTGCCTGCTTTCAGCTAAGATCCATCTAACATCAGCTACAAAATCCCTAGTACCACGGCCCCTTCTAAACCCAGCCTGGACTTCTGGCAGGTCTCTGCTGATGTGCTGTTCCAGTCATTTTTGGATAATCTTCAGTAGAATCTTGCTTGCGTGTGAAATCAATGATATTGTTCTGTAGTTTCCACACTCAGTTGGGTCGTCCTTCTTTGGGATGGGAACAAATATTGACCTCTTCCAGTCAGTTGGCCAAGTGGTTGTTCTCCAGATTTCTTGGCAGAATTTGGTGAGCACATCCAGGAAAGCATCTGCTAGCTGAAATATGTCAACTGGTATACCATCTATTCCTGGGACCTTATTTTTTGCTATTTCCTTCAAAGCAGCTTGAACTTCTTCCTTCATCACCATAGGCTCTTGCTCATATGTGATTTCATTAAATTCGTCTGTGTCTGCCAGTTCCTTTCGATACACTGACTCAGTATATTCGTTCCATCTTCTTTTAATACTTCTTGGATCATTTAATATTCTGCCTAAAGTATCCTTGATTATAGCAACTCAAGGTTTAAATTTGTTCTTCATTTCAGCCAAGAAGAAAGAATACAATCTATACATCAGTTCTATAGGACACATCAACCTCCCTCAGAGACATTACTACTAAACTTAAGAGACACTGTTCACAGCATAAGAAATTGTCAGCAGCTCCCGTATTTGGAATCACAGAAGTCAAGAAAACTTCAGATACAAGATAAAGGGTTGGACAATGGAAGATAAATGCTGAAGGGATTCAGTAGAAGTGAAGGGTGGTGGGTGAAGTTGGGAAATAAGTAGGTCAACACACTGGGCCAAGGGCAGGGACAACACTGTGACTAATGGTTAACTCCACAGTGAGGGATTTATCATTCACTGTTCTATAAATTGCTTGTCTGTCAGATACTCCTAAATCTGAACATTTTGATTAAGACAGACTAGAAAGAAGGATTGGCCATCCACTTCTGAAAAAGCAGGCCTCCAAAAAACCCTATGACCTTATATTACCTAGTATAAATGTCATATACCTTGGTATTCTTAGTTGGTATTTTGAGGCAATAAGGATTATATCTTTCCTTGATTTGTTATTTACAATAACACACAGTTATTACATTATTGTTGTGTGTCATCTGGCCAGAACCGACTCATAGCTGACTCACCAGCCAGTTTTCAGAGGCGATTTAATCACATAGGAGAAGATTGCCCAATCTTATCCCAAGGAGTACTGGTAGAGTCAAACCACATGTCTTTGTGATTGCAGTGCAACATTCAATGATATAATTACATCAGTGTGCGAAGGATGGACCATTTACTCTTGTGAGATTTACAGCTTCTGAATATCTAATGGGGGATTAGCTATGGGTCAGTTGCAACTCAATGACACCCAACATTACATTATAGTTCCATAATCAATCGGAGTTTTGGTGGCCTAGCAGTAACAATATAATAGTTACATTGTTGTTGTTGTTATGTGACGTCAAGTTGCCTGTCACTCACAGCGACCCTATGCACAATAGCTCTGAACCATGTCCTATCATGAGCCAATCTCTTTGTCTTTAGCAAACCTACCCCCATTACCCCAGGTATCAATCCATCTCATCTGGTGTCTTCCTCTCTTGCACTGATCCTCCATCCTCCAAAGCATGATGATCTTTTCTGAGGACCGATCCCTCCTAGCCGCATGGACAAATTATGTTAGAACATCAAAATTCTTGCCTCCAAAGAGGAACTTTGTTTACCCTCTCCAATATGGACTTCTTTGGTCTCTTGATAGTATTCTTCTCTAGCACCACAGCTTAAACGCATCAGTTCTTCTTCTGGCATTTTTAGTCATTGGCTCTGATGCATAACAAGTAATTTCAAAAACAATGGCCAGAGGCATGCATACCTTAGTCTCTAGACCAATATCAATGCTCTTTAGCACTCTGGAGAGATCCCTGACAGCAAATTTTCTCAGTACAATTAGTCTTTTTATTTCTTTATTTGTAGTGCCAAGAGTGTTGATTGTGGAACTGAGCTAGCTGAATTTTTTAACAATCTCAATAGTTAGTTATATGATTAACATGGTGTTCTGGTGGTCTAGTGGTATGAAGTTGTACTGCAATTCCAAAGGCACTGTAGGTTTCATATCCATCCATTTCTTATAATTTTCACTGTCAACTACTTTTATCTCTTATGTAATAATTATAACAACCTCTATACTGATTTCGTATCTTCCTGCTTTGCTCCTGTTTTATCTGTCCTCTATACAGTAGTAAGGGTAATGTTGCCTAGCATGCAAAAGAAATAATAAAATTCTCCTATTTAAAACTTTCAAACATACTTAGAATAATGTCTAGACTCCTTATCATAATCTGCAAAGTTTTGTGAGACATAATCCTTATCGATCTCAACAGACTCACAGCCATTTATCCTTGCTGCTGTTGGTACGTGCCATTGAGTCATCTACAACTCATAGCAACCCAATGTACAACAGCTCTGAACCTTGCCCTGTCCTGAGGTTGACTCATTGACATCGACACATCAACCCCCATTTCCCTTTTACCGTATCAATCCATCTCATCTGGATCTTCCTCTTCTGCTCTGTCTCTGTACCCTTCTGAGCATGATGTCCTTCTCTAAGGATTGATACCTCCTGGCCGTGTGCCCAAAGTATGTGAGATGTAGCTTCAAAATCCTAGCCTTCAAGGAGAAACTTGGTTTCACCCTCTCCAAGACTGTCCTATTTGTTTTCTTGGCAGTTCAAGACTCTTCTCCAGCACCACAACTCAAAGGTATCAATTCATCTTCGGTCATTCTTAGTCATTGTCCAGTTCTCTCATGCATAATAAGTAATTGCTAAGACCGTGACCAGGCTCAGATGCACCTTAGTCTCTAGACTGACATTGTTACTTTCAATATTCTTGAGAGGTCACTGACAGCAGATTTTCCTAGTGCAATTCATCTTTTGATTTTCTGACTATTGGAGCCAAGAGTGTTGTTTGTTAAGCTGAGTAAGCTGTAATTTTTAACAACCTCAATCTCTTCTGTCTATCACGGTGTTGCCAATTAGCCTAGTGGTAAGCAGTTTTGTCTTCTTGATGCCAAGCTTCAATCTATGTTGAAGACTACAGTCTTTGACCTTGAACCATGCCATTGCAGTAATTTCCATGCAGTAATTTCCTGCTCTGTTCTGAGGACTGCTTCCTGGTTTAAGTAAAGGTTTCAACTGAGTACAATCAAGTGGTCTGGGATTCCCATTCCCCTTAAGGTTAACCACAATTTGTCATGATCCACACAGTCAAATGCCTTTGCACAGGCAATGAAACACAGACAGACATTCCTTTGGTGCTCTTTACTTTCCACCAAGATCTATCTGACATTGACTCACTATTGTAGAGAATGTTCTGAATATCCAGTATATTCTGTAGTTATTTATGAACTAAGCTACACATCATCTCAAGCCTTTTGCATATTCATTTCTTCTTCTGGAGTTCATTTTGCTTGTTATTTCTACAGTATGTCCTCTTGTTTAAGATTGTAACTTAAATATCCCATTCTCTATGACAACCTCTACGACAATGCCACCTACGGAAGTTCCTCTGACTCATTGTTATACATCAATTCCTTGCTTGTTTTTTGCACAGAATTTACTTTACCCTTTGGTGACTTGTCAATTTTCTGCCCCCGACTCCTCACTCCTGCTGCCAAGTGAGATATCATCTTCATGAAGGCAGGTAGTCCTGGAATCTTACATACCTTTTTATATGTATTGCCTTTCTAAGATTTAACACTATGCATGGTTTTCTGCCTTGAGGCAACTTCAAAACTATGGTGTGGAGAATAGTAATTGAAATCAGAGACTGGTAGTCTTACTGAGATGGAAAAAACCAAACACGAGGCATTTATGGAGCCTGAGGTTATTAGTATTGGTTGTTTGAAAGTTTGCACTTTGTTCTTATGCAGAGAAAGTAAATTTAAAATAGAGATTGGTAAAATAACATGAATTTATATCACTTGCAGGGCTCCAATAGTTATGTTTATGGTAAAACAAAGTGGACTTAGAATGATAAAGCACAGGTGAGAATATAGCATTGGATCTGAAAGAATTTAATATATAATTGCTGAATCAGTAAAGAAATAAAATATCATCTTCCTATTGGAAAATTTAGCCTGAAGTGCCCATATTATGTCATTCACAGGCTTGAGGAATTCAGTTTGATTATGTTTCATCGTGACTGAATACTCCAGTATAAATGAATACTGTCCAAAATAGTGTTTTTAAAAAAACACAAAACACTTCTTTCCTCACTGCTAACTACTTCTTTTTACTCATTGCAAATAGAGTGTCACAACTATTTCCACTACTGCTCCATGTATGAGATTAACCATTATATGTATCAGCTGGATGTCAGTGTCTTATAAAACCCCTAAGCATTTTCTCATGTGTACACTATATATATAAAAAAGTGGCCTAATAATCATTGTAGTAATGTGCCACTGAGTTGACTACGACTTTTGGTGACCCTATGAAAAGCAGCATTGAATTTTTCCCTATCCTGAGTCAACCTCACTGTCTTTTATACATTTGACTCCATTGCCACATTTACCACATCAGGCCATCTCCTCCAGAGTCTTCTTCTGTTGTGCTAGCCTTCTACTCTTCTAAGCATGATGTCCTTCTCCAAGGACTGGCTCAATATCAAGAAAACAAAGATTCTCACTGCTGGGCTTATTGACAGCATCGTGATGAGATTGAGATTGTAAACAACTTGACTTTGCTTGGCTCCACAATCAACACTCTTGGCACCAGCAGCCAGGAGATTAAAAGACTTATTGAGTTGGGAATGTCTGCTGTCAGACACCTCTCCAAAGTATTGAAGAACAATACATGATGCCAGTCTGGAGATTAAGGTGCCCCTGGTCCAGGCCATGGTCTTTTCAATCACTTTCTGTGCATCAGAGAGCTGAACAATGACTAGGAATGATAGAAGGAGAAATTATGCCATAGAGCTGTGATGTTGGAAAAGAGTGTTGGACATATATCATGGACTGCTAAGAAAACAAACAGGTTCGTCCTGGAGAGGGTGAAATCAGGCTGCTCCTTAAAGGCAAGGATTCTGAAGCTTCATCTGACATACTTTGGACATGTTGTAAGGAGGGCCCAGTCCTTGGAGAAAGACGTCATGCTTGCGAGGGTGGATGAACAACTCAGGTGAGGAAGACACTTGGTGAGATGGATTGATTCATGGACAGGGGTAATGGGGGTAGGTGTATCGGAGACAATAAGATTGCACAGGACAGAGCAGGGTTTAGGGTTGTTGTTCAAAGGGTTGCTATGAGTTACAGGCAACTCAACAGCACATAACACAAAAACAACATCATCACTGTAGCAATGTTAAACACTAATAGAATATCTCTATGATTACATAAACTTATTGGTTCATTATCTTTGTCAATTTGAAGACCTTTCCTTTTATGCAGCCTTAACACTCTGACAAACTCATTGCTGTTAAGTCAGAACTGATGAATAGCTGAATCACCAGCAGATTTGCACAGGCTGCCAATTTTAGGGGTGGAGATTGTCCATCTTTCTCCCATAGAACAGCTGGTGGATTAAAATCGCCAGAGAGGTACCACCTTTGAGTTACTAGCATAACTCTTAACCCAGTAGGTCACCAGAGCATTGTTTATATTCTTAATATTATTGTGTTTTTAGTATTCGGAAGTAATTATTGACCACATTTTATAGATGGACAATGAGGTTCAGAGAAGTTAAGTAACTTATACATGTTTCACAGTTTTTAATTAAAGAAACTATGGTTTGTGCTCAGCTCTCTTTAAAGCTATTGAGCTTAAAAAGCTTATGCAAAGAATGAATTATTTAAAACTTTTATTCTGAAGCAATCTCAATGTGGTGAATATGAACTGGTTTTGTGTGATAGCACCTTGGCTAGTGATCAAGGTGCTATACCCTACTTAGAAGAGGAAAGTAAATTTCTTCTAGGCATGTATGGTTTCTTTACAATTGTATAAAAATAATTTAGTCGTTTGTCTGAAGCTTTTCTAGTTTATATGTCACACATGCAAAGCTAAGGAACTTGTAAAGTACACAGTGTATTAGAACATTATAGCAAATTATGTCTGTGCCTCACCCATATCCTTTCCGTAATTAATATTATCCATTTCCTACTGCCAGCACTCAGAAGTCTTCACAGAATGACTTTCTTTTGACCTGCCCACTAAGTACAATTTATGCTCCTGGAAGAAACATTCACTCATTGGTAAATAGGGTTGGAGAATAAGTAGTCTAGATTCCTGTTCTATAATTTTAATAGGGTAACTCAGACTTCTGTTTCACACTTTCTTCCAATTTGCCAATGAAGTTAAGCAACAAATTACATACTGTGGTTACATGTTTTTCAGTGCCTTCTCATTTCGCTCATTTTTGCTTAAGGGCAAGGATAGTGAAACTTCATCTCACATGTTTTGGTCATTAGGGAGTCGAAAAGCCAAAACAAAGGAAAAGTATGCGGAAATAAAAGATTTGAGGAAAAGATTTCAAAGGGCAGCTAGTGAAGACTAAGCAAAATATTATAATGGAATGTGTAGAGAGCTGGAATTAAAGAATAAAAAAAAAGGAGGAATTCGGTCTGCATTTCTCAAGCAGAGAGAACTAAAAAACAAATCTAAACCTCAAGTTGCAATATTGAAAGACATTATGGGCAATATATTGAATGATCCAGGAAGCATAAAAAGAAGATGTAGAGAGTGCACAGAATCATTGTACCAAAATTAACCGATTGAAACGGAAAGATTTTAGGAAGTACCACATGAGCAGGAGCCAATGGTAATGAATGAGGAAACTGAAACTAGATTGAAGGTATTGGCAAAAAATAAGACACCAGGAATCAATGAGATGTCAATTGACTTGTTTCAATTAACAGATGCAGCTCCGTATGTGCCCACCAGTCTATGCAAGGAAATTTGGAGGACAGCCACATGGCCAATGGATTAGAAGAAGTCCATATTTGTTCCCATTCCCAAGAAAGGTGATCCAACAAAATGTGGCAACTATCAAACATTAACATTATTATCATATGCAAGCAAAATACAGCAGAAGGTTATTCAAAAACAGCTAGAAAAGTACAAAATAAGGAATTGCCACAAGTTCAAGCAGGGTTTAGAAGAGGCCATGACACTAGGTATTTCATTGTTGATGTCAGATCAATCCTGGCTGAAAGTAAAGAATACCGGAAGAATGTCTGTTTGACCTTTGTTGACTCTGCATTAGACTGACTGTGTGTATCATAACAAGTTGTGCCTAATATTGAGAAGAATGGGAATCTCGGAGCATTTACTTGTGCTCGTGCTGAACCTATACCTAAACAAAGAGGCTGTTGTGTAAACAGAACACTACATAACATTCGGCAACAACAAATCGCATAGCAGATTTCCCATTTTTGTTCTGAGGGGTCACCGGTAGATTTGAACTGCCAGAGGCATCATCATTGGGTAGATACCACAATTCCCTACTGAGTAGGCCACACAAGAGCCCCTTATATAATACACTATTACATAATATTTAAGAATAAGTTATATTATTATTATTGATATAAATATTCATATTAATATTATATGTTTTCCTATTTTACCCCTGTAATGGGCAGTAAATGTTTGACAAATAGCTCTCCAAATTTTGAGGAGTCATTAGCAAGAGCAGGCAATCATGGATTAATTTGAATTTATTTTAGGATTATTTGATGATATTTAGAAAGAGTTATATTCTTTTTAGGTCTTTTCCCCAGGCCCAGAAATATATCTATTAATGCCAAGATGTTTGATTTAAAAGAAATCATAATTTTTCCCTTCCTCTCTTTCTCTTACTAGATTTATTTAGTCTGACAAAATCTAAAAGAATTATACGTATTTATTTATATTTTACTTTGACTGTTTTCATTGTCTTCAATTTGTCGTTTCTTTTGAACTAAAATATAGTGGCATTTTAAAGTGTTTGGTTGTTGAGTTTTTTAAATTTTATTTTAAATTCATATAAATGTTTCTAGATAATTATCTCTTTTGTGCTTCCATTGCTTTATGTCAACTTTCTGATAAGCCTGAAGGGAAAAAAAAAATAAGTTTGAGTCTTTCTTTCTATTTTCTGCTTCTGAAGTGTAAATGATTCAATTATTTTAAATCTCTGAGGTCTTTTTCCAAAGCACTGGAAGAACATGACAATTTCACTCTCAAAAATCTCACAGGCCCTACATAAAGTTTGTGATTTCATGAGGTATGCACTTCAAATGACGGGACAGCAACTTGGTAGTCATTTAGAGAGACATTTGGTAAAATGTTGAGAATTTTTTGAGAACTTTTGTGTTTTGCTTTGGTTTTATTTTATTGTGTGTTGTGTTATTTTGTTTTCCATAAAGTCAATTGCTATGAGGGTGTTGACTTGTTGCCTTAGATAAATAAATATGTTTTCTCATAGTTTTGGGTAACAACAACAACAACAAAATCACTTTTCATTTTGCATTCCTAGCTGGACACAATATAAAGCTTTTAAATATAGGCAAGAGAAAACATGGCTTGCTGGACCCTTAGACTTCTCGATGTGAGAAACAATTTTTATATCAGTGGCCATAACAAACTAGAGTGTGCATTTATTCTTAAAACCCGTAAAGCCTAATGGTTAAAAGAAATCTTAGATATTATTTATGCCAACTACATTTTAAAGATGATAAATTGAAGATACAAAGCGTTAAATTGGTTTCTTAAGATCATTAACTAGATTAGTGTTTGCTAGAGAAATAGTTTCAAAATCTCAATTCCTGATTCACTGTTCTTTCCATATTCAGTAGAGTCCACGTTTCTCAATCATTACCTACAAGAGTCTCTTTGATTTGATTGGTTTTAAGACATGAAAAGGTATGCATATCCTTTATATCTGAATTCTTACTTTCCAAACACAAAATGCCAAAGTTTAAAAAAATATAGCTGCTAAAAAAAATATAGCTGCTATTTCTTGTTTTGTATATTCTTGTCCCTTCGTTTTCAAAATACAAATACCAAGTACTATCAATCTATCCAAGTTATTGTTTTTGTTGTTGTGTTGTAGAATTGAGTAGGGCTTGACCCAGAGCTGACCCTGAGGCTGGTTTTTCGATGCACTTATTCGCATGGGAGGAGATTCCCCATCCTTCTCCTGCAGAGCAGCCAGAAGCCTCCAATTGTGAACCCTGTGCCTTCAGGATTACAGCGCAGCTTCTTGCCACTAAGCCATGAGAACTCTCTTCCAAGTAACAGACATCAGCATTATCGAAAACTGTGACTCCCAGCAATCATAGAATCTCTGGATTTCCAAAAATATGAAGCATAGTCTAATTCAAATACATGTCCTTTCTGAAGAAGGCATTTAACAGACATGTCCACAAATCAACTCAGTTTTCAAGTTATCAAGAGTTGATATGTGAAGGTTCTAAAGCAGGCTATTGAGGTCAATTGAAGTGGTCTATTTCTTCCAAAAGCCACCACATTGATAGATTTTACAGTGTGAAAATCAAAGATCACTTTTTACTCTTATTTTATGAATAATAACCTATTTGATGGTATTATTGATTTTTATGTTCTCATCTCTCTGAGGATACTTGCTCTCTTGATTCTCCTTGAAACTATTTTAGAATTTCTTCAATCTCCTTTGCACCATACGAATCTCTCTCTCTCACTCCCCCTACCCACTGTCTTAAATTTTGGTCTTTTAAGCTTTTGTGATTCTATTTTTGTCATACTTTTCATTTGATAAATGGTCCTGTGCCTATTAAAAGCACTTGACGTGCATTTGGTCAATTAGAAAATAAACAAGTGAAAAGTTCATTTCTTCTGACATTCCTGGTTATTATTCATAAAATAATAGCTTCAAAATCTTTATCTACTTATTAACTCTTCAACATCTCTTATGCTCCAACATACTAGAATATACATTCATGAACTACCTGGATAGTTCCAATTAATATAAAATGTATATTCATTTCCATTAATTAACATCATCTGAATTCTGTATCTCAATTGTTGGACCTGCCCATTCTCTCAAGGACTAATCGTCCTTCTTTTGCTACTCCTTTACCGACTCTGCTCCAGTCTATTACAATATCCTGCCAATGTCCTTCTAAAATATGAATTTCTGCCTCCTTTCTATCCTTACTACTACAACCTTTGGACATGTCTATATCTGAATGCATCCTTGCTTTCAAATACAACTCTCTGCACAGATAGCATAATAGAAGCATATGAAACATAAATTGTATTATCTCACTTTCTTGTTTTAATCTTTTCCATGTATGCTCATTGTCTAGAGGATAAAATCCAGGATTTTTAATATGGTCATGTGGGCCCTGCATAATCTGGCTCTGTGTGCCTTGTCAGTTTTACCTCAATAATACTCACACGTTGATTTCACATTCTGGTTGCACAGCATTACTTCTACTTCTCTTCCAGTACCCTGCTGCTCTGCAATTGGAGCCCTTTATTGATATTGCATCTCGTTCCTCTCTTTTTTTCCTACATAACCCTATTTATTAATCTTAGTCATCTCTGAAAACTTTCTATAAAAGACACCCAGGAAGCCTTTCATAGCTTCCCTAGGTTGGCTTATCTGCTTTCACATGTCTAGTCAGAGTTACTATTGTGTCACTTCTGACACTGTTCTATAATTATCTGTTAACAGGTCTGTGCCCCTACAACACAGAAACCCTTAAGTGTGATTAATGTGTCTCTTATATCTATTACTAGAATCCAGACTAATGCTTAAAGCAGATCAGAGTTTCATGAAATATTTCTGGGGTTCATGGTAATCAGAAAGCAAGACTTTTGTTAACCCTGACACTATAAATCTAGAAAATTCCAATCTGACATTCTGACATTCTTGGAAGTTGGATGATTTACCCTGGGAGTTTTGTTGATTGCTTGACATATGTTCTTTGAGATTTATGAGTTATAGAACAAGGACGACAATTTAGTAAAGGATAAAAACCACTTTGGTGGATACTTATTTATCCTAGTGAAATCTCAGTTTTATTCATTCAGCTGTGTATTTATGAAGTCCATTCACTATTTTAAGCTTAGAGTACCACATTGCTTTCCTGAATGCCTCATTAACTCCTGTTTTATGGAGAGTTTTTTTCTTTTTTCTTTTTTACATTAAATTCTGGCTTCTAAAATTCCTCAGGCATAACATAGCCCCATAATATGAGATATAAATTTGATCATATCATGCCCATGCCAAAATTGTTTACTGAGTTACAGGACCTTTAATCAAGTGGCCACATTTGTTAACATTGCTTGAGACAGTGCATTTTATAATCTGGCCTTTGCTGACTTCTGTAGCCTTAGGGTCATGATGATGCCATGAACCATCTGCCTCCTTCTAGACTAAATAACATTTTTCTCTTTCTCTTGACTTACTTCACTTAGATCTCTTAGTGTCTCAGTTTGCACTTGACTATCGTAGCAGTATTGCAGAAAATAGATCTGGTGAATTGCTTCTATGAAGATGCATATAAATAAAATAAAATGGAGTAAGTTAAATTTTATGCCATGTGGAATCATAGTGCATCAGAATTGGCTCAGTAGCGATGGATTTGACTTTTGTTGGGTTCCATTTCACTTACCTCTAGAGTCTTTTATTTGCTTGGTAACGTCTTTCTTTTTACCTCCACCCTCATTGTAAATTTTACGTTAGCTAATAATTCAAGTCCTAATTTAGGTTTTACTTTTTCCACAAAACCTTTCTTAATGCGAAATGTTTTAGGAATCTTACCTCTTCTTCTCTACCAATTTATCTATTATGTTCTTAAAGCACCTGTCTCTTTCTCTCATTTGCATAACCATAGTTGTCTATCTTACTGTCTGTTGAAGATTGTGTGGGTAGTGCAAATAATAGCACACTCAGCTAGTAACCCAAACGTTAAAAGTTCAAGTCCACTCAAAGGCGCCTTAGAAGAAAGGCTTGTTTGTTGACCTAATTCCAAACACTCTTCTCTATCAGTGCAGAACTACTCTGAAACCCACAGGATCACCGTGAATGGAGTCCCCTCTTCATTAGCTGGTTGGGACAGAATGTCTGTGGAACATGGCACAGTAGTCCTGAGAAGGTAGGGTAAAACTAAAAACCCCACAATGTCAACAAGTTAAAATTGACTCATAGTTGACCCTCCAGTGGGTTTTCTGAATCTGTAAATCAAAGTGGAGGTGTCTGACTATATTTTTCCTGTGAAACAGTTGGTGGGTTCAAATCACCACAGAGGCATCACCTAGGTTTTAGGAGCCAAACCCCCTATGACATCTCTACAGCTGGGAAGCTCTGGTGACAGAGTTTGAAGCCATATTAATTGTGTTGCTTACTCTCCTTTTAGTTTCTCGTAGTAAAGAAACTTGCACAAATTAGAGGTATTTATTGACTGACTTACTACAAAACCGTTTTCTATTATTGCCAGGAGGGGTAGTCTTCTGTGCAATTTACTGTCTCTGATAACCTGTAAAAGGGACAGCTACATCAGGATGGATGGTGAAAAGATTGAGATTGTTCACAGCTTTAGCTTGCTTGGCTCCATAGTCAACAGTTTTGGCACCAGCAGCCAGGAAATTAAAAGGCGCATTGTCATGGGAAAGTCTGCTATTAGCGACCTCTCCAAAGTACTGAAGAGCAATGGTGTCTCTCTGGAGATTAAGGTGCGTCTGATACAGGCCATGGTCTTCCTAATCACTTGTTATACATCAGAGACTTGGACAATGACCAAGGAGGATAGAAGGAGAATTGATGTCTTTGAGCTGTGATGCTGGAGAAGAGTGTAGAGGATAACATGGACTTCAAGGAAAACAAACAGCTTTGTCCTGGAAAGGGTTAAAAAGGGTGGCTCCTTGGAGGCAAAGATTCTGAGGCTCCATCTAACATACTTTGGACATGTTGTGAGGAGAGACCGGTCCTTTGAGAAGGACATCATGCTTGGGAG
>NW_006399849.1:9524189-9525823 GCF_000299155.1 Elephantulus edwardii | reverse complement strand
ATTCTGAATTCTATTCCATTGATCTATGTGTCTGTCGTTGTACCAGTACCATGCTGTCTTTACCACTATGGCAGTGTAGTAGGATTTGAAATCAGGGAGTGAGATACCTCCTACTCTTTTCTTAAGGAGTGCTTTGCTTATTTGGGGCGTCTTTCCATTCCACACGAAATTGGAGATTGCCTTTTCCATCTCGTTGAAGAATGGGATTGGTTTTTAATTTTAAATGCACAAGAGGTACACAATTTAGTATTTGTTTCTCTGTTTTCCAAGTATAAATGTAAAATGAAGAATTAGGTTTAATGACCTCTAAGTCTGATCTAACTTCAACAGTCTGTCTAAATCTCTGAATTCCCCTATAGTGAATACTCCTCTCAAAATAAATAAACAACTGATAAGGAGAATTTGGTGACCCACGGAAATGAAGCTAATAACCTCATTTCTACTTCTGCAAAGAAGGAAGTCCCTTCTCTGTACCAGAGTGAAAAGGTGTCTCTAAGTCATTGGAAAGGATTGCATAGACCCTGATAGTTTTCCACAACTGTCATGAACTTTGAATCTGATTTGATGACAAGAGCGTGGGCACAGGAAGACAAGCTCTGAAGTATTGCTCTAGAGCTAAAATGTTCTGTGAGAGTTGTAGGGCAGAGCTTATTAGTGACTCAGCAAACCTGTCTTATTTTTAGATTTAAAGGTAAGCGTGCAAGATTTCAGAGAGTGGGAAACAGGGAGGAAGTGTTAGCAAACTCAATTGACTCATTTTATTTATAAATATAGTGTTGATTAATCTTAAAGTGGCTCTGTTTAATTTGAGACCTGTTAAATATTAAGACTTTCATCTCAACAGTCATTCATTTGAGTCAGAAGAGATCAAAATAAGAATTTATGTATTATCGAAAAGTGGGTGTAATGTATTTGGGGCTTTATTTAGTGCATTATTTATTAAAAATATATTATTGTTGTGTACCATTGAATTGGAAGCGACTCATGGCTGACCTTTTGGTAGGTTTTCAGGGGCAGTTAATAGTATGGGAGAAGATTGCCTATCCTTCTCCCGTAGAACAACTGATGGCCTTGAATCACCTGCCTATTATTAAAAATACATAGAAAAATATTTTTCCCTTCCTTGCAGATGAGTCAAAGCCTCAGGGATAAATCTTTTAAGAAACTTAATTCTCTTATTAGTCCCACAGATACATTATCTTTAGGCTTAGCTAGACCAGTTACGCCTCACACCTGTGTGTGGTCTTAAGAAGCTCCAGGAAGGGACGTGAATGACTTAGTCTGGATGACTCATTACAGCCCATGTGCAAACTCAGGCAAGTGGTCTTTGTCATTTCTAATACTCTAAGAGTCTGGGAGTTTGAAACCTCACTCGAAATAAATTTTAAAGAAGTCAGTTTGTTGATTGATAAGATTATACACAAATTTTCTTCATACTTCTTAATTTTATTTTGATTAGATTAGTATTCTTGTGACAGATAAATATGTTAGTGTCGTGTATATTTTTATTGATACATTGTTATGTTTTTCATTAGGCAACTGCAGTTTAGTCAAAAGGATACCAGGATTAGAGGTGAATTTAGCCTCATGTTTTCTAACTTTGGACAGATCATATAAAACATTTCTTTTTTTTT
>NW_006399849.1:9521313-9522438 GCF_000299155.1 Elephantulus edwardii | reverse complement strand
AATTAAAAAAAATTGTTGTTGTCTTCAACCATCAAATCAGGTCTAACTGATAGCTGACCCTCCAGAGGATTTTCCGAAGCAGTAAATATCATGGGAGGAGACTGTCCGCCTTTCTTCTCTGGAGCAGCTAATGGATTTGAACCACGTGCCTTTGGGTTGGTAGCATAGCTCCACACCACTAGGCCACCAGAGCTCTTAAGATTGATTTAAACATGGCAAAGAGGTCACAACCTACACGAACTGGTATAAATTCTTTGGTGATATTGCTAGAACTAGAAATGACAGATGGGTTTGTGGAGAGAGTGGTAGTTAAATTCAGTTAATAAGGTCATCTCCTAGATGATGGATGTACACACACACCCCCCCTAGTTTTTCTTTGACCTTGGTTCTCCTCACATACTTTCAATAACCCTAAAACTCATTCAATGCCACTGAGGTGGAATCAACCCAAAGCTGACCTTTGGATTTTCAGAGGCAGTAAATCTAAGGTTTTATATATACTTTACTCAACTTATACGGAGGCAACTGGCAAATTCATAGATAATTTCCTTTTAACAGGTATGCTAGCCACATCAAGGGGCGGGAAGAGAGAGACAAAGACAGAGAGAGACAGAGAGACAGAGAAATCGAAATTTCACTATGTACCTTCTGGAGAGTAGACATACATCAGAGTTCTACATGTATTGATTGCCTTGCTTAATCTTCAAATGAAAGACTTGAGACAAGAATTACTGTGAATTCTGGCAGTGTAATAATTATGAAGGGAAGAAAGGAACTTCATATTTTTTTGTGAGTGGCAAGTTTCAGTGAATAAGGTGGGATTTGTGTCTTTCATGTCTTTTCTCATTAAATAAGCTTTTATCTCAGTTTTGAAGAAAGGTTTTGAGAAGCAGAAGTAAGAACAGACAAAAGAAATGTGCTAGACCAAGACCATGTGCATTATTCATTTTAATGACATATGTTGTCCACCAAGCTCAGCATTTTAAATTTCATATGAAATTCATCCATCCAACACGATGGCCACTAGTTTTACAGAATACAAATGTATATGAATGAAAATTGTTGTTGTTGTTGTTATGTGCCATCGAGTCATTTGCGACTCATAGCAACCCTATGTACAACAGC
>NW_006399849.1:9519769-9520303 GCF_000299155.1 Elephantulus edwardii | reverse complement strand
AGCATAAATTCTTACCACTAGGCCACTGGAATTTTTAGAGGATCATAACAGATTATGTAAGTCATTGCAGACGTTTCTTTTAAACACTAGTGTAGTCAACATTTTCTATTCACATTATGTCACTCAACATCTAGAGTTCTGACTTGTAGAAATGCTATTGTGTCTCATAGAAATGCTTCCCTATATCTTTTGCATTGTTTCCTTAAGAAAAGAATTAATCAATCCAAATAAAACAAAAATTAGTGGCTTATACCCTGCCATTATTGTACTGATCACTCCTTTAGAATAAAGGGAGTATTTGATAGTAGAATGTCTTAAGAATAAGTATACAAATAATTTTAATGTATTTTTTTTCTCAGATAACAAAAACACAATAAAGACTAATGAACAATTATTAATTCTGTGGCTGCAGCCTACAATATGGATTGAGGCTCAATGCCAAGAAGACAAAGATTCTCACCACTGGACCAATTGGCAGCATCAGCATGGAGGGTGAAGAGATTGAGATTGTACACAGCTTTAGTTTGCTTGGCT
>NW_006399849.1:9516706-9518559 GCF_000299155.1 Elephantulus edwardii | reverse complement strand
TTAAATAATGCTTTTAATATTTTTATATTACTCTGATTTATTTACAAAGTTTGAATACACTGTTTTTCACAAATGTTGGAGAATATGTAGTGAGATAGGAACACTTTTGTTGGTGGGATTGTACAATGGTACAACCACTCTGGAAGGCAGTTTCGTACTGCTTCAAAAAAACTGAACATAGAAATTCTGTATGACCCAGCTAGCTATTCTATTTCTTGGAATATACCGTAAGAAAATGAAAACTGAGGCTCAAATGGAGACTTGTACACCAATGTTCATAGCCCAGATGTCCAAATACAAACAAATGGATTGAGAAATTATGTTACATTCACACAATGGAATACTATGCAGCTCTCAGGAGCGATGATTTTGTAAATTATTATCTAACTTGTGAGGGACTGGAGAGAATTATGCGGAGTGAAATAACTCAATTCCACAAGGACAAATATTGTATAAAACCATTATTATAGAATGAATACCAGCATCCAAGTTGGGGAGGAGGGTGCAAATAGAGGAGTGAGGACGGGGGTGTAGAGTGTTAATCATAGGGATACACAATTTGATGGATAGATGGAGTGAAGGAAATGGGAAGGGTATTTTATATTATTATAATATATGTTACAAGCCTGGAAGCAGGAGTGACATTCACTTCCAAAATGGCTTTCCTCCGGAAACCTTACGAACAATGCTCAGGCCTCTCATTCACAGGGTCTCTATGAGTCGTCTACGACTCGACGGCACCAAACAACAACATAACAACAATATATGATATGTTCAAAACCCTTCTCCATCACTACAACTCAAAGACATTGGATCTTCTTCTATTGTCCTTAGTCACTGTCCAGTTCTCTGATGCATAGCACTTGCAAAGACCATAGCCTGCAATAGACACAACTTAGTCTGTAGACTGACATTGTTGCTTTTCAGTACTTTGGAAAGATCCCTGATGGCAGATTTTCCCTGCGCAACTTGTCTTTCGATTTTCTGCTTGCTGCTGCCAACTGTGCTGATTGTGGAACCGAGCAAGTTGTAATTGTTAGCGACCTCAATCTCCATCTATCATGGTGCTGCCAATTGGACCAGTAGGAAGAATCTTTGTCTTCTTAATGTTTAACTTCAATGCTTATTGAAGACTATAGTCAAGATAAGAGGATAGAATATATTTTAAGTCACCATTTTCAAAGATTTCAGACATAAGCTGCAAAGGTTTCCATTTATAGTCTTGCTTCAATTTCTGCAAATGAAAATGAAAGTAAAAGCTCCTGACTTTAAGCGGTTTTCCCGACTAAATTCTACCTTGCTAATATATCTGTGTTTCTTGTTAACTCCTTTATATTCACACTATTTCCCCTGAGTTCCACTTTAAAAGAGTGAGTAAATTCTAAAAAATAATGCCTTATTAACAAATGAAAAACTTTATAGAGTATTGCATACAGCAAAGATCTACTGAATAACTGGGAATTGGTTTGAATTGAGTAGGGGGGGAAGGAGTTGAGAGAGAATAAAAGTGCAATGTCTCAGGATAAAGCAGTATATTGGTAGCTATATGGTGTGAGAAGAGTAACCGTCACTTGGGAAAGCTCATTAGAGTGTTATTACACTGAAATTGCCTTAGAAATAATTGCATACAATTTCTTAAAATGTAAAGTGGCAGCTTCATGATTTGCATTGTGGTCGGTGTCTGCTTAAAGCTGAACATAGAAATTCCATATTACCCAGCTGTTCCACTACTTGGAATATATCCTGAGAAAATAAGAACTGAGGCACAAATGGAGATTTGTACACCAATGTTCATAGCAGCGTTATTCACCATTATAAGAACATGGAAACAGCCCAGATGTCCAACTACAAAT
>NW_006399849.1:9512818-9516491 GCF_000299155.1 Elephantulus edwardii | reverse complement strand
GGGGGGGGGGGGGGGGAGTGATTAATCATGGGGTTATACAATTTGATGGGGGTGGTGAGGGAAATGGAAAGAATCTGATCTGAAAACAGTGTATTTGAATTTTGTAAATAAACTAGTATAAAATAAAGCCAGAAAAACCAGAAAACAGCACAAAATGTTATTGTGCTGTTCTCAAAGTCTTATTTTGCCTATATTGTTAGTGGTATTTCTAGAGCTTTGGAAGAAAAGCTTTTAATATTTTAGGTGCTTTTGTTCACAACTGAAAAAAAATTCTAAGCATTATCTTGCTTCCTGCTGTAGGCTCACTCCAATTATTATTTGTTTTTAAAGAAAAACACCCCACCACTGTATGTAGTTTTACTTGGATACTACAAGAAAGCTTTCTTTCCTACATGTCTATCATTAAATGAAAGAGAACTCTTGAGAAAATGGAGCCGTTGTTACTTCCAAGGTGTGTGTGTGTGAAGATAAAATACTGGCTGGTTAGGGAATATAATTTTGACATTTCCTTCTTGTGTGAGTCTATTTTCCATTGAGTATATATTAGAAATATTAGTCTGGAGGCTATTGTGTGAGGAAAAAAAACTTTGAAACTATCATTTTGTTGCTCACACAATATGAAGAGAATGTCATTTCCCCACCTCTTCAGACAACCACATTCTATTTCTTGATTAGTGTCTTCACTCTACAACCAAAAGTAAAAAAAAAAAAAAAATAACTCTATGACAATTTGAAATAGCACAGGTTAAAGGTGGAGAGAAAATTAATATCATCTGAATATAAAATTTGGGAGGAATAAAGAATTCAAATCAGGGTAATTAAAAGATATCCACAAAAATCAGAGTTCCAAGGTATGACTAGCTAGCTATTACTGCTCAGATAGCACCCACCGCCACCCAGCTGATTCTGACTCCTGAGGACCTTAAGGACAGGTGAGGCGGCTCCATTAGGTTTTTGAAGCTGTAAATTCCAAGGGGAACAGAGAAAGTCTCATCTTTCTCCCTTGGAGCAGCTGCTGAGTGCAAGCTCCAAACTTTTGGGTTAGCAGTTCAGCACTTAACTCATGACCCCATCAAATGCAAGGCTACTTGGGATATTCGTACAACAGAAACAAAATCTACAGCACCTTGGCCTTTCTCACATTCTTAGTTGTGCTTATGCCTGTTATTGTTGCCACTACATACATTCATTTCATTGAGGATCTTCCTCTCTTTCATTGTTCTGTACATGATGTTATTGTCCATGTACTGGTCCTTCCTGACAACATGACCAAAGTATGAGATGAAGTCCCATTGTTCTTGCTTATAAGAAACATTCAATTCATTTGTTCAAGACAGATTTGTTCACTCTGTAGACTGGAGTAAGTCTGTGTTCTTTTAGTTGTTGTTATTGTTGTTGTTGTTGTGTACCACAATTTAGTCAGACTTGACCAATAGCTGACCCTTAGGCAGGTTTTCAGTGGCAGTCATTTGCATGGGAAGAGATTGTCCATCCTTCTACCATGGTGCACCTGGCGTCCTCGAACAGTGTGCCTTCGGGATTGCAGCACAGCTTCTTGCCACTAGGCCACCAGAGCTCATGTTACTTTTAATAATGGTAAAAGGGGGGGATGTATGAATTACATTTGATCAGTTGATTAAAGAGTAAGCTGCTTACTGTAGGTCAGCAGTTTCAGTCCTAAAGATCAATAACCTTGGAAACCCTGTGGAGCTGTTCTATTCTAGCCTCTAGCATTCTGTGAGAAATGACTTGACAGTAGTGAGGTTTTTTTTGTTACAATGTTTACTCCACCTTAGTCCATGTTCTTGACATTACATCACTAGCTGAATTGGCCCTGAACACCTGCTGGAGGGTCAGCTATGGGTTGGTTCTGACTCAAAGGTACATAACAACAACAGCAAAGGGAGAAATTATGCTAATGGGAACCAACTAATAATTGCTAATGGACAGATATTGGTAAACACACACCTTAGGTACAATCTTTGAAAGATTTATTTTTTTGAACGGCGGAGAGGGAAAAGAACAATACTAATGTTTCGACTTGCCGTCATGATGTGGTATGTGCATTCTATTTGAATGACAAAAAAATTAGTAATTAGTAATTCCCAAATTAGTAGAATTCTTGTTTCTTTATAACTTTCTTCCTTGAAGAGTGAGGAAGAGAATTGGACAGTGGACCAAACAACTATGAATTAATGTGACTAGAGTTCTTGCATAGTTTAAAGAATAGAAGATTCTAATACAGTGAGAACATGAGTTGGCAGTTTTGATAATGCACCAGATCCTTTTAGTTGGAAGTCCCCACACTGATTATTCAACAGCTGGTGACTTCTGCCTCCAAATTCATTTTGGTTTCTGTGATCACTCGTAGTCATAGCTATAAACAAGAGCGGAAAGATAAAAGTGATATGCATTGTTCAAGAGCCTGGGAACATGATTGTGAGTAAGACTGTTCAACTCTTTGCTTAAATGAAATTTATCTTCCAGTGGGAGGAACAAACAGTCAAAGAATCTATTTATGTCTTTACGTGCTAATGCTGCCGGGTAGGCACAAAGGGATCTGGCCCGTCAGGCAGAGTTATGGAAGGCAAACTTCACATGACAGAGGCCATTATCACTCTCTTTTAAAAGATTTCTCTTTCTAGTGCTTCTTGGACTGTTATCTCTAATGTGGCAACTCAGGAAATTTAAAATCCCCTCCCTTTTGCCAATTCAATATTTTCCATTTGCACAGTTCAGTGAAATCAAGTACATTATTCATGTTGTACAACCATCATTAACACTCATTATAATATTTTCCATTCCCACAAATAAACTGATTACTAGCTAAATAAAGAATTCCAACTTTTTCTTCCCACTGTCCTCTGGCAATCACTGTTAAGCGCTGGTATCTATAAAAAAATTCAAACTCACTCTAGATGAATAGGTACCCACTCCTAGTTTCATCTAGTGGGTTTATAAATTGCTCAGGAAGAGATTCCCTATTTTGATTTCCTTTATCTCTATAACAGGACAGTATTCCGTTGTGTGTTATTGTTGTTGTTATGTATTTTCAAGTCAATTCTGAGTCATTTGTGAGTACAAACTGCTTACTGCTTTTCCACTCTTCAGTTGGTGGGCATTGGTTTATTTCCATCTTTTGGCAATTGTAACTCCCACTGCAATGAACCTTGGTGTGCTTGTGTCTATTAGGGGATTGTTGCTCTTAGGTCACTTAGATATTTTTTCTTTTAGTTTTTAAAAGCTTTATTTTATATTGTTTTGTTTACATTGTGTTTCACATTATTCTTCATTCACTATGTTTTATACATTTTCATTCATTTTCTTTTATGAAATTAATTATCATTGAACTATACCCATCACTATCATATCTTTTCAGATTCCCATCAAATCTTTCCTATTTCCTTTACCCTTCCCCCCTCCCCGCGACTCCCTCCATCCACCAAATTGTGTGACTTTATGATTTCCTCCCTGCTGATTCTCACCCCTTTGCTTCCCTCCTACCAGGTCCTGATTGGTTTAAACTAGAAGTTTACAGTCCCAAATTGATTGTTAATTAAACTACACACACACACACACACACACACACACACACAGAGAGAGAGAGAGAGAGAGAGAGAGAGAGAAATAGCAAAACTCGAAAATTATCCTAGTCTATATTGCTGCAATGGTG
>NW_006399849.1:9509941-9512498 GCF_000299155.1 Elephantulus edwardii | reverse complement strand
GGCCCTCTATGAGGTGGATTGATTCAGTGACTGGGATAATCGGGATGGGAGTGTCAGAGACAGTGCGATTGGCACAGGACAGAGCAGACATTAGGGCTGTTGTACATAGGGTCACTATGAGTCGCAAGCGTCTTGATGGCACATAACAACAACAACATATTGCTGTCAATTCCTTATTTTGGTGCTATAAAGCAATTCAGTAATAAATAAAATCTAATAAATGATAAAAACAGAATTGATATTTTGTTTTGAGGATTTTTATGACATTCAGTGAGTTAAATACCTGAATGAGGAGACTTAACAATGGCACTGAGAAAGCACTTGCAAGCGGATTAATAATCATCTCAATCATTGGAATAGCAAATAAAATAGCATTTAGAGATAATTAAGGATTCTTATAGAAGTACTTTCAATTTTTTCCATACTTTGCTATGTTGTTGCTGTTAGGTGCCATCGAGTACATTACACCTCATAGCAATCCTATGAACAATAGATCTGAACCTTGTGCTATCTGAACCTTGTCGTAGTCTCTGACATACTCAAGTTCATTACAGCAATTACTGTGTCAATCCATCTGACTTACAATAACACTTTGAATAAATGATGGGGATCATTTGGTGCACATGCAGAATGTCCTCCACTGACATTGCCCAGTTAAAGTCAGATTAGTCTTCACAAGTTAAAGGACACAGGTCTCCAGACTACCAAGCTCATCTGAGAACTTAGATGTTAGATACAACCCTGAGTATGCACTTGACAGTATCCCTTTTGATCCACGATGCTGTATAATCCATAGGGAGTTACACTGATAACCTACTGGTGGCCAATAGAAATCTACAAGTGACTCAATCATATAAAGAGGAGAAATCTCCTTTCTCATGATTTACAGTCCACAAAAACCCACTAGGGGGTCAGCTAAGAATGGGTTCCATCTCTACAGCAACGAGTGAGTAAGTGAGTGAGTGACCAGTTCCTTCAGAATACAGCCATAAGCTCCAGAGTCCCACTGCCCTCACTTCTGACCCACTGACTTACATTAATTTCTCAGACTTAATAATTTACAATAATGACTCATAGAAACTATTATACCTAAAGTACTTACATTTTTATTATAGCAGAAAGAGTAGAAATGTATAAATGTAGAACAAGGACTAAGAGGCATCTCAAAAGCGAGTTTTCGTGCAGCTTGTACTGATGTCTTTTGCTAGGGAGGAAGCATCTGGAGTTTCGGTGCTTAGTGCCTCTGTTGCTGCTGTTGTGTACCATTGAGTAGCAACCAATCCATATCTGACATCCAGCATATTTTCAGAGGGAATTAATTGCAAGGAAGGAGATTGTTCATTTTTCTCCTACAGAACAGCTGGTAGATTTGAACCTTTGAGTCACCAATGCAACTTCTTAACATTTGGCCACTAAATCTCCCTTATTGTGTCTAGTAGGGCCTTTTAAGCAGTTATAAATTGCACTCTGGTGGTTTAGTGATAAGGAGCTGTGCTTGATTAACTCACACAGTTCAAATCTACAAGCTGTTCTGAGGAGAAAGATAAACATTCTCCTCCTGTGCAATGCATTGTCTCTGAAAACTCACAGGAGGGTCAGCTATGAATCAGTTCCAGAGTAGCACTACATAACAACAACAATAATTGGTTGGATCAGCCCACCTTTCCTGATGTTTCCTGAGGTCATCTGATAGATTCAAGTGGTCTTTATGATCTGACCAACCCCTGACTGAGTCATCGCATGTCCTGACATAGCCAGATTATATGAGAGTCAGCATAAACTTCCAATGTTGTCTGGAGGTCTTCTGTTTTAGAGGCTGTCTCTCAGGAACCAGTGATAAAGAATAAATTTTTTAAGTAAAGTTAACAAGGATCCAGCATCTGTATTTATGTATATTATTTTTCTAAAACTTTATTTTTGTATTAAGAGAATAAGCAAATATGTTTAATTTTTTCAGTTATATTTGTTTATCCAAGCTCTTCAAATTGGCAGAAGCTTGCCTAGACACGCTGAGGTGTTCCTGGTCATAAATTTGGGGTAAAATTCACTGTTTTTCTAGAGCTCCTTTCATTACTGAGATTGACTAAAAAGATTGGCTCGAGTCTTCGGAAATTTCATCTCCCTGTTGGTACTCTTGCTGGCAGCTGGTGACTGACCTCAGGGTTAGCAATGCATTCTGAGGCAATAGTGTCACTTCATCAGCAGTACTTACGCAACAATGAAATCTCTGTGGTGAGTCTCTGGGTCCTCTCTGCCTATTAGAAATACCAAAGTCACTACTACGCTGACTTCAGTTCTCTTAAGCCAAATTAGGGGAGACAGAACAGTGTACACTGTGAAGATTTAGTCACAGGAGATGAGAAAGTGCTGCGTGTGCTGGTCCATATCCAAAGTTTTAGAAACCAACATTATCCCTTCCTTCTTCTCATTAACCTAAGCAATATCCTGTGTGAAAGAGTTAAAAGCGTGACTACTAACTGCAAAGTTGGAGATCTGAGTCTGCCCAGATCTGTGTCAGAAGAAAAGACTGATGATCTGATTCCAGTAACAGCAGCCA
>NW_006399849.1:9508344-9508945 GCF_000299155.1 Elephantulus edwardii | reverse complement strand
AATTCTAATCGTCATTAAACCCTCAGTCAGTAAAGACTCACACTTTGAAACACATGAGGATAGACCATATTGTCATTGTTAGTCATCACTGAGTGATTATGACCCATAGTGACACTAACTACAAATCTGAACTGTGCCCTATCCTACACCATCCTTATGATCTCTTTGATGGTCAAACCCATTGGTGTAGACATTGTGTCAATCCATCTCATGGAGGGTCTTCCTTTCTTTTGTTGACCCTCTACCTTTCCAGCCTGATGTTTCTTTCCAAGGACAGGTTTCTGATAAAATTTGCCCAAAGTATGAGATTTGAAGTTTCATCATCCTTCTCACTAAGAAGCACTCTGGTTGAATTTTCTTAAAGATAAATTCTTCCAAGAGCATAGATCATATATAAGGCCCTTGAATGTTGAGATTGTCTTGTTTTAGCTGCCTGGCATATGAGAAAAAACATTACCATCAAATCAATTCTGACTCAGAGCAACCCTTCATCGAGTCGCAGAGTCTAGAAATATCTTTGAGAAGAGGTTTCATGTCCTTCTCTCAAGAAGTCATTGGTGAATTTCAATTATCAACTTTTCATTTAGAAGCCTGACATACT
>NW_006399849.1:9502795-9507779 GCF_000299155.1 Elephantulus edwardii | reverse complement strand
TAAGGTGAAGTCATTGACAATTTCAATCTTTTTCTCCATGTAGTATGATGTTGCCTAGTGGTCCAGTGGTGAGAATTTTTGTTTTCTTGACCTTGTGATGCAATCTTTATTGAAGGCTGTGGTGTTTGATCTTCTGTAGCAAGTGTTTCAAGTCCTCTTTACTTTGAGCAAGCAAGGTTGTGCTACCTGCATACTGACGATTATGATGAGTTTTCCTCCAGTCTTGATGCTACTCTATTCTTCATAGGGCCCACCTTCTTGATTAATTTGCTCAGCATACAGATTGAATAGTTACATGCAGTTGTTGTTAGTATGTGCTATCATGTCCCTTTGTGACTCACAGTAACTCTATAAAACAGCTCTGAACCCTGGAGTCAATATCATTGTCTCTGAGACCTTCCCCCATTACTACAGTTTCTAAGTAAATCTATCACATCCAGAGTCTTCCTCTTTGGCGCTATCTCTCCACCCTTCCAAGCATGAATTCCCTCTCCAAGCACAGGCCCTTTCTGGCAAAATGCCCAAAATATGTGAGATGGAGCTTCAAAATAATTTCTTCCAAGAAGCATTTTGGTTTCACCCTCTCCAAGACAAACTATTTTGTTCTTTTGGAAGTCCATGGTACATTCAATATTCTCTCATGCCACAGCTCAAAGGTAACAATTCTTATTCTATCATCCTTAATCATTGTCCAGGTCTCTGATGCACAACAAGTGGTTGTTAAAACCATATCTTAGAAGCACTTAATAAATATTTGTTACTTGAATGACTTAATGAGGAACATTTGTTATACTCTAATTTTAAATGTATATAACTGTACAAAACTAATCAAATTCAAGCTCAATGATCCTGGTTTCCTGGTCAACCTCACTACTGGTTTTGGTTTGAGATTTTGCTATCAGAATGATAGTCTCTGCTGAGAAGAACAAGGCTGCTGTTTTTACTGAGGTCATTCTTCTGTGTCTAGACATTCTACATGCTGGAGAGTACTTCTTTTGCATGTCTAAGTTATAAAACTCACTATCCCTGTCTCCAAACAGCTGTAAATTCTTACAAAAGCCGAGTAAAAAAATGGTCCCAAAGAGGACAGGACGAGTTTGTGTTTGTTTGGAAACAGAAATATCAGATTTTTTTTTCAAGAATAACAAAAGTTTCACAAGTAAAATACTCTCATTTCTGACCTTGAAAGGATTTATCATGCCTCACCTTTAAACAATAGTTGCTTATGAAGAAGAGCTTGGAGAATAAAGGTGAGACTTGCTTTCCAAAGTAGAGGAACGTGAAACAAGCTTCACTCTGAACTACAGAGTGTAACGCTGGGAAATCACCCAGTTACATACAACACTCTAGTCCTTTAAACATGGCCTATTACTCTCAACCACAATGAGTCCAGAAGTGACATATCATCAGCCAACCCTTAGATTTCAACTTATCAGCACAACTGTGTGTTAGTAGAACAGTTTTCCTTAGTGTTTTCTTGTTTGATTTCTTTTTATGAGTAGACTGTCAGGCCTTTCTTTCAGTGCTAGTTGAGTGGTTCACATGGTTAATATTTTAGTTTGTAAACAAATGGCTGGTCTTTATGAGGAAGAATGTAGCATCAGGTTTGGAGGAAGATTGATCAACAATCTATATTATGCAGAGAGTACAACCTTGCTTGCTGAAACTGAGGAAGGTCTGAAGTGCTTGCTGTAGAAAGTCAAGGATGACAGGCTTCAATATGGATTAAAGCTCAACATCAAGAATACAAAGATACTCATCATTAAACCAATTGGCAATACCATAATAGATGGAGAAGAGATTGAAGTTGTTAAAAATTACAGCTTGTTTGGCTCCACACTCCATCAACACTCTTAGCACCAGCAGTCAGGAAATAAAAAAAACAAAACAAAACAACATGCAAAAGAAACAGATTGCACTGGGAAAATCTGCTGTCAGGGACCTCTCCAGACAGAGTACTGAGTGAGAAGCAACAATGTCAATCTAAAGACTAAGATGCATCTGATCCAGGCAGAGAGCTAGACAATGACTAAAGACGACGGAAGAATTGATGCCTTTCAGTTGTGGTGTTACAAAAGAGTATTGAACATACCATAGACTATCAAGAGAACAAACAAGTCTGTCTTAGAGTAAAAACAAGTTTCTCCTTGACAGTAAGATTTTGAAGCTGTGTCTTATATACTTTGGGCATGTGACCAGGAAGGACAGGTCCTTGGAGAAGGATATCATGCTCAGAAAGGTAGAGGAACAACACAGGAGAGGAAGATCCTGGATAAGACGGATTGACACAGCAACTGGATTAATGAGAGTAGGTGTATCTGAGTCAGTGCGACTGGCTCAGGACAGGGCAGGCTTCAGAGCTGCTGTACATAATATCGCTATGAGTTGCAGGTGACTCGATGGCACAAAACAGCAGCAAAAACAACAACCAAGTGCATGGCATTTTGCTCCACTTAGAGATTGTACAATTCTGTATTTCTTCTTTTTTTTTTTTTCCTCTTCCTTTCTATTTCCTTGCTTTATATCCAACTCTGGCTCTATCTTCCAAAGCTATTGTAGTAATGCATTTACAAAGCTACTATCTATAGAGATGATTGAAGACATTCAGTGTGGCACTTGTATAAGCAATGGCTCTTGTTCCATGGGAGAAGCGTGGACATCTTCTCCTGTATGATTAACTGCCTCTGAAAATCCACTTGAGGATTTTCTGTTGGTTGATTCCAACCTGGGTCCAAACAACAACAGCAACATTACTGCTGTTCACTGGAAAGGATCCATGGTTGTGGAAGTGTGTGGTGGATGTGGGAGAGCAAGTGACAAGATATGACTATCCTGAAGCAACTTTGTCAGACAATGTATACACCACTTGTAAAATCAGAATCTAGAGAGTCAATTTAAAAAATCCATTATCTCCTCCGTCAATTAAAAAGCCAATTAACTGTTCCAGAACTATATTTCATTTAGTTTACTTTTCCTCTGGGTTTGGGTGTTGCTTTGTGGAAATAGCAAATAGCAATGATTTTGGTCAAATTTTAGTAAAAATAGAAACACACAGACAAAATTTGACTTCCACATCTGCCATATGTGGCCAAGATTTAAACTTTTACACTGTTCATTAAATCTCATCATTTCAAGGCAGGTATTGGAGTTTTCCTTTACTGGGAAGACTTTATACAGTTTCTATGTTATGAACAAAAGTAGCGTTGGCTTAGATTCTTGGCTCAGAAAATATGTAGATATGGATGGAAAGAAGACTCCAAGAGGAAAACAAAGATGGAAAACCTTTTAGGCTGTCCCAAAGGGAACCGTTCTTTATGTGAAAAAGGATGAATATAAACCACTAAAGGTTTTGTCTGAGAAGACATGGCAAATGGCTGGCAGTGTGTACCACGTACCAGTATCAAAAGTCATAGACTACGAGAAGAAGCCAAATGTGCTCAAACTCAAAACTGCCAACTAGCAGGTCCTGCTTTTATTTCTTATTTTTTTAATTTTAATTGTGATTTTAATAAAAATTTACAAAAAAGTTAGATTTTCATTCTTTCATTGCTATACATTTTACCCCCTCTATCTCCCTTCCCCCTCCCCAGTTCACTTTTTTAATATTAATTCATTGTTGCACAATTACCACCCCCTACCCCCAGTCCTCTTTGCACATACCTCTTATTCTGAGCTGTTGTCATACGTATAGTATCTATTCATATAGTACTTCTAAACTTTCCTTCATCTGTTCCAATGGGTCTTGCTTTTTCAAGCCCAGAGTCCAGAGGAAATACAAGGATCAATAAACAAAATCAAATGTGTTGCAAATGCAATCTCTGCACCACCATTTTCAGCAGCCATTGGGTTTTCTAAAGACGTTTAGCTGCCCATTGAAATCTCATGAAAACAAGCATAAGCAGATCACCACTGAGCTGTCCGAGCTTTATGGCATATTGTTCATATCGTTCATATGACATATTGTCTACCTGACAAGAAAGTTAAAGCTGAGGAGGTCGATGAACACAAAAGAAAAGACCCTTATCTGCAGTTTGAGGAAACTCATTTTGATATTTATGTTGGAATTCTAAAAGGAGAAGGTAAGGAGCTCTTGATTAACAGTGGAAATGAGAGCACAGGACTGAAGAAGTCCTATTCAAGTGCTTCATTGAATCAGGATTCATCTCCAGTCACCACCAAGGTTACAGAGGAAGAAACATTGACCAGAAACACCAAGCATTATTAAGCAGAAAGTTGCTTAGAATCTGTCCGTAGACGGAAAGTACTGGTCATGGAGCAAAACAGGGATTTTCAAGATATTTGTGGTAATTTGTGGGTATATTTCTTTAAAAAGTCTGTGACTAAATGACATATTGCTAATAATTTCTATTGTATAATTTGTGTTTGATCTGTACATAGTCTTTTCTTTTGATTGCTTTGATGAGTTTTGTTTGCTACATGAGCACTAATGCACCTTTTTGTGAGGCGGGAGGGGATCATGGGTTCAGAAAGAATTGTGCAGTCCTTTTCCTTGGCTTTTTTTCTTGTTTTGCACACTGGAAAAATAAAAACACTAACAAGCAAACAAACCAGAAAGTAGTGATAGTACCAGAAAGTGGATTCTTGACTCCATTTCCCCCTCTGTCTCTTGTGAGACAAAATAGTGCCTCTTGAATGCAAAATTTTATTTCTGTGTCCTATGTACACCCTTGCTTATTTGAAACAAGGGACTTGGAGTGCTTGTTGCATTATATCAAGGACTACAGTCTTTGGTTTGGATTATATTTTAATACCAAGAAAATAAAAGTCCTCACCACTGCGCCAGTAAGCAGTATCATGAAAGATGGAGAAAGAATTGAAGTTGGGCGAGGTTGTGGAGAAACTGGAACCCTGATTCACTGTTGGTGGGAGTGTAAAATGGTGCAACCCCTGTGGAAAGCAGGATGGCGCTTTCTCAAAAAGTTGCAAATAGAGATACCATTTGACCCAGCAATTCCACTACTGG
>NW_006399849.1:9484282-9501925 GCF_000299155.1 Elephantulus edwardii | reverse complement strand
GGCAATGAAGGAGTGAAAGCCCAGAATCCCTGTGAATGTTCATTGAAACTAACAAAATTTAATAATAATTAAAAAAAAAGAACTAGTTAAGACCAAAAAAAAAAAGAATTGAAGTTGTCAATTGCTTCATCTTGCTTAGATCCACAATCAATACCCTTGATGCCAGCAATCAGGGGATAGGAGACTCTTACCATTGTTTTGGTCAAGCCCACTGTTAGGGCCTTCTCAAAATTACTAAAGAACAATGATATCAGTTTGAAAACTAAGATATGCTTAATTCAGGCCTTGGTCTTTTCACTTACTAACTATGCATCTGGGAGCTGGACAATAAGGATGAAGAAGAATTGATGCTTTAGAGTTGCAGTGTTGGAGAAAAGTACTAAATATCTCATGGACTGCCAAAAGGACAAATAGATATGTCCCGGGAAAAGTATAGCCAGAGCGCTTCTTGGAGGCAAAGATGGTTAAACTTCATCTCTCATTCTTCTGATTTCCCATATCATTTTCACCAATACTAAAATTCCAACACATCACTTCTTTGATCTTCTTTATTCACCACCTAGCTTTCCCACTTATATGTTCACCCAACCATCCACATATCCTCAAATTTATTAGGACTTAGGGAGACTCTACACTGGTTTTCTGAAGCTGGAAATCTTTGTGGGAGATCATTGCTACATCTTTCTCTCATGGAACAGCTAGTGAATTCACACCGCTGACTTTCCAGTTAACAGTTCACCATATAACTGACGCATTATGCAAGCCAAGCCCTCTATATGTGTAAGAGGCAATAAAAAAAATGCCAAGACTTGGGTCACACGCATATTCTTCCTCAAAGTGACATGTATATTCTTTCTCAAAGTGACATTTTTGCTTCATACACTTTAGAGAGAGATTCTGTAGCAGTTTCGCCCAGTGCAATGTGGTTGTTTTTGTGGTTGCTAAGTGCTACTGCATTAATTTGCATAGAGCGTCTATAACAGAGAATTTACGAAAACAGATTGAAGCCTTGTCTGAGCTTGTCCATCTCCATAGTCTTTTCTGTACTTAACCCCAATGTAACAGATACTGTAGCATCTCTTTGTGTATCTCTCTCTCTCTCCTTTGTCATGTTTCCACTTTTCTGAGCATGATGTCCCCTTCTGATGCAATATAAATGTGATACCTTGACTTCTACTGCTGTGGGTGTTGATTGTGGACCCATGTAAACTACAGTTTTTTAGCAATTTCAATCTTTTCTCAATTTATGATTGAACTAGGTGGAATTTCTATTTCCTTTCTATTCTACACTAAAGGTTCTGGTCTTCTAGCTTTACTAGAAAGTGTGTCAAGTTCTCTTCATATGCAAGTTTGTGTAGTTTTATATAAGACAGGTACTTCATGAGTCTTCTTCTAGTAATGAGGCCATGTTTTTCTTCACATAATCTAGCTTGTTTTGTTCATCTTTCTTGATGAATCAATATGGTGAAAGGATAAAACTTGACACATTTTTTTTCTTAAATTAAAATCAGTCACTATCTCTTTGTTCTATTGGGAAAATTACTTATTTTAGGCACAACTAAGATTTTTTAGTTTCCCATTCTTCACAATGAAATCTAGAATTTTCTGTAGCCTATATAGTTCAATATCTTTGAATAAGAATCTCTGCCTTCAAAGGCTATCTCGGGATGATATAGCAAAGTATTATAATGGAATGTGCAGAGAAATGGAATTGGAAAATAAAAAGGGAAGAACTTGCTCTGCATTTCTCAAGCTGGAAGAACTGAAAAACAAATTGAAGCCTCATGTATTGAAAGATGCTACGGGCAAGGTATTGAATGACCCAGAAAACATTAAAAAAAAGATGGAGGGAATACACAGTTACTATATTAGAAAGAACTGATTTGTTGTTGTTATGTGCCATTGAATCACTTGTGACTCATAGCAACCTTTTGTACCTTAATCTCTGCTCTATCCTGTGCCAACCTTATTGTCTCTGACACAACTATCCTCATTACCCCAGTCACTGAATCAATCCAAATTATTGAGTCTTCCTCTCTTGCTCTGTCCCTCCACTCCACTCTGAACACTCGCTCAGCTTCATTCAGTGACTTGGTCTTTGGTCTTTTTTCTTTCTTTCTAGCACTGTCTCCTTTGTTTATTAGTTTTATTTTGTGTTGTGTTGTTTTTTTAATGAACCTACTTTATCCCCTGCCATTTCTCCCTTGGCATTATGAGGATTCTGTTCTGTCATTAAAATGTTCTTCAAAAGTCATATCCCATCATAGAAATGCAGCATATATCTCATCATAATCATGCTCTTGTTAGCAGTATTTATTTAAATTTCTTCTTATCCTAAATATTGTATTGATGTTATTTTTGAATTTTATATAAATCTTTGATATAAGTAACTTTGAAGAAATGCATACAAAAATATTTTATATCTATTGAGATGCTCATCCTGCAAGAGTATACCAGTTTATACTTTCTGAATATGTAAATATTTATCTACTTCCCTGTTATTGTTGTTGTTATATGCCATCAAGTCCCTTGCAACTCATAGTGACCCTAAGTACAATAGTCCTGAAAACTACTCTATCCTGTTCTAATCTTACTGTCTTTGACACACCTTTCCTCATTACCCCAGTCACTGAATCAATCCATCTCAAGGGTCTTCCTCTCTTGCACTGTCCCTACACCCTTCCAAGCATGATGTCCCTCTCCAAGTATTGATCCCTCCTTGCAACATACCTAAAGTATGCCAAAGAAATCCTCAGAATCCTTGCCTCCAAGAAATAGCCTGGCTTCACCCTCTCCAGTACAAACCTGTTTGTTCTCCTAGCAGTCCATGGTATTATTCAGTACTATTCTCCAGCACCACAGCTCAAAGGCATCAATTCTCTTTTTGTCATCCTTAGTCATTGTCCAGCTTTCTGATGTATGGCAAGTAATTGCAAAGACTATAGTCTGGATCAGGCGTACCTTACTCTCGAGAATGATGTCGTTCCTCTTCAGTTCTTTGGAGAGGTTCCTGATAACAGACTTTCCCATTTCAATTCATCTTTTGATTGACTGGCTGCTGATACAAAGTGTTGATTGTTGAGCCAAGCAAACTAAAGTTGTTAACAATCTCAGTCTCTTCACCATCTATCATAATACTGCCAATCAGCCCATTAGTAAGAATCATTGTTTTCTTGATGTTGATCTTCAATCCATTTTCAAGGCTGTAGTCCGTGACCTTCTGCAGTAAGAACCTCAGGTCCTCCTCAGTTTCAGCAAGCAGGGTTGTGCCATCTGTGTAATGCAGGTTGTTGATGAATATTCCTTTAATCCTGATGCCACATTCCTCCTCATAGAGTACAGCCTCCCAGATGATCTGTTCTGCATATAGATGGAAAAGGTATCGAGATACAACACATCCTGGGTGTACACCTTTCCCAATTTTGAACCATGCAGTGTTTTCCTGCTCTGTTCTGACAACTGCCTCCTGATTTAAGTATAGGTCTCACATAAGCACAATCAAATGTTCTGGGATTCCCATTCTTCTCAGAGTCAGTCACAGTTTGTTGTGATTCACATAGTCAGTTGCATTTTCATAGTCAATGAAACACAGATAAACATTCCTCTGGTACTCTCTGCTTTCAGCCAAGATCCATCTAACATTAGCTATAAGATCCCTATTACCATGGCCTCTTCCAAACCCAGCCTATAGTTCATGTGCTTTTCCAGTAGTTTTGGGATATTTTCAGCAGAATCATGCTTGCTTGTCATATTAATTCTACTGTTCATATTAATTCTATTGTTCATTAATTTCCTCACCCTGTTGGGTCACCTTTCTTTGAAATGGGAACAAATATAGATCTCTTCCAATCAGTTGGCCAGGTTGTTGTCCTCCAGATTTCCTGGCACAATTTTGTGAGTGCATCTATGGCATTGAAACTGTTTATTGAAATATGTCAATTGATATGCTGTCAATTCCTGGGACCTTGTTTTGTTTGCCAGTTCTTTCAGAGCAGCTTGAACTTCCTCCTTGATCACCACAGGCTCTTCTCAAACATTGTTTCATTAAATCTTCTGTGTCAGCCAATTCCTTCTGGTACAGTGATTCCATCTTCTTTTAATTTTTCTTCCATCATTTAATATTCTGCGCAAAGCACCCTTAAGTATTACCACTCATGGCTTGAATTCGTTTTTCAATTCCTTCAGTTTAAGAAATGCAGAGCAAGTTTGGCCTTTTGATTTTCTCACAACAGCTTTTTGCACATTTCTCTATAATACTTTGCTTTGTCATCCCGAGCTGCGCTTTGAAATCTTCTGTTCAACTCCTTTAGCTTTGGCTTCTCAGCACTCTAACACAAGATTCAGAGTTTCATCTGACATCCATCTTGGTCTTTCTTCCTCTTCCGCCTTGGTAATGACGTTTGCATTCTTCATGGATGATTTTCTCACACAGTTCATTTGGTCTTTGCTCATTAGTTTTCAAGTCCTCAAACTTGTTTCTGAGATCGTTTTGAAATTCAAGTGGAATGAACATAAGGTAAAATTTTGGTTCCTGTGGATTTGATACTGAAAAATTTCAGGAAATACCATATGAACAGGAGCCAGGAGGAAATAAAAGGTGCATTGAAGGCAATGGGAGGGTGGAGGGACAGTGCAGGAGAGAAAGGCCATCGATGAGATGGATTGATTCAGTCACTGAGGCAATGGGATAGGTGTGTGAGAGACAATAAGTTTGGACAGGATAGAGCAGGGTTTAAGGCTCTTGTACATAGGGTCGCTATGACTCATAAGTGACTCGATGGCACATAATAACAAAAACATATTGTTAATGATAACACAAATCTCAGACTCACTTCTATCAAATTAGGACCAATTAATCTGATCCTCCAGTGTTATTTTGGTGGTCTGTAAATCTTATGGGAGGAGATAGTCTATTTATTCTATTGCAGTCACAGTGGATTCTTAGTACCAGAGAGGTAACACGTTTGTAAGCAATACAACTTTCTATACCCTTGCCCACCAGAGCTCCATAATATTAACTATTCTGTTTAGTAAGTTCTCCTCAGAGACAAGGATTCTGAAGCTTTGTCTGACATACTTGCAAGGAGACACCAGTCCTTGGAAGGGGACATTATGCTTGGGAGGGTGGAGGGACAGTGTAAGAGAGGAAGACCCTTGATGAGATGGATTGATTCATGACTTGGGTAATGGAGGTAGGTGTGTCAGAGACAATTAGATCGGCCCAGGACAGAGCAAGGTTTAGGACTGTTGTACATAGGGTCATTATGAATTGCAGATGACTTGAAGGCACATGACAACAATAAGTTCTACTTTCTGTTTAATCACCTTTTTAAAAGAAATATGAGTATCTTCCAGTTGGTTGTCCAGGTAACTATCTACCATGTATTTTGGCATAAACAAGTAAGCATTCCCAATCTATCTGTGAAAGATTCTCAGCTAGTAGTCAGTCAATTCCTGGATTCTTGGGTTTTATTTGTATGCTAATTTGTTTCTGTCAATGCCTTCAGGGCATCCTGGGCTTCTTTAATACTTTTGATTCCTGATTATATGCTACCTCTTTAAATAATTAAATGTAGAATAATTATTTTTGGTATATTGTTGTTGTCATGGGCTTTACAGTTAGTTGTTTGCAATTTATAGTGACTATCTATATATTATAACTTTGAACCCTGCCCTGTTCTGAACCAGTTTCACTGTCACCGACACACCGAACCCTTTACCCCAATTATTATGTCAATCCATCTCCTCCTGGGTCTTCCTTTTTTATGGCCTCCCTCCACCCTTCTCCATGGATACCTGAATGCACAATGTCTTTCTCCTAGGACTGGTCCCTCCTGGCAACATGCCCATAGTATTTGAGACAGTGCTTAAAGAATATATCTTCTATCCTCTTTAGATGCTTACCGTATTGTTCAATATTTTGCTTACAGAATCCTTCACTATTGTAACTTGAAGCTTCATTTCTTTTCAACTCCTATCAGCGTGAGAAATACTGAGCATGCTCTTTGCTTTTGATTTTCCAATTCTATATCATACTTTATTATGACACTTCACTTTATCTCTTAGAGACACGATCTGGAATCTTCTGTTTAGCTCTTTCTCTTGTTTATTCCTTTCGTTGTAGTTACTCTACATGAAAGAGCAAGTTTCAGTCTTGCACACTATCCATTTTAATAGTTTCTTTCTTTCCTTTTCTTTTAATAATCTTTGTTTTCTTCCATGCTGTCATCACACAACCCATTTGGTTTTGGTTGTTAGCGTTCCCAACCTCTAGTATTCAACATGTCAAATCTATTTTTGAGATGATGTCTTAAGGTAAGCTATAAACACCACAGCCCAGATCTAATCTACTTATTCGTAATTGTAGACCTAAATTACCTAAACCTTTCCAGCAGCCAAGTCAGACTACAGATGACTCCTGAAATGTTCTCCCTGTCTGGTCTTTCTTGCTTGGCTTTGATACAATGGATTTATTGTAACACAAATGCGAAGATTTGTATTTGCATCTGTTATGCTTCACCAAGTGTGTCCTCTTTACAGCTTTTAGTGTGCTCTCTTGTTTACAAGTACTTCCACAGACATTATCTCATTTAATCCTCTCAGCATGTTTGTTGCTTTTAGCCCATAGCTACTGTTTGGCCTGCATGAATACTTCTGATATCCAATATTCCCTGGACTTACCATCTACACTAGAGTTTTCAACATAAATGTAGAACTGCAAATGGGGGAAATATGTTTCCTTAGTACTGCAGAGCAAACTATGTGTAGAAAGCAGTGTACTAGGCAAAGTAGGATGTATGGTGTTTTAGGGTATGATCATTATTGTATGGAGTAAATTTGTTGAACCGAGAGAACACCAACAGGAAATATTTCAGTATTTATTAAATGTACACACACAGACATATAATTTTCCTGGTCTTTAAAATTATTTTACTTGGATTAATGAGGAAGACCAAAGGAAAATTGAAGCATTTAAATTGTGATGCTGATGAGGAGTATTGGATATACCATGAACTTCCAACTAATTATTAATAATAAAATAATGTAAACTAGGATGTTCATGAATGATTGTATAAAACACAATGTAAAGGAAAGATTATCTAAATCACAATGCATATGATTGAAACATAATGTAAAGGAATTATCATAGGAAACCAATAAAAATAATTAAAAACAATTTAAAAAGAACAGGCAAAATGTCTTGGAGAATGATAATCATCAGAACAGTCCTTAGAAGCAAAAATAGCAACACTTTGACTCACTTAATTTAGATGTGTCATCAGGAGGCATCAATTTCTGCAGAAAGAAATCATGTGTGGTAGAGAGACATCCCAAAGAAAAGGAGACATTCGTGGAGATATATGACATGGGGCTGGGGGAGGGGTGCACAATAATGGGTTTGGGGTGGAGCTCCCCGATTAAACAAGCGTGGAAGGAGGAGTAGCATCCACTTCCATAATAGCTTGCCTCCGGAAACCCTATGAACCTGGAGAGAGGATGAAAGGCACCGAAGCGTCGAGGACTCTCCTTCATAGGGTCCCTATGAGTCGCCTGTGACTCTACGGCACTTAACAACAACAACAACAACAACAACAACAACAACATCAAGCATGAAAATGGCACAGGGCCAGAGAGGGCTTCGTAATCATGTACATAGAGTCTTAATGAGTAGGAATCTATTTGGTTGGAATATTGTGATGACTTGCTGTGCCATTGGTACTTGAAATATCAGTAGGATCACCTGTGTGAGTATATTTTACCTGAGCCTCTAAACAAAGATAAATTAAACAGGGGCTGATCTACTTCTGAAAAACTGTTTAAAATATCAATAGTAGCAGAAGATGAGTTTCAGTATAAAAGGAACTAAAAATAAAATTAGAGAAGAGCTGCCTCCTCAAAATTTAGTAGACCTTAATGATGTTAATAGAAAAAAGATTTTAGGTCCTTCATTTTCGTGATATGGCTCAAATGAGAAGAAATAGCTGCAAACCCCATTTATAATCAGAACATTAAACAAATCAAGTTTAAGGAACATAAAAAATGGGATTTTGATTATGAAGGTCATCATCCAAATGAGCTGAAATGAAAAGAAATTGATATCCTAGGCATTTATGAGTTGAAATAAACTTTTGTTGTCTATTTTTTTTTAATTTAGGTTGTTTATTTTTTCATTTCAATGAACATCTACAGAGATTTTGGGATTCCATTCATTCATTGTTGCACCCTTCTCCCCGCACAAACCCCTCTCTCCTCCCCCCCATTTGCTCCTCTCTATTTTTAATCAGACAAACATACTATGCACTCTGCCATGAATGACAAAGTGAAAAAAAATTATAATGCACTTATTGTAAGATCTATATTGAAATATAATGCTGCCAATAATAGAGTAATTGCTGTTGTTGTTGTTGTTATGTGCCGTCGCTTGCGACTCATGTACAACAGCCTTAAGCTCCACTCTGTCTTGTGCCAATCACACCATTTTCGGTACACCCATCCCAATTGCCCCAGTCACTGAATCAATCCACCTCATAGAGGGCCTTCCTCTCCTGCGCTGTCCCTCCACCCTCCCAAGCATGATGTCCCTCTCCAACCCACAAAAATAATGCAAATATTATATAAAGATTTTTTTAAAAAATTATTAATCCCAAGGGGAGTTCTGATAGCTTAGTAGTAAGGAATCATATTGTCATTGCAAAAAATCTATCCACTACCCCATGGACAGAAAATGGACCATCCTTTCCTGTGCAATTTACTGCCTCTGAAACCTCGTTAGAGGATCAGCTTTGTATCAGCTCCGACTCAGTAGTACACAACAATAACAATGCTAAAGACAATAAAATCAGATATTTTTTAACAACATCTGTAGTTTGAAATTGATCAAGCATGCAATCTATATGCACTGATAATTATTGGTAGGTAGAATGCAAATTTTGAGAATACAGAAAAAATACTGATAAATAGAAAATGTGGTTTGATGATAGAAATGACACCAGATATCACATAATAGATTTGTCAAGATCAACAACTTATTTATAGAAAATACATTTTTTTTCAAAGATACAAACACTAAATCAACACATGGAGTATGTTAGATGGAATACACAGGAACCAAATCCAATATAACGGTGGATAGACACAATGAGGACGCTCTTAATCAGTCAGACTAAGGACAGACTGACAATGGAATTAACTAAGGTTGTGTTCATAGATGAGTTCAGACTAAAGCTGAAGAAAATGAAAAAATGTTCCTAAGTATAACCCTTTGTACACACTATTTGGATTGAGACACTCTCTCAAGAATAGTTTTAACACATTGAAAAATAATAATTGATGTCTTTGAGTTGTAGTGTTGGAGAAGAATACTGAAAATTTCACAGACTGCCAAAAGAATAGATGGATCTATCCTGGAAAAAAGTGCAGCCAAAGTGCTCCTTAGAAGCAAGGATGGCTAAGCTTCATCCCACATACACTGAGCATGTTGTTAAGAGAAAATATTCCTTTGAAAAAGACATCTTGTTTGGAAAAGCGAAGTATCAACAAAAGAGAGAAAGACCCTCAAGGAGGTAGACCGACATAGTGACAGCAGCAATGGGTTCAAGTATGTCAGAGGTAATGAAGATGGCACAGGATAGGACAGGATTCTGTCTCATACAGCTGCTATGAATCATACTCGACTCAATGGTCCCTAACAACAACATGAAGGTTAATAAAAAGAGAAAAAAAGAAATAAAACACCCCAAAAAAATAGATGTGAGAAGGGGCTTTAAAACTTGTTCTTAAGCATGGAGCAGAAAAAAAAGAGTAAGTAGGATAAAGGAGGGGGAAAGGAAACAGCTAAAATGACCATCGACAAGTAAATGGATTGAAAAATTGTGGTACATTCACATGATGGAATAATATGTAGCACTCAGGTGCAATTATTTTGAAAAATACTATATAATATAAGAGGGGTGAAAGAACAATATACTGAATGAACTAATTCAGTTTCATAGAGACAAATACTGCATATGATCATTATTGTAAAAATGGAAGGACTACTAGTAAGAAATAGATGGTATACCAATTGACGTACTTCAGCTAACAGATGCTGTCCTGGATGTGCTCACCAAATTGTGCCAAGAAATTTGGAGAACAACCACTTGGCCAACTGACTGGAAGAGATCTACATTTGTTCCCATTCCAAAGAAGGGTGACCCAAAAGACTGTGGAAACTACAGAAGAGTATCATTGATTTCACAAGCAAACAAGATTCTATTGAAGATTATAAAAAAATGACTGGAATAGCACATCAGCAGAGAACTGCCAGAAGTCCAGGCTGGGATTAGAAGGGGTCGTGGTACTAGGGATATTGTAGCTGATGTTAGATGGATCTTAGCTGAAAGCAGGGAATACCAGAAGAATCTATATCTGTGTTTCATTGATTATGCAAAGACGTTTGACTGTGTGGATCATAACAAATAACAAACTGTGGCTGACTCTGAGAAGAATGGGAATCCCAGAACATTTAATCGTGCTAATGCGAAACCTATACTTGGACCAAGAGGCAGTTGTCAGAACAGAGCAGGGTAACACTGCATGGTTCAAAATTGGGAAGGGTGTACGCCAGGGATGTGTTCTATCTCCATACCTCTTCAACGTATATGCAGAGCAGATTATCTGGGAGGCTGGACTCTATGAGGAGAATTGTGGCGTCAGAATTGGTGGAAGATCTATTAACAATCTGCGTTATGCAGATGATACCACCCTGCTTGCTGAAACTGAGGAGGACCTCATGCACTTGCTTCAGAGGGTCAAGGACTGCAGCCTTCAGTATGGACTTAGGCTCAATGTCAAGAAGACAAAGATTCTCACCACTGGACCAATTGGTAGAATCAGGATGGATGGCGAAGAGATTGAGATTGTTCACAGCTTCAGTTTGCTTGGCTCCACCGTCAACACTCTTGGCACCAGCAGTCAGGAAATCAAAAAACGTATTGCGATGGGAAAGTCTGTAGTTAGGGACCTCTCTAAAGTACTCAAGAGCAACTGTGTCTCTCTGGAGACTAAGGTGCACCTGATATAGGCCATGGTCTTGAAAATCACTTGTTATGCCTCAGAGAGTTGGACAATGACAAGGGAGGACAGAAGGAGAATTGATGCCTTTGAGCTGTGGTGCTGGAGAAGAGTATTGAATATACCATGGACTGCCAAGAAAACAAACAGATCCATCCTGGAGAGGGTTAAAGCAAGCTACTCTTTGGAGGCAAGGATTCTGGGGCTTCGTCTGACATACTTTGGACATGTTGCAAGGAGAGACAGGTCCTTGGAGAGGGACATCATGCTTGGGAGGGTGGAAGGACGGCGCAAGAGAGGAAGACCCTCTATGAGATGGATTGATTCAGTGACTGGGGTAATCAGGATGGGTGTGTCAGAGGCAATGCGATTGGCACAGGATAGAGCAGGGTTTAGGGCTGTTGTACACAGGGTCACTTTGAGTCGCAAACGACTCGATGGCACATAACAACAACTAGTAAGATATGTTCCAAAGTTCAAAGAGGGAAGGAAAGGGAGGACGGGAGGTGAAGTAGAGTTTGGTGGGCAAAGCTAGAGGATGAAGGAATTAGGAAAGATCAAGTGGGAACCTGAAAAGGAAAGGAAATGGTGGGCATGGATCAGTGGTGATTAATTTTATAAAACACAATATATGGGAATGATAATGTAAAACACAGTGTGAATCAGGGAATACATGAAACACAATGTATATAAGTGAAACACAATGTATATAAGTGAAACACAATGTATATAAATGAAATTACAGTGACTTGTATAAAAACTAATATAAAATTTTAAAGAAAAACCAAGATTTCAAAGGTAACTAGATAATTGTTCTTAAGTGCCATTGAGTTATGCATGACTCATAGTGACCCTAGGAATGAAAGACCTGAATGCTTGTATAGTTTCATCATTTCTCCACATTCATAGAGTTTCCGGAGGCAAGCTTTTTCAGAAATGGATGCCACTCCTGCTTGTAAACTTGTTATAATCAGGGAGTTCCACCAAACACTGTCTCCCGTGGTTAAACATTATCACAATACAGAATATTATAATTGAATGTGAAGTGACCTGGACTTAGAAAACCAAAAAGAAAGAACATTCATTATTTTTCAAGTTGAAAGCACTAAGGAAAAAAAAAATGAAGATAAAAATTGAAACACTGAGATTCTAGATATATCTTGGAGGGGTTGTAACCAGTGTGTTCTTTGGAGGCAAGAATTATGAGGCTTTGCCTCACATACTTTGAACATGTTGTTATTCTTTAGAGAAGGATGTGACACTGGGAAGGGTGGAGGGTTGGCAAAGGAGAGGAAGACCCTCAACCAGGTGGCTTGACACAGTGACTGCTGCAATGGGCTCTTGTGTATCAGGAAGTGTGAGCATGACACAGGATAGAACTGGGTTCCAATCTTTTGTTCAAAATATTGATATGAATCATGCTTGACAGCACCTAACAACAACAAGTGGAAAGATTCTGTGATGCAATCCTGAAAGCGTGTGGACTGAGACCATCAGCTGCTCCATGTTTGAAGGATGGGCAATCTCCTTCCGTGCAATTAACTGCCTCTGAAAACCTGCCAGAAGGTCAACTGAGGGTTGATTCTGATTGTACAGTACACAGCAACAACAATAAGGATGATAAGGGCAAAATATTAAAGAGTAACAAATCAGTCAAAGGAGATGGAAGAAATACACACAGTCACTGTCAAAAAAAGAATCAGTCAACATTCAAGGTTTTCAGGAGACAGTATACAATCTAGAACATCTGATAATATTGAAGGAAGAATTCCAAATTTCACTGAAAGCACTGGCAAAATAAAAGGCTTCAGGAATTGACAGAATACCAATTTTGAAATGTCAACAAATGGATGGAATGCTAAGACATTCACAGATGTCAAGAAAATTTGAAGACAGTTATCTGGACTATGAATGAAAGGTATTCTTTTTATGCTCTTTTTTTTTTTTAAAAAAAAAAAAGCAATGCAAGAGAATGTGGAAATGATCCAACAGTATCATTAGCATCACACATGAATAAAAGTTTTCTGAAGCAAATTTTAAAAGAAGTGTAGCAGTACAACATCAACAGGACACTACAAAATTTTAAGATGGCTCCAGAAGAAGGCATGGGATTACATGGATTATTTTTGCTGGTATCAGGTGGGTCTTTGCAGAAATAAATAAATCTTTATTGAAAAAGTATATCAAAGAGGTGTTGGCCCATGCCATGCTGTATTAGCTATTCAAAAGCACTGTTCTGCCTTGGAAGAAGATAGCAAACTATTTCTTAGAAACAAAGAAGGCAAGACTTTGTGTTACACTATGGGATAGGATATTAGGAAGGACCAATCCCTAGAGAAGGATATCATGCTGGATAAAGTAAAAGGTGAGCAAATAAAGGAGACACTTCTATTAAGGATTGGCGTTGTTGTCGTTATGTGCCATCGACTCTCCTGCGACTCAGAGTGGCCATATGCACAATACAACAGTTCTGAACCCTGCTGTCTTGAGCCAACTTTCTCGACACGCATACCCCCATTACCCCAGTCACGGAGTCAGTCCATCTCGTCCAGGTTCTTCCTCTTTTGTTCTGTCCCTCTGCCCTTCTAACATACTTTTGGCATGTTGCAAGGAGGACTAGTCTCTCTTTGCAACATGTCCAAAATATGTGAGATGGAGCTTCAGAATCCTTGTCCCCAAGGAGCAGCCTGGTTTCACCCTCTCTGAGATGAACCCATTTTTTTTCTCCATGGTATATTTAATACACCTTTCCAGCACAACTCAAAGGCATCAATTCTCCTACTATCATCATTAACCCTATGTCATTAAACTTAGTAGCTTCAACAATGAGTTCAAACTTAGTGAGTGGTGCAAGGATGGCACAGGACTGGGCAATATTTCCTTCTTTTCTTCACTGAGTAACTATGAGTTTGAACCAAATCAATGGAACCCAACCACACAGCAATATAGTCAGTTGAACATGCTCTGCTTTTGCTTTTTTGTAGTTAACGTGGAACTCAAATAGAGTTGATATTTTTCTTGGAGATTTGCAAAGTCAGGAAGCAGATGCATGGAATTTGATAAAATTTTTATTTCTTACACCTTTGTTTGAGTCTTTTCAGGTTTAACCCCACAAAATGCTCCTCACAGATATATGAAAACTTTCTGGTTCAAGGTGGTGCTTTCCTAACATTGGCCTCTTGCCTGGTCTGCCTGACTAGTCTGAGAGTCAGTCACCTGTTAACAGTATTGCTCACTTGGCTACTGTGATGTCCACCTCATTCCATTGCCTCTTTTCTCTATATAAGGAGATGACTCTGTCTTATTTGTTTTCCTGCCATTTTTTAACTCTTACATCACAGATACAATGTAATAATATGGATCTTATTGTTGTTACATGATCATTTAAATAATATCTAACAATAAAATCCAGATACAAGCCTATTATTTCATTAATACATTATTATTCATAACCAGTTTTGTAAAGAATACCCCCATATTGACAATACTTCCAGTTGAAAAGGATTACCCAAATCTACTGAATCTACTGAATGATGCACTTTCTGTGACTATCAAACAGCACAATGCCTAATGAAGCAAAAGTGTAAATGGTACCTAAAATCTCCAATATTTCTTTTTTTTTAAAAATCTTTTAGAATTTAAAGTCTATTTTTTCTCTTCTTTTTTTATTAATTAATGTTAATAAAAGTTTACAGAGACTATGGATTTCCCTTCATTCCCACCCTTAAAGTCTATTTTTTAATCATATGTATCTGATATTGTGGAAATTACTTCTAATCTCTAGTATTTTTAATAAGGGAGTTCTGGTGGCTTAGTGGTAAGGAATTACACACTAAGGTGAGCTGTTCAAACCCACTAAATGCACTACGAGACAGAGATCCCGTGCCATTTACTGCCTATGAAAACCGGCTGGAGGGTCAGCCATGGTTTGGTTCTGACCTGATGGTACACAACAATGGGGTTCTTAATAACATGATTGAGACTGTGCATTAAGACGATCTTATAGGTGTTTGTATTCTAGTGATATAGACCACAAGAAGCTCCGCTGCTAACCAGAGGACATTCTGACATCCTCTCCACCAGCTGCTTCTGCTGATCCAAACATCACTCCTCTCTGGTGATCTGAACCCACCAGCAGCTTCACGGGAGAAAGAGCAATCGCCTGTACAATTTATAGTCTTAGAAACCCGAAGGAGGGTCAGCTATGAGTCAGTTCTGACGTGTGCGCGTGTGTGCGTGTGTGTATGTGTGTGTTTATTTAGGGAGGAAACTGAGCCTTTGCAAAAAACTACATTCCAAAAAGCCCCCATCTCCATCATAATTTTGTTTTGGTTCACACTGAAAAAAATACAAATAAAGGCAAAAAGAATATGGAGAAATGCGGTGGCAAACACCAAGACAGAGTAAAGAATAATAATAATAAGTAATAAATGAATACAGGAAAAGCACTTTCTCCATCCCCATCTTCACCACTTCCTGTGACACTTGCCCAGCTAATAGTTCCAGCAAATGTCATGAATGAGCAGAAGTGTCAGGTTTAGATAATGAAACACGTTGCTGGCGAGACAGTTGAAATGGCTCATTCTGCAAGTATTTTCACTCTTGGGAACCTAGACGAGTCACTGAATATTTGTTTGCTTTATCAGCTCCATTCCTTTTCACATGGGTAGAGCCTGTTTGACATGCCAGCCAGCCAGCCGGCATGCTTTATCTCATTTACCTCATATAACCACTGTACAGTAAGTATTTTTCCCTTCATTTGACAGAAGTAGAAGTGAAACCTCAGACGGCTGAGCAATTTGCCGGAGGCCATTCGGCTAGGAAGTGGTCGAACCTCAAGTCCAGTTCAATTTGAGTGCACGGACCTTACTTTCCCGCTCCCATTCTGCCACCCAGTCTCTAAGAATCTCGCCTTTCTCTTCTGTTTACACAGTGACTCAGCTGCCTGATGGCCTGATCTATATGCAGCTTCATGAAAATTGCTTCAAAATAATTCAGCTTTCAGTGGTGATTATTTCCCAACCAAACGAAAACTAGCCATGAAGATCTGAGACACTGGGGGATTTCTACTTTAGAGAAAATTCTCAAGTAGCCTTTGATCCTCTTCTCATCTCTCTGTAGTCCTATAAGAAACACGCTTGCATCGAGTTCATTCGTCCTGCATCAGACAAGGCAACACTTTTTGAGAGATGTTTACCAATTTTCACTTTCAGATGTGTCATGTTAAAGTCCACATTGATAGATTATCTAAAAGCTGGCTTTACAAGAAGCGTCACGGTACCTTCCCCAGCCTACTGCCTGAGGAGAATAGAGAAACCGTGGTTGTAGCTGGTATTTGTTCTTAGCCTCAGCTTTTATGATCGCTCCTCCAGCTGCCTAGACAGGATTTGACTTTATTCCATAGTTTTGTGATGTGTTTATGAGTGCTTATTCCATTTGAACTTCATTTCAGCTTATTGTGTTATTTTATTTATAAATCACTGTCCAAAGATTTATAACCTGGAAAATACTATACTTTCTATGCTTTAGAAAATCAGTCAGAAGTAGCTTGTTTATTGCCACTTTGGTACTGAGGCAAGAGGTGAGGGGATGATGAGTCCACTTTGGATTCTGGTCTCTACTTATAGCTTTAAATATTGTCTAATATAGAGATTTTATAGCTTTATCTTCAGATTATTCAGACATGACTATCACTGATGTAAGCCTTAAAGCCATCTTTTTTTTTAGTTTTACCAACCCAGTAACTTATTTCCATTTAAAAAGAAAAATAAGTAAAAGGAAAAAATTGGAATGTTCTTGCCAAATAGTAGTGTCTGTTTGCACACTGAAAGTTTTCTCTTCTTGGAGTCTATAGTTCAAGAAAATCTAATGTTTGCCTCTATTTGAACTTTTTAGTCACATATTCAAGTAATGTGAAGCACTGTGGTTGGGAATACAAATTCCACCCAAGTTGCACCCAGTGACTTCTAAAGATAGAAACAATATTTTAACCTAATATAATTGCAAATTTGTCTCTCATGGTCCTGGCTGATTTGTTGTTTTGGTTTGGGGTTTGTTTGTTTGTTTTTTTAAATACTGTTTAAAGAAATGCCACTTTGGAAAGTAAATGTTTTTATAGTTAATATATTTTGTCTATAAACTTTGGATTTTTGTTAAGGGATTGTTGTTGTTATATGTCTTAAAGAACCAATCCATAGATGAACCTCCAATAAGTTTCCAGAGACAATAAATCACGCAGGAAGAGATTGTCCATCTTTCATCTGTGGAGAAACTGGTGGATTCAAACTATGTGCCTTTAGGATTGCAGCAAAGCTTCTTACCACTTGGCCACCATAGCCCCCTGGTTCTTAGAAAAAATTACATTTTTGGGAAGGCTGTTGTTAAATGCCGTCGAGTCTCATAGCGACCCTATGAAGGAGAGTCCTTGACGCTTGAGTGCCTTTCATCCTCTCTCCAGGTTCATAGAAGGGTTTTTTCGGAGGCAAGCTATTATGGAAGTGGATGCCACTCCTCCTTCCACGCTTGTTTAATCGGGGAGCTCCACCCCACTCTTAGTCCGCATTGGGTAGCCAACCATTAACGCATTTGACA
>NW_006399849.1:9481418-9484182 GCF_000299155.1 Elephantulus edwardii | reverse complement strand
ATCCATGCAGTGTTCAGCCTCACAGCAACCACAAGTGACCGCAGGACGGCAACTTGTACACCAGGGCTATACGACCTAGAGGAATGTCTGAACAAAAACAATGAAAGACTGGCCTGAGGGCCGCGAACTAAAAGTCATCCGCCTTGGTCTTGGTCACATTGTTTTTTCTTCACTGGGCCAGCTGATCTCTCTCTTTCCACCCCACTCTCTGTCCGCATTGGGAAGGTAGAGGATAAATAAAAAACAGGAAGACCCTCCACACAGTGACTATAGCAATAGACTGTAACAGAGTTTATCAGAGATAGTGAGAATGGTACATGATATGACAGGGTTCTGATCTATTGTTCTTAGGGTCACTGTGAGTCATACTTGACATGATGGCACATAACAACAACAGTATCACTAAACAAATGAAAACATAGGATTGAAATAATTTATTTATGAAATATAAAGAAAATGAAATAAATTATAGCCCACTAGTAGTCCAATGTAAATGAAAAAGAGGGCAAAACATTATTATTTGTGTTTAACCAAAAACGTTTTGTAAAGATCCAAGTTACTAAAGCAAATCTTAATGTGTTCCTGAGTATTACAATTTGAAATAAGATCCATTTAATCTCTGAAATGGTGACAAAAATATATACATTATTTGGGTAACTGAGAGGAAGGAGTAGATCAGAAAGTCCATTCTGGGAAAACATGATTTGTCCTCTTTTCTCCTCTTAATAAGTTTAGTCGCAAACCCTCTACCCTTTTATATTGTAAAGACTTAGTTCAATTTAGTTCAGTGTCAGCTTTTAAATATCCAAAAAGGTATTTTAAAAAAATCATTTCTACCAAACTCAAGGACCTACGGAAACAAAGTTAAAATCTAACTTGCAGAATCTTTCTTAGTGCCAGATGTGTTTTCAATAAATCTTCCTTTATCTACATATAGACTTTGGCAAAATCCCCTTGCTTACCATCATTAAAATCATTGGCTAAGAAATTGCACTGACTCAGACATGATATGCATTACCTCTTCCAAGAAATTAGGTGAGGAGAATGGAAACAATGAAATAATTTTACTTTTAAACTCAATTCAAAAGTTTCCAACTTCCTGTGCATAGTTCTTGGGTGTTTTTTTGTTTGTTTGCTTTGTTTTAAAATGCAAGAATAATCCTAAGAAAATCTCAAAAACAGTCTTTTTGTTCTATGACAGGGCTTTTTCCGTTTCAAACTCTAGAGAAAAATATTAAGAGTTCAGGTATGTGGGGGCACTTGCATATTTGTCATATCAAGTCATACAAGTAGAATTTTCTCCTTAAAAATTGAAGTCTATTATTTATCTTCTCTTTTCTTAGTTTGCCCCCTAACCCTCATGTCAGTGCTGTTTTATAACAGTGGCATTATTCAGAATTTGTCTTTTTGTGATTGAGGCGTGTCAGTCAGCATAATCTGCACTGCATTGAAACAGATGAGGGAAAGAACTGTTTAAAAAGGAATATATGATTAGGTATTATTTACATGACAACAGAATAAGAGGTGCATAGCAAAGTGAACTGGGGTGAGGGGAGGGAGGAAACTGTAATAATGAAATTTTTTTTAAGAGAAAAGTGAACTGGGGGGTGAGAGGGAAACGTGCAACAACGGATGAATGGAAATCCAATATCTCAATAAACTTTCATTAAAATCTCAATTAAAAAAATTATGTGCCCCTCAGCAAATGAATGGATAGAGAAGTTCTAGTATATTCACACAGTGGAATACTAAGCAGCATTGAAAAATAAGGAACTCATGAAATATTATGCAAAATGGATTACTCTGGAGGACATTATGCTGAGTGCAATATTTCAGTCACAAAAGAACAAATATTGCATAGGGCCACTGTTTTAAAACGGGACTGACATCGGGGTTGAGGGAAGACAGAAAAGGAGAGGAAGAATGATATATACTGCATTGAAACAGATGAGGGAGAGAACTGTTTAAACGGGATCTATGATTGGGTATTATTGTCATTACAGAAGTCCAGAATGAAGGCTGCATAGTGGAGTGGACTTGGGAGAAGGGATTGAATAACAATGAAAGAGTTTTCTTATACTTTTAAAAGAGAAGAGTGAATTAAGGGGGGTGGGGGTGGGCAGGGAGAAAAGTGCAACAATGAATGACTGGAAACCCTAAATATCTGTAAACTTTCATTAAAATGAATAAAAAATGTCCAATAATAAAAAATAATAATGTCTACTTAAAATGCCTAGAAAACATTTTTAAAATTGTTAGTCACAGATTTTTTTCTAAACATTCAAAATTAATGTCAGAATTGGTGAGGATGGCACAGGACAGGGCAAAGTTCAGTTCTGTTTTTCATAGGGTCACTATGAGTCGTAGGCAGCTTACAACTGCAATAACAACAATTCAAAGATTTAAAATGAATTTTAGAGACAGTATTTCTATATCCTTTCTCCATTAGAGGAAAGGTATTTAATTTAAACAAAAGACCTTTTTAAGAAAGAAACAGCATAAGAAAATACTTACTGTCTTGGTGAGATTCATCATGGTTTTAATACTATTTTTTAGTTAAAAACAACTTCGAAAGAGTAGGAGTTGCTGTTTTGTGCTCATGAGTCCACTGTGACTGATAGTGACCCAATGAATAACAGATGTGAGCCTGGCCCTGCGTTGCGCCATACCCATCATTTCTACTACGCATGAGCCCTTGCTAGAGTTACTATGCCAATCCAGCTTGTTGAGGATCTTCCTCTCTTATGTTGACCCTCAGCCTTTC
>NW_006399849.1:9474467-9481258 GCF_000299155.1 Elephantulus edwardii | reverse complement strand
CCTGGTCACATTTTGTCCAAGAGAGTTTTTGTTATTTTTTTGTAATCCAAGGGATATTCAGTACTGTTCTCCAAAACCACCATGAAAGGCATTGAATATTCTTCCTGTATACTTACTCATTGTCCAGCTTTCAGATGTGTAGCAAGTAATCCAAATGACCATGGCTTGGAACAGAAGCACCTTGGTATTTAAACAGACAATCTTGCTCTTCAACACACTTTGGATAAGTTCCTGACAGTATATTTTCCCAAAGGGGTGATAGGTCTTTTGATTTCTTAACTGCTGGTACCTTGATAGTAGATCCAAGTAATAGGAAATCATTGACAATTTTAATCTTTTCTCCATCTGCCATGATATGGCCCATTGGTACAGTGATGAGGATTTTCATTTTCTTGATGAAAAAAAAATTATTAAGAAATCTCTTTAGAAATCCTACTTTTCTTCCAGAGCTGTAGCTGACTTTGAAAATAGAATGATTCTGCTCTGTCCTTATACTACTCACACTGTAACATAATCCATGCATTTATTCATTCCTTGATAGGATGAATTTTTATTAAATCAGTTACCTTCAGGTCAACGCTGGTCCATGGTCCCTTATGTCATGTGTCAGAGTTGAACTATGCTTCAGAGAGGTTTCAGTGGCTGATTTTTCTGAAGTAGATCACCAGATCTTTCTTCTCAGGGACTTCTGGGAAGATGAGAAAGTTCATCTGGTTAACAGCTGAATGCATTAGCCTTTTATACCATCCAGGGATTATAATGAAATAATTTGAAAATGCAATGAAGAGAAATATATGACTCTAGAAAAGTATGAAATTTGGAGAATTTTCTTTGGGCAAATAAAGCATGAAAGGTGTTAACTCTTCCTGGAATCTAAAGCATGAGTAGACATGATTAGAAGTGCCAAGGAGAAGAGGAGAAGACATCCTTCCAAACAAGAAGATTAGAATTAAAAATCCCCTATCACTATGGGAAACATCTCCAATCTAAGTGCTCAAACAAAATCCAGCGTGGATGGATCGCACTAAGAAGAAGGACAATTCTAATTAATTAGATACAGTGTACCTAGTTAAAAGAATTTTAATTTCTGCTTTTTTTAAGTGCAGATGTGATTCATATCACACCTAAACTAAAATAATTTGTTGTTTGTTTGAAATTTTATTTTTACTGGGAGTCTTGCCTTTCCTTGAGAAGAGTACTGAAAATTCCATGGATTGCCACAAGAACGAACAGATATTTCTTGGTGATAAAGCTTCATATCATGTACTTTGAACATGTTGTTATGAGAGGTAACATCGTGCTTGGAAAAGTAGAGTGTCAGCAAAAGAGAGGTAGACCCTCAACGAAGTGGATTGACACAGTGACTAGCAATGGACTTGAGTGTATCAGACATTGTGAGGATAACACAGTATCTATAGGACAAGGTTCAGATCTATAGCTCATAGGGTCATTGTACATTGAATTTGACTCTGGCACCTAAGTGCAACAATAACTTGCACTTTTATTTGTTAACTACAATAGTCCTATAAGAAAGAATATGTGGCAGAGTGATGGAAGGAAGTGTGTCAGAGGAACTCTTGGCCATAGTGAAGTAGGTTGAGTTTGTCACGGGTAAGGACATAGTTACAGAAGATATTTAGCAGATATTAAAATGCTTAAGTGTGAGGATACAAGACTGGAAATGGGGGGGATTAAAGGAGATGGAACAATGTATTTTTTTAAAATTGTGATTAACATTTTAAACTTTTTTAACAAAAGTTTACATAAAAGTTGGGTTTTCCTTCATTCATTGTTGCACATTTTCCTCTCTCCACCCCAAAACTGTCCCCACTGCAAAATATTCTGCAATGTATATATTTATCTTCAAAATAGAAGTGGCTTATGAATCTCAAAATTTCAATTAATAGAGTTTGATGGCATAGGGTAGGGGGAAGAAAATATTAAATATTCACAGGTCACATGAAGGTGGAAAATGATGGAATTCAAACATATTGATCACAGTTCAAAGGATACATCCTCCATTTTAACAAGAAGGTAAAAGGATTACAAAGACGGGTTCTCTGTTGCAGGTTTGTTGCTTTTCATATTTGATATCTGCATAATATTTAATATTTGGGGATATTTTAAGATGTTGATAGTCAGACTGTTAAATGGGGATTTGACACAACCTTGCTTGCTGAAAGTGAGGAGAACTTGGAGCACTTGTTGAAGAAGATCAAGGAATCCAGCCTTCAGTGTGGATTGCATCTCAATGTCAAGAAAACAAAAATTCTTACTGATGAACTGACAGGCAACATCATGATGGATGGAGAACAACTTCATCTTGCTTGGATCCACAATTAACATCCCTAGTACCAGCAGTCAGAAAATAAGGATATGCATTGCATTTGGAAAATCTGTACTTATGGACCTCTCTAAATTATTGAGGAGTAGTGATGTCTTTTTTGAGGAATAAGGTGTGTCTGGCTCAGGCACTAGTCTTTCCAATCACCTGCTACACATCTGAGAAGTGGACAATGAATAAGGATGACAGAGAAGAATTGATGCCTTTGAGCTGTGTTGTTGGAGAAAAACACTGGATTTTCCATGGATGGCCAAGAGAAAAAACAAATATGTCCGGGAGAGGATGCAGCCAAAGCCCTCTTTGGAGGCAAAGAGATGAGGTTTTGCCTCACATACTTCAGGCATGTTGCTAAGAGGGACTATTCCTTGGAGAGGAACAAGATGCTTGGAAAGGCAAAGGGTTGGCAAAGGAAAGAAATACCCTTGACCAGGTAGATTGACATGGTGACTGCCACAATGGGCTCTAATATGTCAGGAAATGTGAGGATGGCACAGTATAGGGCAAAGTTCAGATCTGTTGTTCATAAGGTCACTATGGCAACCTAACAACACCTCTATCTTCCCTTTAAAGTAAAGTGAAAGTTTAGACATTTATAAGAAATAACTAAGCTTTCTTAGAAGGGGAGATCCAAGATGGCGGCAAAGGCAGAGACAACGTGGTGAGCTGCGGGAGCAGCGGACCACTTGGAAAAGGGCCATTATGACCCTCTACAGACTTCTGTTTATTAATAATTGAACAGTTAAACAGTTGATGACTGGTCTTCCGTAAGGACTGAGGCTCAACAACAGGAATTCAAGGATTTCCAAGGATGAATGGGTGAGTGCCGCAGCTCCCAACCCCCTTCCACAGAGCCCACACTGCACCTCACCGCAGCCGCAGCTCCATGAAGCTCCCACAGCTGGAACCTATGGAATCCCTCGCCCAGGATGGAGGGTGGGCACCGGGCCTCCCCAGGACTGGTGCGGTGGAGCACCACACTGCAGCAAAGTGTACTTGTTCCGAGGAGAATTCTTGGAGCCAAGATGGTGGCAGCAGGGGAAGCGGGCGGACACTGGCCTCCTGCACAAGAGATGAAGCGGGAGATGGCTTGTGCTCACTGGCCACCCATATGGAAGATGGCACTTGCCCAGCAGTGGCCTGTGTGGGGGATGGTGCGCACCTGCCGGCTTCCCGCACATGGGATGGTGCGTGCCAGCCACCAGTGTGGGAGATGACAGTCGGGAGGTGGCTCGTGCCCGCCAGCCACCCATGCAGAAAATGGCATGCACCAGGCGGCTGCCCACACAGGGGGATGGCGTGCCCACCAGCCGCCCACACGCGAGATGGCCCACACTTGCTGGCCGCCCTGCCTGGGGGATGGTGCGTATCCGCTGGCTGCCTGCACACGAGATGCCACGCGCACACCGAGAGATGAAGTGTGCCTGGAGATGATGCCTGCCTGCTGAGAGATGACGCGCACCTGCCAGTCGTCCATATGGGAGATGATATTTGGGAGATGGCTCGCGCCCATCAGCCACCCGCGCGGAAGATGGCACGCACCTGGTGGCCGCCCACACAGGAAAATGGCACGTGCCTGCCAGTCACCTGTGTGGGGGATGGCGTGCGCCTGCTGACCCACTGGCTGCCTGCCCACAAGATGATTCGAACACTCTGAGAGATGGCACACCCTCCGAGAGATGATGCGAGCCCTCTGGTCACCCACGTGCGAGATGACGTGCGCCCACTAGCTGCCCGCGCTTGGGGATGATGCACACTTACCCCCACCGGCTGCCCACACACGAGATGACGCTCGCCCGCCGAGAGAGGACGCGCTCACAGGTCGCCTGCTCACGAGACGATACGTGCCCACCGGCCGCCCACGTGGGAGATGACACGCGGGAGATGGCAAGTGCCTGCCAGTCACCTGCACTGGGGGATGGTGCACGCCTGCCAACTGCCTGCACAGAAGAGACACCGTGCTCCCCGGCACCCGTGGGGGGAACGTGTGCCCCACCACCTGCAGGTTTGGGTTTCCTTGGAAAACCAGAGAAGATTATCACCTATAAAATGGATTGTTGAAAGTCACTGTGAGTTGTCTACTTGATGATACTTACAGTGGCAGCACGTCCAAGAGGACCAACATCCTAAATGCACCACATATTTTGATCTGTTGAATGTTTCTGCCAAAAGATGTTTAGACCTGGGGGGAGCCTGTTCACAATTTTCAGGTTCCCTTTGCCATTTATAAAGGGGGAGGGAAGTGAAACCTACTTCAAATTATAGTATAACCACTTATGGGAGGGTGGGGGGTAAAAATGGTGATGTTGGGATTGGACATGCTATCACTGGCCACACACTCCTCGGTCAGGTGAGGGGACCAGATTAGTGTGGGGGCAAGTAGAGGGGAGTGTACCAGCCAGTCCATGGGGGGTGTTGCCCTGCTTAGGATGGGCTGTCCTTAGCCCTTTGCCTGGGGTGGGCTGTTTTCAGCCCTCGGCTTGGGGCGAGCCATCATGGCCCTCAGGATGAGCTCCTCAGTCCCCAGATTGTACCATCTGACCCCTGGGTAGGGAAAAAAATGCCTAGGTTATCCAGAGAATTTTATCTAGGCTACTTTCTGCCACCCTCTCCCCCAGTAAACCTGAAAGCAACACCCCCAAAACCCCTCGATTTGTAACTCACAAGTTAGTTCACTCTAGGTTTGCTCCCTTTCCTACAGGTAACCTTACCACTGAGTTTTACTTCAAACCTGACCCCGAACCCAGTGCCAGTGACAAAAAGGAAATACTACTGCCAACTAAAGAAGCAAAGGAGGATGGAGCCTCTGTGTTCAACCAGCCATCCCCACTGAACCCACATGGGAAAACACTTTGCAGTCCAGAGGGGAGCAAATGACAGGAAAATGTCTTCTAACAGAACAAGAAGGCAAGCAGCCTTTACCCAAGATCACCAGTAAGGTGATAAAGTGTCCTCCCTTTCCCCCTTCACATCAACGCCTCTGTTCAGCATGAAGAAGCTAGAGAGTCGGCATCCCATTCCCAAATCAGTAAGACAGTTGATTTAACTACCATTGGAAAATGCTTGTAATTTTCCTTTAGCATCTGGTCCCCACTGGATCACTTTCATTTCCTTCACCTGCTCCCCCCACCAACTAATTTCTGCAGCTCTGCAACTGCATCACAGCCCATCCTCACCCTTATACCCCCAACCCACACCTCCTTGTACCCCCAATTTGTTTTTCCCAATAAAAATTAAAAAAAGAAAATAAAACTCTGCTAACAAGAAAAAAAAAGATAAGTTAGAAGGGAAAAGAGATCAATTTGTTATGGTTTGAGGTGAGCAAGCCAAGAGGATATCAGCCAATTGGTGATCCATTTGACTTTTAATCATGTATCACAATAACATAAGCATTGTGTTTACCCAATGGAAGCATGTATATGAACACATGAAGGAGGAAATAGTTAATGGGTGTAGGAGAAGAGAGAGTTGTAGCATATTTCAAGAGTAGCAGACACCTGTCTGATTTGTTATTGAGGAATAAGTGGGGTTTTCCTGGGTATAAAAGGTGAGGCTGGGAGAGTTTGCTTGGTGTGGAAAATGGAGGCAGGAGGAAAGAAGTCATCATTCCTCTATACATGTTATCTTCCTTCCTACAGAAATATTAAAGATTAAAAATATTATGTTAAAGGGTATATTTTTCCAGCCTTATCTTGTGCAAGGGACTTTACTATTCTTGAACATGAAAGACACTCCTAAGTCTACTCATCCAGGAAAAAACCAGGGATTGCCTCCTCTATATTTACAGTCCTAGGTAAATACTGCCACCACAACAATATAAATCATGCTGTAAGGGGCTGTTCATATATCAGTCAATGTGATATTCAATACTCTTCTCCAGCATTATTACCCAAAGGCATTGATTCTTCCTTGGTCATCCTTAGTCATTCGCCAGCTGTCAGAACAAACAAGTCTGTCCTGGAGAGGATGAAACCAGATTGCTCCTTGGTGACAAGGACTTTGAAACTCTGTCTCACATAATTTGGGCATATTGCCAAGAGGGACCAATCTTTGGAGTAACATATCGTAACTGGAAGGGTACAAGGTAAACATAGGAGAGGAAGACTTTGGATGAGATAAATTGACACATGACTGTGGCACTGGGAACAGAGATGATGAGGTTGACTCAGGATATGGCCAGTTTCAGAGCCATTGTTAATAGGGCCACTGTGAGTGGTAGTGGACTTAACGGCACACAACAACAACATAAGGTGCTGTGAGATTGAATACCCTGTAGTATGACTAATCATTGCTCCTCTTCATCCTCTTCCACAGCAAAGGAATAAAACAAATTTGTAATATTCCTGGAGAGATAGAGAATAAACCCATGAGAGTCTTGGGGTTCACCTAGGTCCCAGTCTTCAGGGGATAAACTCATCTACAAAATTTTATTTATATAGATAGATGATAG
>NW_006399849.1:9446945-9474187 GCF_000299155.1 Elephantulus edwardii | reverse complement strand
CAATCTTCTGTGTGATTTTCTGCCTCTGAAAACCTGGTGAAGGGTCAACTATGGGTCAGTTCCAATTCTACGGTATACAAACACATCATATATGTGTAACACAAGCTCATGACTTTATGTATTTACTAACAAAATCCCTCTGTGTCTATCTTAAATACATGAATATATTTCAAAAATGAGATAAAAATTCATCAAAAATGATTCTTTGGGTCACATTTAAGATGATAAATATTGCATGGGCTTCATTACACAGGAATAAGAAGAAGATGACAATGACTAGGGATGACAGACGAATTGATGCCTTTGAGCTGTGATGCTGGAGATGAGTATTGAATATACTACAGACTGCTAGAAGCACAAACAGGTTCATCTTAGAGAGGGTGAAACCAGGATTCTCCTTGGAGGCAAGTATTCTGAAGCTGCGTCTGACATAATTTGAACATGTTGCAAGCAGTCCTTGGAGAGGGATATCCTGCTTGAGAGGGTGGAGGAACAGTGCAAGAGAAGACCTTTGATGAGATGGATTGGTACAGTGACTGTGGTTATGGAGGTAGCTGTGTCAGAGACAATGAGGTTGGCACAGGACAGAGCAGAATTCAGAGCTGTGTTACATAGGGTCACTTTGAGTTCCAAGAGACTTGACGGCACATAACAACACTGTATTATCAAAAGATTGTCCTTTATTGTGAGATTATCTTCCTACTATTGAGTTACTTACAATGTTATTTTTGTGAGATAATGGTGGGAGGCTATGACAGACTTATAAAAATTTATCTTTGTTTTCAATGTGCACACTAGATAGGAATGTGTGTGATATAGTGGCTTTGTGATCTTTAAATCTGGAAAATTCCAATTGTTACCAAGATATAGTTATAAATTGCATCTCATAGTCCTTTTGAGAATACACTAACACACATTACATTGAGGATTAGTATGTGGGGACTCTGAACATGGCTTTGGATTTAGAAATTCTCTTCCCTTGGGTTTGAATGCATGCTCATTCCAATAAATAAATCCAATAGAAAGTAACTCAGTATATTGCGGAAAAATATCAGAATTCCCTCCCTTGGAGAAGGCTGGGTGCCATAAGCAGAGCCAAAACATGTGTTCATCTCCTCCTGAGAGCAACAAAGCAAAACAAAATAATAACCATTACCTACTACGACTCAAGCAGCAGCTATAGAAGAAAGTATTTTTCACAATGTGTCTAATTCAGTCCCGCAAGCCTGTGGTCCCTAGGCTAAGGGTGGAACCCCATTATACAAGACCAAGACATTTCCTTTACTTGCAACATTACCCTGTTGTGCCAATCATGTCTCAATTGGAAGGCACCAGCACTCAGTGTCCAGTCATAGGGATAGAATCTTGGAGCAGAAAATCAGAATCTTCCTCCAGCACTACCAGAGAGAGAAAGCCTTCCCATAGAGCTGGTACATGGGACTTGGACATGGAAAGCTCTAAACTATGAGATTTATCAGTCAGTTTGTTGCACTGGGGAATTGATCAGCATACTGCTGATTATTCTGTAGCTTAGATATCTGTACTCTTGTTTGTCAGTGTTCTAATTAGAGCAATGCTTATCTGTTGGTTTGCTGTATTTGTGAGCTGCTGTGATGCTAAGAGCTGTGCCACCAGTATTTCAAATGCCAGAGGGGTGGACAGGTTTTAGTGGAGTTCCCAGATGAAAGAAGATTAGGAAAAAAAGATTAATCATCCACTTCTGAAATAACAGGCCTTTGAAAAATCATATGGTAGAGAACATGGATACAATATTAGAGGTAGGGCCCAAATGTGCAATAAATCAGAGTGAGGGGAAACAGCTGCAAACATTCTTTAGTAGAAGAAACATGGAATATGAAAAGTGTGAACTGTGGAAAACTAGAAGTCATGAAAAAACAAAATGAACATGGACATTCTAGGCATTAGTGAGATAAGATGGACTGGTTTTAGCCACTTTGAATCAGACAATCACATGGTATACTATGCCAGAGATAAAAAAAACAGTAAGAATGGTATTGCATTTGTTAAAAGGACAATTTCAAGTTCTATCCTGAGGTACAACATTGTGAGTGATGGGATATTATTCATAATGCATACAAGAAAGACCTCTTAATACAACTATTATTCAAACATATGTACCAATTGCTAAAATGAAAGAGGAAGGAATTGAAGATTTTTCTAAAATTTTGCAGACTGAAATTGGCCGAATATACAATCAAGATGTGTTACTGATAATTGGTGATTGGAATGCAAAAGTTGGAAATAATGAAGAAGGAAGGGTAATCAGAAAGTACAGACTTGAAAACAGAAATGAGGCCAGAAATAGAATTTTCTAGTTTTGTATACACAATAACTTAATCATTGCAAATAACTGTTTAAAATACACGAACAGCAACTTCACACATGAACCTCAGTAGATGAATGCATAGGACTCAGATTGAGTACATCTGTGAAAGGAATCACTGAAGAAGCTCAACATCACCCGTCAAACCCAGGCCAGGTGCTAAGTATAGAAGAAAATATCGATTACTCAAGTAGAAGCTCAAATTGAAGCTGAAGAAAATGAAAATTATAACAAGTCCACAAGAGCCAAAATATGATCTTGCGTCTATCCCAAATGAATTGAAAAAATCATCTTAAGAATAGGTTTGACACATTGAACACCAATGATTGAAGACCAGGTGAATTGTGGGATAACATCAATGAAGAAAGCAGAAGGTCACTAAAAAGAGAGAAGAGTAAGAAAATAAAAATGGATGTGAGACTAGACTCTGAAAATTGCATTGGAGTATTGAGGATCCAAAACAAAGAGAATAGATGCTGAAATAAAAGACCTACACAAAAGATTTCAAAGGGCAGATCAGGATGGCAAAGCAAATTACTGTAACGGAATGTTCAAAACCTAAATATGGAGAATAAAAAGAGAAGAACTTGCTTATTATTTCTCAAGCTGAAGGAACTGAAAATACCCCATGCCAGTCCATCTCATTTCACCAATACCTAGTATGTCAATATTTTTATGTTTCATCAGGACAGAGCAGGGGAATAGTGCATGGTTCAAAGTTGGGAAAGGTGTACACCAGGGATGTGTCCTATCTCCATACCTTTTCAACCTGTATGCAGAACAGATTATCCAAAAGGCTGAGCTCTATGAGGAGGAGTGTGGCATTAAGATTGGAGGAAGACTTATCAACAATATCTGCTATGCAGATGACATAATCCTGCTGGCTGAAATTGAGGAGGACCTGAAGTACTTGCTGGAGAAGGACTGCAGCCTCCAGTATGGATTGAGGCTCACTGTAAAGAAGACAAAGATTCTCACCACTGGACCAATTGGCAGCATCAGGATGGATGGTGAAGAGATTGAGATTGTTAACAACTTTAGTCTGCTTGGCTCTACAGTCAACACACTTGGCACCAGCAGCCAGAAAATAAAAAACCGTATTGCGATTAGAAAGTCTGCTGTTAGGGACCTCTCCAAAATACTGAAGAGCAATGGTGTCTCTCTGGAGACTAGGGTGTGACTGATACAGGCCATGGTCTTTGCTATAACTTGTTATGCATCAGAGAGTTGGACAATGATGAGGGAGGATAGAAGGAGAATTGATGTGTTTGTGCTGTGGTGCTGGAGAAGAGTATTGAGGGTACCATGGACTGCTAAGAAAATGAGCAGATTCATCCTGGGGAGGGTTAAACCAGGCTGAAAGAAAAAAGAAAGAAAGAAAATAATAAGAAAGACCTGAAATTGCCTGAATCAGATGCACCTTAGTCCTCAAACTGACATCATTACTCCTCAGTTATTTGAGGGGGTCCCTAACTGCAGACTTTCCCAGCTCAATGTGTCTCCTTATTTCCTGACTGCTGGTAACAAGGGTATTTATTGTGGATCCAAGCAAGATGAAGTTGTTGACAGTTTCAGTCTCTTCTCATCCATCATGTTGCTGCCTATTGGTCCAGTAGTGAGAATCTTTGTTTTCTTGACGTTGTTGCAATATAATCCATACTGAAGGCTGAAGTCCGTGAACTTCTGCAACAAGTGCTTCAAGTCTTCCTGACTTTCAGCAAGCAAGGTTGTTTCATCTGCGTAACACAGGTTATTGATGAGTCTCCCTCCAATGCTGATGCCACACTCCTCTTCATAGGTTCCACCTTTTCAGATAATTTGCTCAGCATACAGAATGAATAGTTATGGAGAGAGAATACAACCCTGATACATTCCCTTTGCTATTTTAAACCATGCGATGCTCTTCTGCTCTGTTAGCACAACAGCCTCCTGGTCCACGTAAAGGTTCCACATGAGCAGCACAGTCAGGTGCTCTGGGATTCCCATTCTTCTCAATGTCAGCCACAACTTGTTATGATCCACACGGTCAAATACTTTGGCACAGTCAATAAAGCCTTTAGAATTCTTTAAAGGGAAAGTAGCAGTCTCAAATTCCACAAAAGCAACGGAATAAATTTTCTCAGATTTTAAATAGATGGAGAAAGCACATTAAAGTCATCTTGAAGAAAACGAAGTCTTTCGTTATTACTAAAATGTAAGGACACAAATGTTCATCATAACAGAATTACTCTTGAACTGCTTTGAAGGCTGGATTGGAGGTAGGACATCACAGAGGACGAGCATGGTAGGGCCTTTGGTTTTGGTTGATGATGTGAGCAAGTATTTAAGAATGGATAATCTTTGATTATGATCTCTACATACTTTAGGAACTTGTTTTCACCATTATTTTAATATGTTTTAATATTCTTAGGAATGATTATGTCAATCAATCAATCAACATAATACCTTTTAAAATATTCTGTACCACTTTTAGTGATTTTGCTGGGGAGTATCCCATGTATACTTCTTAGGTGGTTGCATGTCCTTTATTTAGTTTTCTTTCAACTCTACGATTTTATTAAAAACCTTAACTAGATAATGGCTTGGTCCATGACATCTTTAAAATCCTCTTTCCCAAAGAAATTCAAAGTATATCTATCCTTGTGTCAATATTTTCTTTTGCATGCTGTTCTCTGAAGGAATCCTGGTAGCATTGTTTCCAGCATGCTTGTATACAGAGTTCAGGTCATATGAGGAAAGCCACTTTTGACTTTCACTAACTCCACAAGGGGAAACAATCTCAGTATCTCCACAAACACAACACAAAACTGATTCCACTGACAGCAGACATGCCCACGCTCTTACACTTACTTCTAGAATTCTAACACCACCTATCCCTCTCAGGGCTTTCACTGTTCTACTACTGGGTCTGCTAATGTGTTGCAATGGCCACACAGATCATATGTATTCAAGGTTATGGGATTGAGTAAAGAAGTTAATGCACAATCAGATGAGAATAAAATTGATTAATGGGGCCTTAGAAATTAAGTCCCTTCATGCATCAAAACCTTTTCCCAGTTGGGAAATAAAGATGCTGCAATTCAGGTTGGAAACAAGATACAGTTCTCCTGTCAGGACAGCTTTGTAGGCAAGTTGTCATGCCCTGTAAACTTCAGATTTTAGGACAGTGTTAGAAAACTCTTAGTCCTGTACCTCTTACCTACTCTCAGTCCATCAGCAAATTTGGATGAAGGCCCTGGCTCAGGCTCCATGGAACAGCAGTTCCTAATCAACTCTGTCTCCCATCGGTCTCTGGCTTTCAGCTGTTACTGCAGTTTGTCAATCTCTGTCTGTCTTATTTTTTCACAGGAAAATCTGGCCCTGAAGTCTATATGTTGCATAATATTCTCTTTTTATGCCTCTAAATTTCCTTAATTTAAGCCCTCGTGTGAAGACAAGACTAAGCCGATCATTACTACTCTACACAACATATCATGTGGGGAAAGTCAAAACCAATGGTGTTGGTCCGCTAACTGGAAAGTCAGTAGTTTGAAAAAGAAAATGTCCTCTCATAAAGATTTACAGTCTCAGAAACTTGGTGGAGGGTCCCCATAACTTGGAATCGACCCAAAGACAGTGGATTTGAGTTTTGTTTTTGTTCATAGTAACCACACTTACAGTTATCCAACCATCTTGAGTTAATTTTCATTGTCAATGAAATAGTTATTTGTAATAATTATTACAACCACTCATCTGCAAATTTGTTGTACTGTGGTAACTTGAATGTTGTTGTGATTCTGTAAAGTATGTGACCAGCATTTCAAATTCCAGTAGGAGAACCCATATTGGGCAAGTTTCAGCAGAAAGTCTAGATGAAGACAGCCTAAGAAGCAGGATTGGCTGTCTACTACTGGAAAAAAAAAACCACAAACAAACCCCCAAAAAACAAAAACCAAAACAAACAAACAAACAAACAAACAAACAACCAGTGGAAACTATGAATACCTGTAGGACATTGTCTGGTGTAGTATCAAAAGATCAACACTCAGGTTGAAAAATATCTAAAATTCAGGTAGAGAAGTGCTATCTCCTCACAGGAGAGTCTGCACTAATGAGATGGATGGAGTGAAGCGTTCACTCAAGAACAGCTATAAACATCCATTAATAACTGGAATATAGAATATATGATGTATAAACTCGCAAATTTCCAAGTGGTGAAAAATGGAATGAGAAGTATAAGATTGATAGATATCTCATGAATTCGTGAGTTAAAGGGACTGGTATTAGTCATTTTGAATCAAATATATAGATCATGTAATACATACAGGAAAAAAGTATAACACAAGGTTCTTCTTTTTATCTTTAAAAAATCTCTTGTGGTCAAGCTAGAAGATATTTTATTGATTAGCTTTGACTTTTTTTTTTGTAGTAACTCACGTGACTGTGAGTTTACAAATGACAAAAAAATGACAAGATATTACAGAATAAACTGTGCTATATCGGATAAAAAACTTTGGGGAGAAAAGAGTAAAAATAATTTTGTCAACCCGATGGCTTGACACAATGACTGTTGGAATGGGCTCAAGTGTGTCAGAGGTTATGAGGTTGATGCAGGATAGGACACAGTTCAGATCTGTTGTCCATTGGGTCACTGTGGGTCATACTTGACAGCACCTAACAACAATAGCAATATATAAATACATATGATCACATACACACAGAGGCATACCTCATTTTATTGTGGTTCATTTGATAATTCTTGAAAATTATAGTCTTATAGGAACATCAAAAGAGACCATCAGTGAGATGGGTTGACAGAGTGACCATAACATATGGGGCTTGAACATGATGGAGATCATGAGGATTGCGCAGAGTAGGGCAACATTTCGATCTGTTGTTCATATGGTCACCGTGAGTCCTAGTCAACTCTATGGCACCTAATAACAGTTACAGCTATTATGTAGCAGGAGGGTATGCAATGGAAGCCAAGAATATTCACATACGTCTTACATGACAAATCTGACAAAGGGTTTTATTTTCTGTTATTCTGTCTAATATTTATGAACAGCAAAATAGAATTGGGTTTGATTAAAGCATATAGCCGTTGACATCTTCCCAAAATTTCAAATATTTTCTCTTCCTTTGAACCTACTTTCTTTTTTTACATTGATGTCAAACAATATAGTCAGGGTTTAGATTTTTTTTTTCATGATTACAAACTTTATTTTATCATTAAAGATTTCCAACGTTAAATAAATTTAGCCAAATTTGAACTCTTCACCTGAGTTGCTTTTCCCATGTCCCCTCCCCACCCCTGATGATGACAAGATGACTCAGCATCCCTGGAACTCTCTCCCTCATAAATTCCAAGAGAACCTCCATTGAGAGGCATTTGTAGCCTAATGCCAGGCATCTGTTGTGATGGCATCGATTTAATCTGATCCTTTGTTTTGTACTTCAGAGGGGATTATTAATCATAATTCACCAGCTTCATTGAGCAGTATGTGTGGTATCGGGGAGAGAATTTCATTTTCTGCTACTGTGAAAATAGCATTTTCGAAAAACAATCTTCAGAATCATTTAGATTTTTTGGAAGTGAGTCTTTCAGGAAAAGAAGGAGGTCAGGGAAGATCCACTCTATAGTCTCTGTCTTCGTTTTCTATTAGTGCGATAACAAAAATACCAGTTGAGTTGTTTTTCAAAAAGAGAGTCATTTTGTCCCAAATCAGAAGTTAATCATCCAAATTCAGGGAACCAGCTCTAGTAAAAGGCCCACTCTCTCTGTTGGTTCTGTAGACAGGTTCTTTTCTCTACCAGCATTTCTTGATTTCTTGAAAAGCTCATGTGTTTGGGTCCCTATCTTCTCCCATTTATACTCACTGTCTCTGTGCTATTTCTTAGAACTCAGAAGCCTCAGACTTTAGACCTGCTCTACATTGATCAAGGAGCTCTGGTTACCTAGTGGCATAAAACTGTGTGGCAATCCTGAAGGCACATGGTTTGAATGCACAAGCCCTTCCATGCAAGAATGATGGGCATTCTTCTCACGTCTGATTAACTGCCTCTGAAAACTCACCAGAGACTCAGCTATGGGTCTCTTCTAACTCGATGGTCCACAGCAGCTACACTGATGGTGTCTTATTAGCATACTAAATAAACCCTTCTTTTCAGACAGGATTACACTCACAGGATAAGAGATCAGGATACCAAAACATGTTTTGAGAGTCTCCTCACAGTACTTCTCTTCATTCATTTCCACAAACTATTAAAGATGCACTCCTAGAGAAGAGGACATTGTACACTGCCTCTGGTCATAATCCAGGTTGTTTATCTGCACCTTTAGTGAGGAAGCTGTGATGGTGGCAGGCAGAAGTGAAAGAGCAAGAGAGGACTAGAGGAAGCTGACCTCAAGAGGGCTTTCTTCTTCTCCTGACATTAGAACAATGCTGGGAGGAGAACCTTAAAACAGAAAACCCTTGAGATTACAATGGTCTCAGGACAGAAAAATACATACAAAACTAAAGTGTGACATTTGCTTTCCACAGTAACATTTGTTTATTTAAGGGAGTAAATCTGAGCATATATGTTCCCTGGTGCCAAAAAAAGAAACATGTACAGGAGTCCAGGATCATACTCCACAGATTCAGGAAGTTACCTCTAGCTCACAGTGATGGAAAGACAGGTTAACTCCATCACCAGGGTGCTCTGGGGGTGTGGAGAAATGTAAATGCATATAACAGCAGCGACAGCACAGGTCATTTTAAGAGTTGATACTGTCAGGTTCATTTACTTGTCATTTTTTAGGTAGCTAATAGTGTTTTACAGGAGTTTCTCAAGACGAGCATTGTTCTCATATTTCCCAGGCCACACCTTTGGAGCAGACACCTGGTTTCCTATTGGTAGCAGCTTTTCCCTGCCTTTCCCATAGCAGATGCCAAAACATCTTACCTTTGATTGTTCAAAACTCTGTTCATTGGTGAGAATTCAGAAGCAAAATGTAAGGTCACAAATATATTCTGTCCTTCCCTCACCCCCCTTCTTAAGATTTTGCTGTTGGTTCAATAGGTAAACTTTGTAGAATTATGTAGGAAACGATATGAGAATTTATGGGACTCATGGCCTTGTGGAGAAGAAAGAAATGAAAATGGATTAAAGAAAATTGGAGTTTGTGTTCATTGATTTCCCTTTGTAGCCTAGGATTAATGTACATAAAATATTTTTCATCAAATTTAAAAATACAAATAATTTTTTAAGACTTACAATGTTAATGAAATCCCATTTCTATCCACTATTCCTCAATTCTTATCCCTGAGAACAAGTTCCTTTCTGTTAGGTGTTTTTTCTGCTCTTCAGTTCCACTATAAAATGCAAAACAGTTGTCATGATTCTACCTTACGATGGCCCCATATATGTCAGGATAGAAATATGACCATAGGGTTTCAAGGTGGTTCAGAAGCAGATCTTTCAAATACTTTGAGTGGGTTTGAACAGTGAACCTCTCCTTCAGTACCCAGGTTCTTAATTGTCTGAACCACTCAAGAACTACTGCTTACCTTCATAGTTTACATGATATGCTACACTGTTATTTATTAATTTCAGATATTACCTATGCATATCCTAATATGGGAAAAAAGATTTAGTTTGTTTAATGTCTCCTCTGTTTTCATAATATAATTCCAGTTATATAATATTTGATCAAATCAACATTCAGTATGTGCTCTGCTATGCTTATATAAACATTATTCACAAGTAAACCACGTTGACACCTGGCTGGAGAAGGAAGAATAAGGGTGTCTCTGCTTCTCACAAAGGCTTATAGTCAGTCGTCCTGTTTTTCATTCTCACCTTTATCTCATTTTTGGCATGTCCCTGACTCCAATTCATGGGACTTCTGAGGTTCTGACATACAGATTAGCTCTTACAGATTCATTCATTATAAACTTTCTACATGTTTAGATATGCTATGTCACTTACTGTTCATCCATTGTTTTCCACCTTTTTAATTTTCCTTTGGTTTTTTTTTCCTTATGAATCTAAAACTTTTTGCTTACTAAGACTATAATGCACTTCTTGACATACCTTTTGATCTATTATGTTTAATGGAAGCCTTAAATATTCCCTTAAAATTATAGATGATAATACTATACTATTATTAACCTCATTTTATAGATGGATATATAATGATAGGAAAGTAATTTGCCCATGGTTGTATAATTAATAAGTGATACTTCCCTTCACTGATAGAAATTTTGCTTTTTCTCTTCTAACACGTTGTCCTTTGTTATAAGATGGAGTTACTGTTTTAAAGAGTTTATAGTTTCTCAAGGGAGAGAAGAAGAGGGCAGAGACATCAGTTTACAATGCATTAAATGTCAAGCAGAAGAAAAATGTCTCAATGTTTAGTGGGAATTCAGAGGAAAGAGAAATGTGTTCCTGTCCATTTCTTTGTCTCTAAAAGCCTACTTGCTAGCAAAGTCTCCATCTCTTATACCTTAAGAGTGGTTCTTCCTCCAGAAATCTTATTTTGATAGGATTTAACCTCCGTTAAGTTTAGCCACCCGTGATTTGACAGTATCCCAGGTGATCTTCGGAGTAGAATGGACCTTTAATTTGCATTTTCATGTTAAAACTGTCCTTCAGGTGGTGTTTTAGAGGTGGAAAAGGAGTATGTCTAATTCTGATTCACTATAAAGCTATGCGTGCATTTAACATTTAAGACATTGCAGAAAGAATATATGCCTATATTTATCTTCACAAGTGGTAAAAACAGCCTATTACTACTCAGTTAATCCAGACTCATGACCATTCTCCCTCTGGTTTCTGAGGCTACAAATATGTCTCCAGTGGAGCTGCTGGTTTCTGAGTCTGTGAAGATTTCTCCAGTGGAAGTTCTGGGGGGATTTGAAAGGTTAGCAGTGCAATGCTACACCACCAGAGATAATAATGTTTAATCTGGTTAAATCAGGTGTGTGTGTTTGTACATGTCTAAATTCCGAACATTGTTTGAATTTTATCCATATCTCCCCAGATATGATTTCATTTGAGGAATTTTGGGCCAGTTAAGACTAATACCACTCATGACAATTGCATTCTGCAGCTCCAAAGCACTATCTACGCAGCATCTCAGGAGACTGTGTCTTTGTGTTGGGACACGGGATCTAGAACCAGTAGGACTGGATTACATATATCAAGATCTGCCACTAGCTAGCTCTGTGCCTTTGGGAAATTGCTCTGAGCTCCTGTTGTTTGAGATTGCTCTTCTGTAAAATGGGGCTAGTGGCAGAATCTAGCTCAGTGGTGCATGAGGATTATTGAGTTAAGAGGTCCTCAGTTGAATAATGGCTGGTGCATGTGAAATAGAGTTCCTGGGTGGCACAGACAGCAGCCTTAGCTGATAACCAAGGTGTAAGAGGCCTGATTCCACCCAGGTGCACCTTGAAAGAAAGGCTGGGGGAATAACTTCAGACACATCAGCCACTGAAAACTGTAAGGAGCACAGCTCTACTGTGACATGCATGGATGGGTTCCCACAAGTCAGAATCAACTCAGTGGCAGCTGGTTTTACATCTAAAACATCACATCATCATCAATTCAACTTGGTGCAAAAGCAATTTCTTAAGGCCACATATGCTTCAAGTACAAATGTATTTTCTGTAGCATATGTCTCTTTAGTCATGTATTCATTACCGGATGCAGCAACCATTTGTTGAATAGCTGCCTACCACACGCTAGGCACACTACTCAAGATACAACGGCGAGCAAATGAGAAATGCCACTGCCTTCCTAGACGCCCCCCAGCACAGTTACAAACCCACACACTGCACACAGAGATATATGGTTCCAATCATAATGATTGCCAGAAAAGACAAGTTCCGTGACGCCCTGTTGCATTGTGTTTAGCTCCAGAGAGGGCAGCACATTACTTCTTGCAGAATCCACAAAATGTTCTGATGCCAGAGTAGGGATGGGCTGTTCTGCGTAGAAACTGAGAATGTCCTAAGCAGCTAATTAAAACCTTCCTTTCTGATTACACCCTGGTTGATGGGAGAGCTTCCTCTGGCCTTTCCTTGACACAACTTGTTCAGGAGGAATGCTAGGGATGGGTGGGAGCCTCCTCAACCAGAGAGTGAAAGGAAGCCACATACCAAAGAGATGAGGGCATAAGAAATACTGCAGCTGCTAATTCCACCTCCACCCTGTGGGACAACTGCCTTGCAATATTTCAAAGGCAAAGGCAACTTACAGGAAAGGAGAGAAACATACATTTAACAACTTCCTTGACTGGAAATCTGGATAAGAGGGAAACGTATTTTAAAATTGCATTTAGGGCCGAAATATATGGATGGGGCTTTAACAGCTATCTGTGTCTGCAATCATGAATGCCCAAATGTGCACTTAAATACAGAGTACACTCTTTTCTCCCAGGATACTTGGCAAGAAACATGAATGTTTTGGCCATTTGAATAAAATATTTGTTCATCTCATATGTGCTGCTAATGCCGCTATTACCAGAAAACTGTATCTGGGAATTATATTCAGGATTTCCTCTAGCATGCCTCATTATAAGTTCTTGAAGGACAGTCCCTGCTAAAGATTTTAATCATTAAGTTAAAAAGATAGTCCCTTCAATGTCATGCATCTCCTCAGAAAGATGAGCTAGACATGAGCAGGGATTGGACAAACATAGCAATGATTAAAGAGTAACATATAAATGTTTTTGCCTCCGTTTGAGCTTTATTTCTGTATGTCTAATTGATATTTCTGCTGTTGTGTGGTTATATATCTGTCCATCTCGTTCAAGTTTTTACTTTTAATGGGATTGCTTATTTGCTCTGCATTTGATATGTAGAACAATTTAACATCTGTTTCCTTAGATTCAAATGTCTTTGATCTCATAAAGATTATTAATCTAGTAATAAAGACCCACAAGAACACAAGATTACTATATTTTTGCTTAAATAATACATATATTATACTCTTACACGTTTTTGAGAGCCATACCTTCTCTAATACAGTATTTTTATAATTAAGAAAAACTAATTACTCTCTTTTCCCTTTCAGCAACATAGAAAAATCATAATGCGAGTCCAGTACAGAGAAGGGGAGGAAGCTCTGAGATCATGTGGCAATAATAATAGCGACTGAGATAAATTCACAGATTCCTGGTGGCACAGTGGTTAAACATTCAGCTGCTAATAAAAGGTCATCAGCTAGAATCCACTAGACAGTAACTAGGTGGGATAAAGACCTGACACTGTTCTTCTGTATACACAAAACACTTAGGAGGAAGCATTACCCTGCCTACAGGGCAGCTATGAATCAGAATTAACTTGATGGAACACAGCAGCAAGAGTAACTCAGTGTTTAATATATACCTAGGCCATGTTAGAAGTGATTTGCATGTATTATGGCTTAATCCACATATCACATATAAGAGTTGAAGTACTATAATCCTTTTACATTTCATGGATGAGAGAGTCTAGAAGAATTAAATACTTAAGTGCCTTTTCCAGGCTATCCACATAGAAGTCTACCTGACTGCAGATTTGAACTCAGGGACTACTCAGGTGAGAAAGACCTTGCATGAGACAGATTGACACAGCAACTGGAGCAACAGGGGCAGGTGTGTTGGAGACAATGAGATTGGCCCAGAATAGGACAGAGTTCAGAGCTATTGTGCGTAGGTGACTCAATGGCACATAACAACAACAACAACAACAAACAGTTTAATTCCTATTTTTCTATGTCTGAACTCATTCTTATAGGTAAAGAAATTAGCCTGGTATTTTTTGAGGAAAAAATAGTTAACTTTGGAATGGTTGCAATTTTTAAAATAAATCCACTGGTTTATTTCAACATTCCAACACTTAAAAATATGAGAGCAGAGAGGAAGTGGGTAGAGTGTGGTTACATGGTGAGCATTGTAATTAACGTCATAAACCAAAATATGTATAAAGGTTGAATGGAAAACCAATTAGCCTTGTAAATGTCCACTCAAATCACAATGATAAATAAGAAGTAATTTTAAAAATAGATGAAAAAAACATATTAGAGCAAATATTTTTCTCTTTAAGGATATAAGTAGAATTGGAAATAAAATTAACTGCCTCTAAGTGGAATGTCAAGCACTTGGTTGTTAATTAAAGGTCAACAGTTCAAAACCACTATCCCCTCTGAGGCAGAAAGTTAATGACTGCTTGCTTAAGAATTTACAGTCCTGGGTTTGAAATCTAAGGCAATTCTACTCTGTCCTATAGGAAACCTATGAGTTTGACTCAACTCAATAACAATGATTATGTGTAAAAGCAATGTTATATCTTGGAATAAAAAAGATATTAGAAAAAGTACTAGTGCAATTTACATGTAGTAATAGTCATAAGACAATACTGGTTTGTTTTGTTTTAATTGAGACAGGTATACTATGCAAGATATTAACAATAGGGGATAATGGGCTGTGAGAACAATCTTTCTATAAATCTAAATTGATTTGGAAAATTTTCTTAATAAAAGAAAAGAAAATGTCTGTTGGATTGGTCATTTCCCATTAAGTCATAAACATCTCCCATTAGCCGTAAATAAAACAGTTTTTTAAGTCTCCCATTAGCTATAAACAAAAGAATTTTCTAGGAGAAAGGTGTATTCTCCTTGACCTCCTTCCTTTACTATGTAAGAAAGCAGCATGGAGATCTGGTCTTTGTTCTATGTTTTTCAGAGAATTTGGCATGGCCAGGCCAGCCACACTCTACATTTGTGCTATGGTATCCGTCATAACCCAGAAATCCCCACACGTAACATCACCACTTGCCTTTCCCCTAGAAACTGAAGTTATTCACCTGGATGTCACTCAATCAGGGCTTCAACAAATGGGTTCTCTCAGAGCTCTCATCTGAAGCTCAGAAGTTTCCGTTTTTCTCCATCATAATATTCACATTGTGTGGCTGGGCTCTCATCACACTTTTGTTGACTGACGTTATCTTGAGGAAGGCCCAAAAATTAATTGCAACTTTTAGAAAGTGAGTAGCCACAGAAACTTACCTGCCCTGCACCCCACCACACCAGCATTCTTTTGTTAATTGATCCTTTATTTTCCATTACTAACCCATTGTCGCTGAGGGCATTTCAATTCATGGAGACTTCCTAGGACAGATTAGAATTGCTCTGAACTCATAAAACATTACATAACATGGATGACCCTGGGGGACATAATGCTTAGTGAAATGTTTCAGTCTCAAAAGGACAAATACTGTGCAACACCACTGTTATGAAGCAGGAGTGATATGGGGGGCTGCGAGGAGAATAGGAAAAGAGTGGATAGATTATGAATGCTGTATTGGAACTGATGAGGGAGAGAATTGTTTAAAAGGAATAGATGATTAGGCATTATATGTAAGACAATGGTCCAGAATAAGAGGTACATTGCAAAGAGAACTTAGGGGGAGAAGGGAAAGCGGTCAAGGGAGGAAATGGTAAACAGTGAATGTTGGAGTTGGGGTTTGTTTGGTTCTTTTCCCCATGAAACCGAACTGCTCCACAGACTTTCTGAGGCTTTACATCTTTATCAGAGCCTACTGCCTCAGTTTTTTCCTCTGTGTGAACTACTTACCGTTCAGTTAATAGCCCAGTATTCCAACCACTGTGCCACCAAGAGTTTGGAGGGGGGGTGATATCATTCTTTACTTCAAATAACTTACCAGAGAAGAGTGCCAACATCAAGAAAACAAAGATTCTCACCACTGGACTGATTGGCAGCATTATGATAGAAGGTGAAAAGATTAAGATTGTTAACAGCTTTGGTTTGCTTGGCACCACAATCAACACTCTTGGTACCAGCAGCTAGGAAATTAAAAGGCAAATTACACTGGAAAAGTCTGATGTCAGGGACCTTGCCAGAGTACTAAAGAACAATGATGTCAGACGGGAGACTGAGGTGCGCCTGATCCAGGCCATAGTCTTTGCAATTGCTTACTATGTGTCAGAGAGCTCGACAATGACTAGAGATAATAGAAAGAGACTTGATGTCTTTGAGCTGTGGCACTGGAGAAGAGTTTTGAATATAGACTGCCAGGATAGCAAACAAGTTTGCCCTTGAGAAGATGGAACCTGGCTTCTCTTTGGAGACAAGGATTCTGAGGCTTTGTCTGACATACTTTGGGCATGTTACAAGGAGGGACCAGTCCTTGGAGATAGACATCATGATTGTAAGGGTGGAGTAACAGAGAAAAAGGGAGACCATCTATGAGATGAATTGACTCTGACTGTGGTAATGAGGGTGGGTGTGTCAGAGACAGTAAAGTTGGCACAGGATAGAGCAGGTTTCAGTGCAATTGTACATGGGGTTCCTATGAGTTTCAAGTAACTCAACAGCACATGACAATAATAACAACTTCAAATAACTTACCAGGGAAGAGTGTATAGTGAGATGATTACGGGAGCAATAAAATCAACCATTTCCAGGATAATAAAAAAGAGTGAGAATAACTTGGGCATAGGCAGTAGAGAGGCATCCTTATAAAGTTCCTGATATTCTGACTGCTAAACATTTTTCTCAAATGTGTCTCTTCCTTGTTAGTTAGGTTCCAGCCAGAGGAAGAAAAGCCTCTTTAAATATTTCAAAGAAGGGGATTTCATACATAGAATTGATTGCAGAGGCGGTGAAAGAAGTGGTAAGCCAAACTGGAGACAATCAGGCAGTTCAGATGATAGCTGCAGCAGGAAGCCACAATCAGCTCTGTGCTGGATGAACAAAAGGAGGAAGTGGGGCTCCCAGAACTTAGGGGTGAGATTGTTGGATGCAAGCCAGAACTGTGGCACGTGTCAGAAAAGGAAGCTAAAGTGAAGGAGCAGATGAAACTGTGATGGCAGGTGTGGTCTGAGACTTAGAGAAGGAAATTAAATCAAATCCACTAACAAGAGGTTGATCCCAACTCATAATAATTCTCGTGCAGTTTTCTGAGGCTGTAAATCTTTGCCGAAGTCTGCCTGTCTTTCTCCCACAGAGCTGGCGGATTAGAAAGGTCAGTCTTTCAGTTAACAGTCTAATATGTTACACGTTATGTCACCAGGGCTTGTGGCCTAGAGAAAGAAAAAAAAAAGTAAAATACACTGGTTTTCCTTTCTTCTTTTTCCCAATCTGAGGCTCTGTCTAACATACTTTGGACATGTTGTGAGGAGGGACAGGTCCTTGGAGAGGGACATCATGCTTGGGAGGGTGGAGGGACAGCGCAGGAGGGGAAGGCCCTCTATGAGGTGGATTGATTCAGTGACTGGGGTAATCGGGATGGGTGTGTCAGAGGCAGTGCGATTGGCACAGGACAGAGCAGAGTTTAGGGCTGTTGTACATAGGGTCGCTATGAGTCGCAAGCGACTTGATGGCACATAACAACAACAACAACAACCTATCAGCACCTTATCCCCACCCGTGAGGCTATAACCGAAGTCTAAAACTAGTCTCACAGACCTAATAGAGAGGCCCCACAGTTACATAGATTTGCTTTTCCATGGTTCCCAAAACTGCCCACATTCCTTGTTTGATCATCATCTTTCATCTACAAAGCCAATAATCACATCACTTTGACCTCTGGTTCTGTCATCTTATCTTCTCTGACTCCTATAAGTATCTTCTTGTTATTAGCTGTTGTTATGTCAAGCCCTGACTCATGAAGATCCCATGCAAAGTGGAATGAAATATTGTCCAGTCCTGAGCCATCCCAATAATCAATGAGAGCTTCCCTCCTCCCTCCTTATTTTACCTTAGTTTGGAAGCTGCAGCCCAACCTATTTAACAATGTACAAGACTCCACTGACAAACGGACAGTGACTAAGCATGACTGCATTGACTGGAAACTACCATAGGCAAAATCCAATTCGGAACCAGATGATTCGGAGACAAAGGCAATATAACCTAGAGAAGTCAACTACATGATTATTTGCATTTTTTTCCAGAAAGTACAGAGACACTGCCAACTGCTTAAGATGCAGCATCCACTCTCCCTTGCTGATTCTACTACAGAATCATCCTACTCATTCTCCTTGACCCAAAGATCTTGACCTCTTTCCAATTAATTCACTATACTTAATCTAGAATGATACTACTAAAATACAAATGTATTTGTAAAGTCCCTCTTTACGTCTTAAGTAACTTCCTGCTGACAAGCTAAGTCCAACCTCTTTAGGAGTGTAGCAGACCTGCTGTTCTGTGTGTTCCCTGTTCCCCTCTTTAGTTTCATAATCTCCAGCTTCCTGCATGGTATAACTTCTGTGCGTTGAAGACTATTAGAAAACAGAGCAATGTTAACTAGTTAGTGTCTGCCACTCATGCCTTCTGGGTCCCTAGCCCAAATATTAGAGTAGCCATGAAAGGTACCATAGAAAAAGCAGTCATAGATGTCACTTTTTAATATCTTCCTGGTATATAAGCTGAATATGTTCCACATTCTGAAATATGAAAAGAATATATCCCATAGAATAGAATGCAATGTCCAGATAAATTACTAAGACTATTATTATTAAAATTAATGTGTAAAAGGTCACTAGATCTTAGATCTTTAGCAGACTGAATTGAGTGTTCAATTTTTGGTAGGTACTATTTTGGTAGGTGTGTCTGATCCAGGCCATTGTCTTTCTGGTTACTATCTATGCACAGGAGACCTGAACAATGAATTACAGTCACAGAAAAAGAATTGACACCTTTGATCTATGTGATTGGGAAAAGCACTGAACATCACCTGGACGGCCAAGAGAATGAACAGTTATATCTTAGAGAGGGTGCAGTCAGAAGCTTTTTGGAGGCAAGAATGATGAAGTTTCGCCTCACATAACTGTGGACATGTTGCTAGCAGGAGGGACATGATGCTGGAAAGGGTGGAGGCCAGGCAAAGGAGAGGAAGACCCTCAGCCAGGTGGATTGATAAGGTGACTGCTGCAATAGGCTCTTTGTGTCAGTAAATGCGAGGTGATGCAGGGCAGGACTGGGGTCAGATCTTTTGTCCATAATGTCACTATGAACTGTACTCGATAACACCTAACACAACTACTGCTACTACTTGACTTGGCACGGAACAATAACAATAGATGGTATGGTAGTTTATTGTTGTGATTTGTCATTGAGTTACTGGAGACTCATAACAACCCTATATACAAAAGTTTTGAACCCTGCTCTATCCTATGCCAACTGTATTTTTCTCTGACACATTTACTCCCATGACCCTAGTCATGAGTCAATCCATCTCATCCAGGGTCTTCCTCTCCTGCCTGTCCCTCCACCCTCCCAAACATCATGTCCCTGCCCAAAAGCTGGTTCCTCCTAACAACATGCCCAATATATGTCGGATGGAGCTTCAGAATCCTTGCCTCCAGTGAGAATTCTGGTTTCACGTGCTCCAGGCTGGATCTGTTTGTTCTCCTAGCAGTCCATGGTGTATTCAATACTCTTCCGTAGCACCAGAACTCAAAAGCATCAATTCTTCTTCTATTATCTCTAGTCATTGTCCAGCTTTCTGATGCAGCTGCCAATGCAAAGGCAGCGGGTTTGAATCCATGAGAGAAAGATGTGAAATCAACTCCTATGTTAATTATTGCTTCTGAAAATTCACTTGTGGGTCAGCTATGAATCAGTTCCAACTTGGCAGCACATAACAGCAAACATAGGTGTTATTTAAAGCTCTGGTGGCTTAGTGGGTAAAATGTTGTGTTGCCAACGCAAAGACAAAACATCTAAATCTACCAGCTGCTTTTAGCAGAAGGATGAGCAATCTTCTCCTGTGTGATTTACAGCCTCTGAAAACCAACTAGAGGGTCAGCTATGGGTTGGTTCTGACCTGGCAACAATGAATTATTGTTGGGGTGTCATTTATTTATCCTTTAGAGGATTAACAAACATTAAATGGGGATGGAATTAGCATACAAGATTCTATTAAATCATTAATGATAGAAGATACAATGCGAAATATGAGTCAAGTAAAAAGTAGAAAATATTTTGAGTTTGTGAAAAAGGAAATTCCTATGAAGTTTTTCTCATATCTAGATTCTTTTTAAAAACTATATATGTATGATATATATACTTTATATAAAATATATAAATATAAATTATATAACTATATATAACAACTATATATATATACTTTCTCTCATATTATATGAAAGTGAAACTTTCTCTCATATTCTATGGGTTCGCTATTAGAAGGGGGCCAGACCCCTGAGAAAGACATAATGCTTAGTAAAGTAGACTAAGGGTGGGGGGGCGAAGAGGAAGAATCAACTAGATGGGTTGACGCAGTGGCTACAACAATGGGCCCAATCATAGCCACAAGTACAGGATAACTCGGTGTTTCCATCTGCTATAAACAACGTCACTATGAGTTGGAACAAACTTGATGGCATCTAGCAACAATCCGTATCTCTACTTATTTTATATACAGGTAAATCTTCTTTAGACTTTCTCTTTTACTAAAATGTATAACTTCTTTTTCATGAGATTGAAAGGTGGCACTAGTCTTTAATATTAAAAGGAAATAAAGCATTTGCCAAGCTCACAGCACTGAGCTGGGGAGGTTATAGGTCTTTAATTTGCTATCATCACGTTTCTTTAACAGGTGAGGGAAATGAGGCTCAAAGAGGGTAAATGAGTTGCAAGGTTGAGCGGCAGGTGAAGAAGTTATGTAATACTGACTTTTAAAAAGGAGGAACAGCACATGCAAGGGAATTTAAAGAACAAAATTAATTTTCTTTTATGCCAGGACTAGAATTCTGAATTCAAGGAGTGGCTTTAGGGGGAGATCCATCTTTGTCTATTTCAGCTTCTAATAGTTGTTGTCAATCTTAGTCATTACTGGGCTTGTAGATACATCTGTGGTGTATATATGCCTTTAAATGACCTCTTCTTACTAAGACTGTCTAACGTAGAAATGATTAGTCTTCGAACTCCTCATACTTCAGTATGATCTTGTAGCAACTAAAGAATAACCACATTTTCAAACATAATCACATTCATAGGCACAAAAGTAGGGACTTCAATACACAGTTTTGGGTACACAAGTCAATGCACAGCGGTGCCCGTCTCTGGTTCAATAGCAAGCAGAAGCACAAGTAGAAGACTTCTTGAGGCATCTATGCCCGTCATGTACAACCACACATGTACAACTAGACATTATAATGCACAACTGCACTCCGCTATAATAATATAATACCAAGATCTGCCACATGACTACCTTTACTGACCATGCACACCGTACAGCCTAAAAAACAATTCTAGACTGCCTAACCTTACATTTTTTGATTTGTTTTAAATCATTACTTAGGTGAGCATTTATAAAGCTTTCTACTCAACATTCTATGCAATTTATTATTATTATTATTTATTAATCATTATTTTGTGTATGTACCGTAAAATCGGTTCTGACCAGTACAGGAGGAGATTGCCCCTCCTTCTCCGGCAAAGTATCTGGTGGATTTGAACCGTGTACCTCTGGGATTGCAATATAGCTTTTTGCCAGTAGGCCCCCAGAGCTCCCTTCCATGAACTTTTAAAAGACATTGATTTTAATACCAACAGTACAATCATAATCTTTTCACTTCCTATTTGTTATTCTCATTTCGATCAATCCTTTTACTGTACCCTTTCCTTTCTCCTGAACTTTCTGTTTAGGCAAACGCTGCTCCTTTAATCTTATATAGTTAGTTTTGTTAAGGAGTGAGTGTGCCTACCAACTGTTACTATTAACTTTAAGGCCTGTCCATTGTTTGACAGAAAGTTAAGCCATGGGATTAGATTTTGATGCATGTTCCAAGAATGACTAAGGGCTATAATCTCAGAGTCTCAAGCAGGCCATTCTTAGTAACAATTTGAGTTTCCTTCTGCATATTCTCCCACTCTATCCAGGACCTTCTACTGTGATCCCTCCTAGAGTGGTCAGTGGCAGAAACTAGGTGCCATTTGATTCTTGTCTCAGATTGTGGAAGTTGAGATTTAAGTGGTCTGTTTGTCTTTTGGGGTATTTTTTTCTCTATATATTTTATTTTCTTCCCTCTCCTTGTTCCAGTCATAAAGAGATCAATTGTTACATCATAAATGACTTTTTAAAGCTTTTAAGTCTCCATCTCCTACTGAGGAGCAATGATGTAAATTTAAAGACCAAGGTGTGCATGATTTAAGCCGTGGTCTTTTCACTTGCAATGCATCTGAGAGTTGGACAAGGAGTGAAGATAACAAAAGAATCAATGTATTAGAGTTTGGTGCTGGGAATACTACTGAATAACACACAGGCTTCCAAAAGAACAAACAAATATGTCTTATGGAAAGTGAAATCAGATTGTTCCTTAAAGGAAAGGATGGTGAAACATCATCTCACATATTTTAGACATATTGTTAGGAGGGCCCAGTCCTTAGAAAGGAATATTATGCTTGGCAAAGTGGAGGGTCAGTGAAAAAGAAGAATAATGAGAGATTGGCACAGTGACTGCAACAAGTTCAAGTTCAAGTATGTCAGATATGATGAGAATTGCACAGGATAGAACAGGGTTTAGATCCATTGGTGATAGGGTCATGTGAGTTGTACTCAACTCACATGCGCCTAGCAACAACAACAAAGTAGACTGTGGTAGGGAGTTGTGCTCCTAACCTAAAGGTATGTGGTCTGAATCTACCAGCTATTCTGTGGGAGAAGGATAGTCAGTCTCCTCCTGTGTGATTTACAGTCTTTGAAAATCTGCCCGAGGGTTAACTATGAGTCAGTTCCTGACTTAACACCACATAACAACAACAGCAAAGTAGAAATATTGTAAAATATTGTCTCCGTGAACTATGTTATGTCAATTGATCTTGATGCTCCCTAAGACTGTGATGTCAAGGAACTAGAACCAGCAATTCATTCTTTCAGGGTATTTGGCTGTGATTAAGCAGTTTACTTACCTTCGTTCCCTGTTGTACTGTGTACATGTCTAAAGTCACAGCAAATATTAATATGACTATAGAAATATCATCTGCCAAATTGATCTGTAGTCACTATGTAGTCCATGTCACATAGGCCACCAGAGCTCCTACTAGTAAATAGTGAAAAATACAAACCCAAAATTTGGTAAAAACAGATCTTTTAAAAAGATTCACTTCTCAGAAACTCTTGATTGTGCTTCTATTTACATGATTAACTCCTCGCATTTCAGATTAGGTGTCTGAGAATATAAATATCTCACCATAGATGATGAATGCAGTCACTCCCCACTTTTCTAAGGTGAAAAGAAAGCAGAGATCTAACACACACATCCTCTGTTGTCTTGTGAACTGGTGTTTACTAAACTCTGCCATCCTGTTTCCTTTGCTCTGTAATCATCCCTGCCTCTGACTCAGCAATCTGGATCAGGAAGCCTTGGGATCTTTGTGGCTCCTTGAAGCACAATCTCTAATACCTAACGTCAAATGGTATGTGAACATAATTTTAATGGTTGAAAGAGCGAGTAACTTCCATTTCCCCAGCCAGGTGCAGCTGCAATGAGTACGTGCACACCTCCAACAAGCTGAGCTGTGCTTTGACAGCGATGTGCACATGGCCAAGGCAACTTAGAACACATTAGCCTGTCTAAAATGGCCATATTTATCACTGACATTTCAGTTCAGTTCGTCCTCTGTCTTTTGGACAACGAATTATGCCAGAGGCATTTCTTTGCAGAAAAATCCCATTTTACACCTAAGAAGATAGGTTTATAGGAGTCAAGCATGTTTATTATACTTCATTTTTAAATTTGCTGACCCAGGGAGCTCTGGCCTATTGATAACGAGCCGTGCTGCCAACCTGCAGGCATGAGGTTCTAATACAACAATTGATCCTCAGAAGAAAGACTAGCATTTCCTCTTGTAAAATGTACTGCCCCTAAAAACACACTAGTGAGTCAGTTCTGACTTGATGGAATATAACAAAAACAACAACATCCATCCATCCACTCATTTTCTCACTCATAGTTAATAAATAGTCATACCCTGTGGCCAGATAACTTTCGGGTACTTACTCTAAGGCTACAGTACAGGGTTGGTATTCCACAGACTTAGTATAGTTTGAAAATTCAGGCCTGGATATTAAGGATGATAGAATTCCAGATAGTCTGATTTTCTCCGTAAACTTAGCAAGCAATTCTCTTTTCCACTTACTTTCTTTTAGTTGTTCTTAAAATACTATCACCAAATTGAAGTCAGAAGTCTGGCCGATTTTTCCTTTTTCTTGTTATCCTACAAAGTGCCATCATTTTGGAAAGGACCTTAACTCACTGTCTCTCCATGTGTTTTAACCTTTGTTAAAACTCACATCGTCTTGCTTTAAAGCCTTTCCTGAGAAGTGTAACTCATTGTTCTTCTCTCTTATAACACTGCCGCATGATGGGAGTAGACTTTTCCCTCCAACGCCTACGTCATCAGGCCAGAAAAATCCAGTTTTACAGAAACCCGCTTTTGAATATCAGTAGATTAGGCCCTCTTGTTGACTTGTTTTGTGGCTGTGGGCAAGGCAAACTCTGTGAACCTCAATTTCTCCATCTGCACAATGGGATAATAACACCTGCCTCCTACACACCAGTGGTGTTGTGAAAATTAAAAAGATAAAGTTTTCAAAGTACTTTGTGAAAACATGGAGCCTTTCATCTAAGGAAGGACCTTGGAGTATTATTATTTTTGTTGTTACCGAACAGTCATGTTCCCACATGGCTTTATTTTTATGGTGCACTTAGCTGCAATAGGGTTGAGTCACAGAAATGAGAGGTGGTGAAGGTTTAGCAGGTCATCTAGTTCAAACTCATTGAAGAATTCTTCTCTCTTACAACATGCTGTTGTGTTTCAGTTCTATTTTTAAATCTAAAAGTAACAAGCACTGCATGACCTATCTCTTCTGCTTGACAGTGGAAGTGCTTTAAAGAATCATCCCAATGGCAACTTTGGATCGGATTGCTTTCTTAAGGGCCCAAATGGAACAACTCACCCTTTCAGCATCCTCCAAGAAGATATTTTTGCCCAGTGTGACTTAGACAACTATTTGCAGGACCTTTTTATTACTTTCTCAGGAAAATGGAGTCACATTCATTAGTTTTCATTCTGATGGAGTTCATTACCATGTTCTTTCCAAATGGTTCATACAAGAATTTCCTAAGTACTGGCCATGGAGTAGATCAAATTATATTCAGAGATATCTCTTTTCAAACACCGTTAAGCTATTTTGAATGCAGTCCAAATGGACTAACTTGAAAGTATATGCCTTGTAAGCTGTACATATTTTACTTCTGTTCAGTTTAATTTTTTTCCACTGAAAAGAAAGAGATTCTAACACATGTTATTGTCATTATTGTTGGATGATGCTGTTGAGTCAACTATAACTTAAAGCAATCCTGAATATGGACAATAGACCATAGCCTTACCTTATTCAGTGTCTTATAAATATAACATAGTGCATATAGTTGCTGTGTATCATCGAATCAGAACCAACCTATAGCTGACTCCACAGCATTTATAGAGCATGTAAAGTTCATGGGAGGAGATTGCCCATATTTCTCCCTCAGCGTAGCTTGTGGACTAGAAACACATAGCTGTGGATTAACTGTGCAATCCCTTACCACGAGGTCACTAGACCTCTCCTGCAGCATGATAGTATTTCTTTCTTTGTTGCCAATATTTATTAAGTGAATATTATTATATGAAGTCTGTGTATTTGATTCAAAGAGAAATGTTCTTTATTACATTTCTTTAAATCTATCTATTATTATTTGGTGTCAACAAGTTAAGTATGACTCATAGTGACTCTACGAACAACAGTCATGAGCTTTGCAATATGTGCCATCCTCACTATCTCTGACATACTCAATCCAACTACTTCAATCACTCTGTATATCCATCTGTTTGAGGGTTTTCCACTCTTTTACTGATCCTCTACCTGTACGAACATGATATTCCACTCCAAAGAATACCCTCTCTTAGCAACATCCCCAGAGCATGTGAGACGAGGTTTAATTACATTTGCCATCAAGAAGCACTCTGGCTGCATCTTCTCCAAGACATATCTGTTTGTTTTTTTTGAAGTCCTTGGGATTATTCAGTACCCTTCTCCAAACCAGAGCTCAAAGGAATCAATTCTTCTGTGTCGATTATCTATGTTGTTGTTCTTTTTGTTGTTTTGTGCAATCAAGTCGCCTGTGACTCTTAGCAATCCTGTGTACAACATCTCTGAACCCTGCTCTATTTCACTGTCTTCAACGTACCTACCCTCATTACCCCAGTCAATGAATCAATCCATCTTATTGAGGGTCTTCCTCTACTTCGCTGTCCCTCCACCTCCCGAATATGACGTGTCCCTCTCCAAGGACTGGTCACTCCTTGCAACATGCCCAAAGTATGTCAGACAAAGCTTCAGAATCCTTGCCTCTGAGAAGCTGCTCGATTTACTCCTCTCCAGGACAATCCTGTTCATTCTCTTAGCAGTCCATGAAAATTCTATACTCTTCTCCAGCATCACAGCTCAAAGGCATCAATTTTCCTTCGGTCATCCCTAGTTATAGCAAGTGATTGCAAAGACTATGACCTGTATCAGGCTCACCTTAGTCTCCAGACTGACATCATTGTTCTTAATTACTTTGTAAGGTCTCTAACAGCAGAATTTCCCAACATAGAACACCTGATCGTGCTAATGTGAAACTTATACTTGAACCAAGAGGCAGTGGTCAGAACAGAGCAAGGAAACACTGCATGGTTCAAAATTGGGAAGAGCGTATGCCAGGGATGTGTCCCGTCTCCATACCTTTGCAACCTATATGCAGAACCGATCATTCAGGAGGCTGGGCTCTGTGAGGAGAAATGTGGTGTCAGGATTGGTGGAAGATCTATCAACAATCTGTGTTATGCAGATGACACAACCCTGCTTGCTGAAACTGAGGAGGACCTGAAGCGCTTTCTGTT
>NW_006399849.1:9434700-9444960 GCF_000299155.1 Elephantulus edwardii | reverse complement strand
CAGAGTCTAGAGCTGTTGTACATAGGGTCGCTATGAGTCACAAGCGACTTGACCGCACATAACAACAACAATAACAATATGTCTTTTAATTTCCTGGCTGCTGGTGCCAAAAGTGTTGATTGTGGAGTCAAGCAAACTGAAGCTATTTACAATCTCAATGAACAATGAAGATGCCACTGTCTATGATACAGGGAGCTCTCACAGCCTTGTGGACAGGAAGTTGCACTGCCAAGACAAAGCAGGAGGTTCAAATCCATCAGTTGCTCCATGGGAGAAAGAGAGGAAATCTCCTTCTATGTCATTTGTAGTTTCTAAAAACCAGCTTTTAAAAGCAAAATCTCGCTGAAGATTATCCAAAAATGTCTAGAATAGCACACAGACACAGAACTGCCAGAAATGCAAGCTAGATTTAGAAAAGGTCGTGTCACTAGAGATATAATTGCTGATATCAGAGAGTACCAGAAAGATGTTTTGTTTTGTTTTATTGACTATGAAAAAGCATTTGACTGTGTGGATCACAACAAATTGTGGCTAACATTGAGAAGAATGGGAATCCCAAAACACCTGATTGTGCTCATGCAAAAACTTTGCCAAATCAGGAAGCTTTTGCCCAAACAGAGCAAGAAAATTCTGTATGGTTCAAAATCAAGAAGGAAGTATGTCAGTGATGCATCCTTTCTCCATACCTTTTCCACTTATATCTAGAGCAGATCATTTGGGAGACTGGAATTTATGAAGAGGAATGTGGCATCAGGGTTGGAGAAAGATTTATCAACAACCTGGGTTATGTAAATGACACAACCTTGATCACCAAAACTAAGGAGGACTTGAAGGACTTATTGCAGAAAGTCAAGGACTGCATCCTTCAAAATGGATTATATCTTGATCAAGAAAACAAAGATCCTCACCACTGGGCCAATATGCAGCATCATGATAGATGGAGAAAAGTTATGGTTGTTAATGTTGCCATCTTGCTTGGATCCACAATCAACACTCTTGGCACCAGCAGTGAGGAAATCAAAAGACAAGTTGGATTGAGAAGTCCACTGTCAAGGACCTCTCCAGAGGCTAAATAGCGATGATGTCAGTTTAGAGACTAAGCTATGCCCTGATGCAGGCTATGTCCTTCTCAATTGTTTGCTATTGGTCTGAGAGCTGGATAAACAACAAATAGGTCCATCTTGGAAAGGGTGAAACCAGTTTGTCCCTTGGAGGCAAGGCATTTCAAGCTCTGTCTCACATACTGGTGTCATGTTTACAGGAGGCGCCAGTCATTGGAGAAGAATATCAGCTTGGAAGAGTGGAGGGTCAGTTCAGAAGAGGAAGACCTCAAATGAGCTGGACTGGCAATGTGACTATGGCAATTGGGCCAGCTGTGTCAGAAATGGTAAGGTTTGCTCAGGATAGGGCAAAGTTCAGAGCCATTGTTCATAGGCTTTCGAGGAGTCATAATTGACAGAATATAACAACAAAAATCAGCTGGAGGGTCAGTTATGTATTATTTCTGACTCAACAGGGATGGATAATGAGTTACGGCACAAAAAGCCCCTTGTGTTCTGATAAGAGAACGGCCTAAAATGACTTTAAAAAGCATTGTGAATGTGCTAATAAACCAAACCCAACCCATCAAGTTGATTCTAATTGTAGTTATCTTGTAGGACAGAGTAGAGGTTCCCTCATAGGATTTCCAATGTTACAAATATTTACACAGGCAAACTGTCTCATCTTTCTCTTGCACTGCAACTTATGGGTTTGAGTTGCTAACTGTTGACTAGCAGGAAAATGCTTTAACTACTATGCCAATAGGGCTCCTTGCAATGCACATTATTTATTCATTCGCACACCCACTGCCATTGAGCCAATTAAACTCCATCAGGCCTCAGAGCTAATACATCACACAGAAATTGACTGTCCTCCTTTAGTCCATGGAGTTACTGGTGGATTTAAACCACCAGAGCTTTTTGGGTAATTACAGCTCGCTAAGAGCTATACCACTACAGCTCCTTTGTGATATATATCAGGTGTGTATGTGTGTGTGGGGAAAAGTTTCTTCTCCTGTAGTGTTTATTGAATATTTTAGTCTAGAACAATTGATTCTGAAGATATCATAATTCCATTTTCTCCCTGAGAATTGGATTTTCATCTTTCTGGTTTAATCCACGAATAAATCAAAGTCTCTCCATATTTGTTCCTTTTCTTCTAAGAAATATAGTTTAGAGAATTACTCTAATGAAATTAGGCCATTAATTAAAATCTAACTATTACTTGACTTACAAATAAATATTGTTTAAAATATAATTGTGGCAAATTATAATTTATAATTGGTTTCATTGGAATTATAATTTGCCTAACTCCCTAAAGACTCCAAACCCAAGGATTTTGAATTAGAAATCGATGTTTGTGGGAATAGTTAACACATTCAGCTACTAACTCAGGCAGTTGGAGATACAAGTTCATCCAGAGTCAGCTGTGAAAACGTCACTTTAAAAAGCCTATGAAACTCAGTGGAACATAACTCTGCTCTGATACTTTGGATCTTCCTTGGTCAGGTTTGACTCCGCTGCAACTGGTTTAATAAATGTGTACGAGAGAAGTATTATATTTGCAATTTAGAAAAAAATAAAAATCCTAAAGAAAAATAACAAAAAATAATGAGTCTATCAAGTGGTCCTGTTATTGTTAAAGGTCAGTTAGTTGAGCAGACAATTAGTTGTTGAGACTCTGTGAAGAACAGAGCTGACCCTTCCCCTATTCCGCACCATCCTCATGACGTCTGCCATGTTCTAGCCCATTGCTAAACTCACTGTGTCAATTAATCATTAGTTAAGGATCATTGACCCTCTACCTTTCTCAGTATGATATCTTTGTCTAAGGACTGGTCTCACGTGATAACATGCCCAAAACATGTGAGACAGGATTTTGTCATCCTTTCCTCTAAGGAGCACCCTGCTTGTGTTTCCTCCAGATTTGTTTGTTCTTTTGGCAGTTCGTGGGATGTTCAATACTACTCTTGACCAGCACCACATTTCAAAGATGTTAATCCTTCTTTGATCTTCCTTTTACAGTAGCCAATTTTCCAATGCAATAAAAGGAATTGAAAATACCATGGTTTGCATGAGGCACACCGTAATATTTGAAAGAAAATGTTCTTTAATACTTTGGAGAGGTTATTGACAGCAAATTTTTATTCTATTTATGTATGTATGTACGTATGTATTTTTATGGCTGCGTACCGTTGAGTCAGATCCGACTGGCACAGGAAAAGATTGCCCCTCCTTCTCCAGTGGAGAATCTGGTGCATTTTCAGGATTGCAGCACAGCTTCTTGCCGCTAGGCCACCAGAGCTCCTTTTGACAGCAGATTTTGACAATGCAGCACATCTTTTGATTTTGTGACTTCTGTTGCATGGATATTAATTGTGGATTCAAGTAAAATAAAATAATTGACAACTTCAATTTTTGTTTTCATCTATCATAACAACAGGGAGCTCTGGTGGCTTAGTGCAAGAGCCACACTCTCAATTCAAAGACATGTGGTTCAAATCCATCAGCGATTCCATGGGAGAAAGAAGGGCATTCTCTTCCCGTGCTATTATAGCCTCTGAAATAGTGCTGGAGGATCAGCTATCAGTCAGTTCTGACTTGAAAGCACATAACAACAAGAACAACACTGTAATAATTAGTTACTGGAATGCAAAAATTAGAAACAAAGGACCTGTAGTTGGAAAATATGAACTTGGTAATGGAAATGTAATAGATCTAATGACAGAATTTTGTGCAATGAATTATTGTACATGAAAAGTACCTTTAAAAAAAATCTTCAGTGTCTACAATATATACACCTTACCTGAAGGACCACACAGGATCAGAGTGATTTACTTCATTTGTGGAGAGCAAATGGAGACTCTCAGTATCAGCAGTCAAAACAAGTCTAAGGATTGACTGAGGAACAGCCCATCAATTACTCATGTACAGGTTCAAATTGAAGGTGAAGAAAATGTAAAAAGAGCAGGGAATGAAAATATGACCTTGAGCCTATACCATCTCCACTTAAGAACCGTCTCAAGAATAGATATGATTTATTAAATACTAATGACTGAAGACCGATCAGTTGTAGGATGACATCAAGAACATCATTCACGAAGACATCAAAAGATCATTACGCAGACAGGAAAGAAATAAAAGATCAAAATAAATGTTAGAAAAGACACTAAAACTTGAGTGAGAATATTTTGTTGTTGTTACTAGCAGCTGTAATGTTAACTATGCCTCATAGCAATCCTAGGAACCACAATTTTCTGAACGCTGCCCTATCCTGAGCCATCCTCAGCATCTCTGCTACACTAGAGCCCATTAAGATAATTATTCACTGAAGAATTTCCTCTTCTTTGCTGATGTTCCTCTTTCCTGAGCATAATGATCTTTTTCAAGAACTGATCCCTCCTAACAACATGTTGAAAGTATTTGAAATAAAAATTCACCATCTTTCCCTCTAATGGTCTTCATGACTACACTTTCTTCAAGACATATTTATTTGTTCCTTTGATTTGTTGAGATATTCAGTGCTCCTTTCCAGCACCACCACACAAAGACTTCAATTCTTCTCTTCACTATTCACCTCTCAAATGTATAGCAAATAATCTAAAAGAGCTTGGATCAGGTGTACCTTAGTCTTTAGACTGACATTCTTTTTTTCCCAGCACTTTGGAGAAGTCTCTAACTTTGAACAAGAAAGCAAAACTGTTAGATATAATACTAGAAGTAGAGCCTTAGCATAGAATTACACTAAATACACTAAAATTTGAGGAGAAACAGCTGCGAACATTCATTCATAATTGGAACATGGAATATAGAAAGTATGAGTCTATGAAAATTTGAAGTTATTAAAAAATGAAATGGAATGTGTAAATATCAACATTCTAGGAAGTAGTGAGCTGAGATCGACTGTGCTAGAAATAAAAATTTAAAAAATTGAGAAAGAATGATATTACATTTATGGTCAAGAAGACCATTTCAAGATCTATCCTCCTATAAAATGCTGTTAGTACTAGGACATTATCTATACACAAAGAAAACATGTTACTGCAAATATTATTCAAATATATATACCAACAGGAAAAGATGAAGAAATTGAAGATTTCTACCAACCTCTGTAGTATGAAATTTGTGACCAAGAAACATCAGCAATAATTGGTAACTGGAATGCAAAATTCAGGAATGAAGAAGTCAGACATCATGGGCTTGGTTATAGAAATGAGACTGGAAATAGAGTAGTTGAATTTTGTATAATTATTGATTTATTCATTACAAACACCTTTCTTTTTTAAAAAAAAAAAAAAAACACAAGCAGTGTCTATACACACAGATCTCACCTGAAGCACTGCACAGGAATCAGATTGACTACATTACTGGAAGACTCTATGGAGATGCTCAATATTAACAGTCAAAACCAAACCAGGTGCCGACTGTGCAACAAATCATTAATTGCACTAAAATATAGAGGCCAAAACAAAGGGGATAAATTCTGAAATAAGAGAGGCAAATAAACTTTCCATGAGAAACTTGAGAAGACAAAGCAAAGTATTACAGTAAAATATGTAGAGTTGGGAGTTGGAAAGCCAAAAGGAAAGAATACATTTAGCATTTTTCCAGTTGAAAGAACTGAAGAACAAATTTAAGTTTTGAGTTGTAATACACACTTGTGAGCTATGTGGAACTTCAGAAATATGACTACCTTCAAAAACAGATCAACTTAACTGTTGAAATTGTATCAGGGGTCTTGTGATATTTGAAATATTTTTAGGTAGTTTGTTTCCAGATAGTGAAATCTTGAGAGGCTGACTTTTTAGGTGTTTTGCTTTTGTCTCTTTCATATTCAATTTAATAGCTGGATAGTGAATTCACTCAGACTTATTGGTGTTAAGTTAGAACTGATTTATGCCTGACCTTCTATTGGGTTACCAAGGCAATGACTACCAAAGGAGGAGATTACCCATCTTTCTCTCTCAAAGCCACTGGTCCTTTGGAACAGCCAGAGAGAAGTGACCTTGGTTTAGCAGAGCAACGCCTTACAGACTTGGCTATCAGAGCTCACTCACAGTGAGCTAAGTGGTGGTAATTAGCTTTCTGAGTCAGTGAGAAGGAGTCCTGTAATACTGAATAATAATTCCTTTGATGTGTAGTGTGGTTAACATGCTTAAGATATTTGACTCAAGACTGGCTGTATGCCAGTTTTGGGAAGAGGAAATAAAGTAACTTTTCATAAAGTGTGCAAATATCAAATAGCAAATATCAGAGTGTAGGCTTTGTAATTTTTAAAATTCATTTTATAAAACCTTACATAAATTACTTTTAAGCATTTAGTTTATAAATTCTTGATCTAGGTATATAAAACAAAACAATATTACTGTAAATTTATAAATAATTTTATCTGGTAAGCTCGTGTTCCACATAATTATGAAATAAAATTCTATACACAAATATAAAGGCACAGTGACTTATAATTTAGGAAAAGGAATATATACGGTGTTGAGTATGACTTATAGTGACTCTATGAACAAAAGATCTGAACCCTGTTTTTAACTATCGTAGTTTCTATAATGTTCATAGAGTTTCCAAAGGATTGTTGTTTAAAAAGTGGATGCAAATCCTGCTTCCAAGCCTGTCTTAATCTAGAAGCTCTACCACACCCTGTCCACAATGGATAACCATTATGTTATTTGACACACTAATGGTACAGTGTTCAGTTTCATAGCAACCCCAAGTTATTTCAGTACAGCAAACTGACAGACAAGTGCTATATTACTTAGAGCCACTTAGAACTTAGACCTTAGATCTTTCTATTTAATTCAGTGAGTACTTAATCTGCTCTGCCATTAACCCTATCATAATGTCATTTTCTTTTTTAAATTTAGGTTGTTTATTTTTCATTTCAATGAACATCATAAGAGATAATCAGTCTTATAGAAACAAGACTATGAATTGCCTAGGGAGAAAGAAGAACCTTTGATTCTGTTCCTTTTTGTGTTGTTCTTATGTGCCATTGAGTCAGAACTGACCTACAGCTGACTCTCCAGGTTTTCAGAAGGAGTAAATTGCAAGGGATGAGATTGCCCATTCTTCACCCATGAAGCATCTGATGGATTTGAAACATGTGCCTTTGGGATTGCAGCACAGCTTCTGCCTACTTGGTTTCCAGAGCTCCCTTGTTTCTCTCTGTAATCACTAGTTTATTAATTAGATTGAGCTTTTCATACAATGGAAAATTATTATCTCTCAATTTATCTCATAATTTAAAAATGGAGATACTTTCTCTGAGCCTTCAAGAATTTTACATTTCTTTGAATATACAATGAAATTCCAAAAGGACAAACAAATCTTATCTTGGAGGAAATGCAAACAGGATGCTTCTTAGGGACACAGATGGTGAAACTTCAGCTCACATATTTGGACATCTTGTCAAGTGGTACTAGTCCTTGGAAAAACACATCATGCTGTGAAAAGTAGAGAGAAGAGTCAGTGAAAAAGAGGGAGACTATTGATGAGATAAATTGACACAGTATCTACCACAATGGGCATGAGTATGACAGAGACTGTGAGGAAGGAACTGAACAAGTCTAGTTTTAACTCTGTTCTTCTTAGAGTCACTAGAGTTATAATTAACCAGGCAGCACTTAACAGCAACCACCTCTCTTCTGTCCTCAGACGCTTTCCTATTGGTAGTGGAGCCTCTGAAACCCTAGAAAACAGCAGAAAACTGAATAAAGTGCTGTAAAGCACAATTCTACAGCTCAGTTTTTATTACCTGCTATTGTGTTGTGCTTGACCCATCCAATCCAAGACACAACAGAAGTAAATGTTGCCAGTTTTCTTTATTATTATTAGAGAGATCAGCTGGTCCAGTGGACAGAAAGCGATGCTACTTAGCCAAAGGTGGGTAACTTTTAATCTGTGGCCCTTGGGCCTGTCTTTCATTGTTTTTGTTCAGACATTACTCTAGGTCGTATAGCCCTGGTGTACAAGTTGTTGTACCGCGGTCACTTTTGGTTCCTGTGAGGCTGAACACTGTGACACTGATGTGTCAAATGCATTAATGGTTGGTTACCCAATGCGGACAGAGAGTGGGGTGGAGCTCCCCGATGAAAACAAGCTTGGAAGGAGTGGCATCCACTTCTATAATAGCTTGCCTCTGGAAATCCTATGAACCTGGAGAGAGGATGAAAGGCACCCAAGCATCGAGGACTCTCCTTCATAGGGTCGCTATGAGTCACCTGCGACTCGACGGCACTTAACAACAACAACAACATTATTAATTTTAATGAACGTTTACAGAGACTTTGGATTTCTGCTCATTCATTGTTGCATTTTCCTTCCTGCCCACCCATCCCCCCAGTTCACTCTTCTCTTTGAAAAGTAAAAGAAAAATTCTTTCATTGTTATACAATCCCCACCCTCACCCCCCAGTCCACTCCACTACACAGCCTTCATTCTGGACTCTTGTCATGACATCAGGGTTGGGGTGAGACTGAGAAAGATGGGATAAATTATGTAGACTGTATTGAAATAGATGAGAGAGAGAACTGTTTAAAAGTGGTATATGATTAGGTATTATGATCATGACAAGAGACAGTTCCTTCTTTATCCTCTTGATTGTTTGAGAATCTGGTCATTATAATCCACAGTACTTTCTTTTATTAGCTGATATTTGAAGTTAATTGTCAAGACTTTCTTCCTAGTCTGTCTCAGTCTAGAAAATTGACTTAAACTTTCTAAATACCTTAGCAAAACAGGGAATGATGACAGCACATGAGATAATAGCATGAGAATTAAACCTGGGCCTACTGCATAAGAAGACTCCTACCCTAAGCCATCTATTTTCCGACATCTTTAGTGGTTGGGGTGCCTGATGAGGATGACGAAACATGAACTGAAGTGAGATATAATGAAAAGAGAAGATACATAGCCATTAGGTGAAAATTAGTAAATGAATGATAACATCCTCCACACAAATATCATAACAAGTTTTGTGCCTTTTAAATAAATATGATTGACTAGGATTGAAATGGATGTGAAAGCACTTTTTTTCCCACTACTCTGTCTTATCTTTGAATTGTGGTGTTCAAGATAAATATTGACTCTCTCAAGGACCACCAAAAGGACTATCAAGTATTTTAAGCAAAATGTGGCTGGGGTAATCCTTAAAGTGGTGACATTTCCTCTCACATACTTTGGGCATATTTTCAGGAGAGATCAATCCTTGAAAAAAGACATCATACTAGGAAAGGTGGAGGCTCATAGAAAGAAAAGAAAACCAACAACAAGATGAATTGATACAGTGACTAGAAAAATGGATTTGATCACATCAGAGATCATGGGGTAAGTCAAGGTTCAGGTACGTTGTTCATAGGATCTCTATGAGTCGTAGTAGTTAACTTTATGGCACCTAACAACAACAGTTTTTTGAAGAGTGCAGTCCTTGACCTTCTGCAGCAAGCGCTTCAGTTCTTCCTCAGTTTCAGCAAGCAGGGTTGTGTCATCTGCATAACGCAGGTTGCTGATGATTCTTCCACCAATGCTGATGCCACATTCCTCCTCATACAGCCCAGCGTCTTGGATGATCTGTTCTGCATACAGATTGAAAAGGGCTGGAGACAAAATACATCCCTGATGGACCCCTTTCTTGATTTTGAACCATCCAGTGTCTCCCTGCTCTGTTCCGACGACTGCCTCTTGGTCCAAGTATAGGTTTCACATTAGCACAATCAAATGTTCTGGGATTCCCGTTCTTCTCAGAGTCAGCCATAGCTTGTTGTGATCCACACAGTCAAAAGCCTTTGCATAGGCAATGAAGCACAGAGAGATATTCTTCTGTTATTCTCTGCTTTATGCCAAGATCCATCTAACATTAGCTATAATATCCCTAGTACCACGACCTCTTCTAAATCCAGACTGCACATGTGGAAGTTCTCTGTTGACACACTGTTTGGATAATTTTCAGCAAAATCTTGCTTGCACGTCATATCAATGATGTTGTCTGATAATTTCCACACTCTGTTGTGTTACCTTTCTTTGGAATGGGAACAAATATTGATCCCTTCCAGTCAGTTGGCCAGCTGGCTGTTCTCCAGATTTCCTGGCACATCCAGGGCAGCGTCTGTATGTTGAAATAAATCAATTGGTATGCTGTCAACTCCTGGAGCCTTGTTTTTTGCCAATTCCTTCATAGCAACTTGAACTTCCTCCTTCATCACCATAGGCTCTT
>NW_006399849.1:9432949-9434082 GCF_000299155.1 Elephantulus edwardii | reverse complement strand
GACCTGATGGCACATAACAAACAATACCAACTAGAGTTTATAATTTTAGACTTTCACAAAATCAATGTTTTAAAAATTAGATTTTTTAATTTGTTAATTATTATACTAGTTTATTTACAAAATTTGAATATATTGTTTTCCAGAACAGATTCTTCCAATTTCCCTCTGTTTCCATTTCAGATAGTTATACTCATTAATATAATTTTTTCTATTAAAATAGCCAACAGCTTTATATGAAGTTACTCCAAAAGCCAGATAAATTCCAGAGCCAGATAAATGCTGTTTTCTTATCTTTCTCTGGGACTCAGAAATTATTTGCAGTGGATGAGCTCAACTGACTTAGATGGAATCGGATTTCCATACTGTATCCTTATTGGTGTTGATTTAGTAGGTAGGTGGATGAACAGCTGCTCTTGCCTTCTATAGACAGAAGTCATTCTTCTGACTTGACTAATATTTACTTAAGCTTCCCTCTACTTCTTCCTCATATCAGTGTTTTCTTTTTTTTTTTTTCAACCAAGATGCCTTCAACTACAGCTCAACTTCTGCAGAATTGTTCTTGGCTCGCCTTGTGCATTTTTTAATTTCGGCATGTCTTCTATTTCCTAACCTCACTGCTTCTCTTTGTTTCTTAACAAGATAATCGACACCACTTTCCAGCTTCCCCAGGATTCCCTTGACTCATTGGTGTGCTTCCAACCTACACAGTTATGCCACGTGGTATTTCCTCAGTCCTTAATTTATCAGGTCTTTTATATATACCCAACATGCTTTGTTGTTTAGCCTTATTTATCACCATCATATCAACTCCTGGTATTCACTATACCTTCATCTTTACTTAAGGTGGATGTAACTGTCTTTCAGAAGGAACGCATTGTTATTTATAATAACAAAATGGTATCTGAAGACTTATTAAAAAGTTAGAGCTTCTCGTAAACAATAGCACCTTTCGCCTTTTGTGTTATTTCTATTAAAAACATGAGTAGGAACTAATTTCAATGGTGAGATGAGAAATTGAAGTAAAAAAAAAAACAAACAAACCAAAAAAACAACCCTAAACCCCACAACATTGTTAATATTCAATGAACTCTAATTCTAACTCAGGGCTATTGAGTTGGGACCAACTTATAGCT
>NW_006399849.1:9418938-9432645 GCF_000299155.1 Elephantulus edwardii | reverse complement strand
CTCTGCATTAGTAAGATGCAGACCACTAGAGCCACTTCGCAGTGAGTATAGCTAGACTTATCAGGAGAGACTAATCTTGAAGAAGAATATCAAGCTCGGTAAAGTCTGGAATCAGCAAAAGGAGAAAGACCTTCCGTAAGATGGCTTGACACAATGACTGCCATACAACAGATTGTGAGGATGGTACGGAACCAGACAGTGTTTGATGTTCCATTGCAAAAGAAATTTAACAATACCTGACAATAAGTGCTATGACATGACTATAATATAATTCATTTCAACAAATATTTATTTTCATATAGAAGACCTGGTGGCTCAACTGAGTGAGTGTTTAGCTGTCAGCCAAATGTTAGTAATGGAAATCTACTTTGCTGCCTCATGAGAGAAAAAGCGTCTGATTGTCTGTTCCTATAAAGAGTACAGCCTACGAAACCCTTAGAAAGAGTTCTGTGTTGAATAGGGTCATGAGCTGGAATTGACTCAACAACATCTACCAATAGCAACTTAACTAATTGATGCAAGTCATTGTAATAGGTATTGGAAATGTATGAGACACAAAGACATGAACCTAGTTCTTGAGGTACTTCCTTTGAGAATTGATGATACAGACATGAGTGTCTGGGTTGATAGAAAACATTTAGAGGAAGCAGAAACATTGGACCATGGAAACATTCTCATTGGAGCAATATGACAGGCAAAAGGGCTTCTCTGCCCCAGAGATAATACCTTTAGTTATGTTTCCCTACTATTTGCCTCTAGCCTACCACTCCAGTGTCCTCTGCCAATACTAATCTAATCTCTGAAGATCTTCTTGCATGACGAGAAGTCATATTTTCTAGGACCCACTGAGTATGGCTAAATCAGTCTATATGTAATTCTATTCCTCAAAGAAATTTATCTAAAGATGATCATAGTGAATTAATATAAAATCTGCCTCCCTGCAATGAAAAGTAGTAAAGGGAAATGAGGGAATCGAGGAAAGCACTTTCTGGTTTTTGGGATTTTGCATGTGCTTAACTGAGAAACTCTTCACAGTGTCTTGCTTCCCAAACTTGTGATTATCCCCCTGAGACAGTCACATGGGCTTACTTCCTTAAAACAGCATTGGGGAAGGATGTTTCAGGCAGACCACCTCAAGGTGATAATTGCCTTTCTCAGGAGATAGTCATGTGTGTGGGTCCTTGGGGAGGAAATGAATGAATTGCCTATTGTGCTTTGAAACTCAGACAAGAAACTGTAAGGGAGAATTTCCAACACATGGAGGTCCAGGGTAATCACCGGAGTGTGGCAACTAGCCTTCAGTGGACCCACCCTTCCTAGAATCAACAGACTGCTCTTGTAGAAAATTACTTAGACATTTGAAGGTTTCCTTCTGTCCTCAGAAATATTCTTGTCTGCCAAGGCTATGGGTATCAAGCTTGATATTTGGCCAGCAGTGATCTTTATTAAGGTATTTCTGGCTATGCTTTTTCCTGTAATTGCTCATTTGTGAGCATGTGATTTCTCTGTGTCTCTCGGGCTCCTTGGTCAAGTGCTGCTTCTGAGGGTTACCAGCAAGGAGGAAGGGATCTGTATATGTCAAATTGATAGAAACTCCATCTTAAGTAGAAACATTTTATCTAATCAGACTTGTACAGAAACTTAGATATAGTACAGGATATATCCTGTCACAAGGATACAAATGTAGAAATTACATATTGTAAGTCACATGGACAATGTGTCTAGCTTCTGCTACAAGTTGTCAGAATTTTTACTAGGATGGAAAATGATGCTAAATGCTGTCTCTAACCCCAGGGGTAATCAGAGATGTTCCAGAACCTTTCACAAATGGTGTTATTACTTCAAGAGACAAAACTGAAACATTGTCCAACTCTTTATCATCAGAGTAAATTTTTATGATGTGGAATTCTATATGTATGTATTAAAACATATTTGTAAACTTTAAACAAGAATTGATGGAATACAAACTGACATATCTCCACAGATGCTGCCTTGATGTGTTCACCAGGTTGTGCCAAGAAATCTAGAGGACAACTAACTACCTGGCCAATTGACTGGAAAAGATCCATATTTATTCCCATTCCAAAAACAGATGACCTAACAGAGAATGAAAATTGTAAAAAAAAATCACTAATATCACATGCAAAAGAAATCCTGCTGTAGATTATAAAAACCCAACTGGAACAGTACATTGACAGAGAACTACCATAAATACAAGCTGAGTTTAGAAGAAAGCATGGCACTAGAAACATTACTGCTAATGTCAGATGGATCTTGGTTAAAGTGAAAGATTTCTGTCTACCCAAAGGAACATCTGTCTGCGTTTCATTGACTATGCAAAGACATTTGACTGTGTGGATTACAACACATTGTTGAGAAGAATGGGAATCCCAGAACACTTGCACAACCTATACTTGGACCAGGAAGCAGTCCTTAGAACAGAAAAGGGAAACACAGCATTCTTCAAAAATCAGGAATGGTTTGTGTCAGGGATGCATCCTGTCTCTATAACTTTTCAGTCTCTGTGTGGACCAGATCCAGAAGGCTGGGCTTTATAAGGAGGAAAGTAGCATCAGGATTGGAGAAAGACTCCTCAACAACCTACATTATGCAGATGACACAACCTTGCTTGCTGAAACTGAGGAGGACCTGAAGCTGTAGCTGCAGAAAGTCAAGGCCTGTAGTCTTCAATATAAATTGAAACTCAACATCAAGAAAACAAAGATTCTCACCACAGGGCCAGTTGGCAGCACCATGATAGATGAAGAAGAGATTAAGGTTGTTACAATTTCAACTAACTCAACTTCACAATCAACACTCTTACCAACAGCAGCCAGGAAATCAAAAGACAAATTGCACTGGGGAAATCTATCAAGAAAATGTAAAGTGCTAACACCAAAGTGCTAAAAAATCAATGATGCCATTCTGGAGACTCAGGTATGCTTGATCCTGGCTGTGGACTTTGCAATTACTTGCTCTGCATCAGAGAGCTGGACAGTGACTGAAGATGACAGAAGAAGAATCAATCCTTTCAAGTTATGGCGCTGGAGAAGAGTAATTAACATACTATTGACAGCCAAGAGAACAAACAGGTCTTCCTTAAATAGGGTGAAACCAAATCTATCCTTGAAGGTAAGGATTTTGAAGCTCCATTTACATACTTTGGACATGTGGCCCAAATTTACATACTTTGGGACTGGTCCTTGGAAAAGGACATCATGCTTATAAGGGTGGAGGGACAGCACAAGAGAGGAAGAACCCAGATGAGATGGTTTGGGGGTAGATATGTTAGAGTCAATGAGACTGGCTCAGGATAGGGCAGAGTTCAGAGGTGTTGTACATAGGATCTCTATGAGTTGCAGGTGATTTGATGGTACATAAGAATACAATCAACCACAACAATCTTTAAAAAGACAGTGATAATAAAAGGCAATAATAATGAAAAGAAGCAAAAAAAAAAAACAAAAGGAGATGCTCATCTTACATCAAAACTGATTTAGAATGGAGTAATTTGTACAGACCCTCATAGTATATTAGGGACACCTTTATGCATTTTGAATAAACAGTTTTTTAAAAAGATATTGTGTATGTAAAAGAAAAGGATTAAAAGGTAGAAGTCAAAGTGGTCCTCCTCCCAGGACTTTCAGTTGGTTCATTCTCATCTGACATTCTGCTGAATATTCCATTTCTATCTTAGATATGTTGTTATTAGGTGCCATCTAGTCAACTATGACTAACAGCTATTCTATGAACAACAGATATGAACCTGGCCTTATCCTACAGCATCTTTCACAGGCTCAAGGCTACTGGTAAAGTCACTGTGTCAATCCACCTTGCTGAGGGTTTTTTCCTTTTTTTTTTTCTTACAGTCCACCTTTGTCTGCATGATGTCTTTTTTCCAGAGACCGTTCTCTCCTGATAACGTTCCCAAATTTTCGAAGTGGAGTTTCATCATCTTTGCCTCTAAGCAGCATCCGGGTTGCACTTCTTCAAGAGATACATAATTGTTCTTTGTGCAGTCCATGGGACATTCAGTACTCCTCACTACCAACACTACGACTCAAAATGATCACTTCTTCTTCTGTCATATTTATTCATTGTCCAACATTCACATACATAGGAAACAATTGAAAATAGTATGACTTGGATCAGATGTTCCTCAGTCTCTGAACTTACATCATTGTTATTTAGCATTTTTATGAAGTCCTTGACAACAGTTTTTCCCAAGATGTCCAGTTGGTACCTAGAAGTCTAATAAGTCCGCTGTTATTGTGGTCTTGTTAAAATGGAGAGATGAAAAATCAGTCAGCAGAAATAAAACTAGAAAGAACCTACCAGAAGCTTTGGCTGCAATTAAGATGTGTAAGTTATCATATTTCCTTAAAGGTGATGAAAACTTACTATATTGAAGGGCAATAACTAAGGGGCTCAGTGGCATCATATTTGCCTTCAAATGCAATACCAGCAATTCATTGTTTGAGAAGTAGTGTAATTCTAGTCCTCCATGTAGATTCAATATGATCAGCTCAGGAAAGGATAAAGGTAAGACAAAGCTTATTTTTCCTGTTTCTCTTGCTTCTTCAGTTTCCAAGACTGAGTAGGGCCATAGTAGGGTTTAATTGTACAGTCTGGAGGTCACACCCAACTCCACATTAATTCTGCCACCCAAAAACCAAGCAAAGTGAATCTAGTCTAAGAGCTCTCCACACTCCTGGAAAATCCACCTTGGCTCATCTGGGTGTCCAGTGGGTTGAATCATATAATTACCCCACGGGAACCGTAGGATGAGACGGCATTTAAGTGCCAGGGACTTACCCAGTAAGCTCCATTAACATTTGTTGTCAGAAAATCAGCAGGGATTGCCTTGTGGCACTTTTCTTTCTTACCCCCCTCTCCCATATATCACAGCTTCCCTATTAACTTTTTCTAACTTTAGAAAAAACAATCAGTGTGTGGGTCTATTTTAAAGCTTATTTATTTTAGAAAAAAAAGAAACAAAAAACAAAACACCTACAGCTTATCTTTTCGCCGTACTAATACTTTGAACACTTCTTTCCTGTCTCTTTATTATTACTTATTTCTTCTTCAGCGTTTCTTTCCTCTTCAAAATATTAAATCACAACCTGTCCACCTTTATTCATGTTCTATGAGTTATTAGGGACATGGAGCTTTAAGCATTCTTATTATGTAGACCACTTTTCCACATTTTATCATATTATCTTGAACAAATGCTTGCAAGAGTGTTCACGTAACTCAGTAATCTTTCCTCCCAAATCCCTTGTATGCATTTTCTTACAGCTTCTTCTTAGGAATATACAATGCTCTGTATATACTGAATTACATTATAATTCTTCCAAAATTGTATAATGTTATACCATAGTTTTGTTGTAATGTTACTTGTTGCAACTATTGTTTGAGCTAATGTAGTTCATAGATAGAAAGCCTTGAAAGAGATGATTGTGCTTTGGGAATAGATGATGATGATGATTGTGCATTTGATGCATGGTCTGAATCACAGCCATAATATTGGGATGCAGTTTTACAAAACATAATCTGATGGTTCATGAGAACTTGAATACCTTGTACTGAGTTCTGAAGGATAACACCTTGTTCAAAGTACTGTCCTTGAGTTGCTACTCCAATTATGTTTTCTGAGGCAATACTCTATCCTCTTATTAGGCTAGAACCGTCTGTGTTGTGGAGTATATAATATGCCCAAAGGGCCTGTTTCTATATATGATTTAAGATACAGTTAAGGTCCTTTGTCTGATATATATAAGATCTAATGGCAGCAACTAAAACACTCCACAAATCTTTCGACAGTGATACTAGCTAATACACTGCTCCTAGGAAAAAAGAAAACCAAAAGGCAATTGGGTCTCTAAGGGAGATGATATTCAAGATTCAGTATCAGTCTCTATTGCTGGCAACTTGGAATATTCAGTGATCTTCTCATTGCTATTTAATTGATATTGACTTCTGACTGTCCCTGCATTGCTTTTTGTTGTTGTTGTTGTTGTTGTTTCTTGGATTGTTTTTAATTTATTAGCTTGCATACAATAATTCCCATACATTGTATTTTATTTATATATACCATATACTATCTTTGGCTAACATTCAGTTTCAGACCATCATTCATAGATACCATTTTTTTTAAATAAAATTTTTATTTTGTACTGGTCTAATTACAAAGTTCATATACATTGTTTTTCATACTGAATTTTCCCAAATGTCCAATCACAATTGAATGGATTGAGCAATTATGATATATTCACATGATGGAATACTATTCTGAATATAGGAGCGATGATTTTGAAAATCACTGCCCAACTTGGGAGTGATTGGAGAGCATTGTGCTAAATGAACTTAGTCCCATAAGGACAAATATTGTATAACACTACTATTGTAGAAATAGAAAGATAATTAGTAAAAAGTGTATGAGGATACAAGAAGGCAAAGGGGGTGCAAAGAGAGGGATGAGGAGTGGCACAGGGCAGGAAGTTATAGGGTCGCATAATTTGATTGGTGGAGGGGAATGAATAAAGGACTTGGGAAAGATCCATTGTGTTTTTGAGACTCTTAATAGCATGAGAAGAAATTGGACTTCTTTATCCTGGAGAGTATACTTGTGGGTTTGAACTTCTAAGGAAGCATTGTTTTTTTTAATTTCCAGTGCAACTGTCAGCAAACTATACCCTCATAGCTAAATGAACTTTAGTAACAGGAACTCTAGGCCCTTACACACACAGATCATCACCTTAACTATTCATGAAATCTTGTCAACTTTTAGGTGGTCAATACTAACTCAGTAATTTTTGCTACTTTGTTTTTAATATTTCTAATGAAAAACATATCTTGGATTCTCTCTGATGAGTACTATCACCCAAAAAGTAAAGATTTTCATTCTTTGTGACCACTTTAATATGTTTATCTATGGATAGAATGATGTTTAGGACTCTAGTACATAAGGTCACTATGAGTCACAAGCAACTCGATAGTACATAACAACAACAAAAACAACAACATGGGTCTTGACCAGCATTTCTTTATTCTTGATGTTTTTTTGTTTTTCCTTTTTCCAGTCCCAATCAGTGTATCAAGGCGTTTACCACTGTCAGTTCCTTGGAACTGGTATACGGTAATACTAAGAAAGAGGATTTCAACCTTGATGATAGATGGGTATTGCCGAAAGCAAAGAATAACAGAAAGATGTTTACTTGTGTTTTATTAACTAAGCAAAGGAATGTCATTGTGTGGATCATAACAAATTATAACTAACATTGAGACAAAGAGATATTTCAGAATATTTAATTGTACTCATGCAAAATCTATGCATAGGTCAAGAAGAAGTTGTCTTAACAGAACAAGGTTTTGCAAGGTTTAAAAAAATCAGAAAAAGTGTGTGTTAGCATTGTATCCTTTTTCCACATCTATTCATCTTTGGCTGAGCAAATAATTCGAGAATCTGGGTTATATGAAGAATGTGGAGTCAGTATTGACGGAAAACTCATCAGCCTGTTTTATGCAGATTACACAACCTCATTTTATAGAAAGTCAAGAAGACTTGAACTACTTTTGTGGAAGATAAAAAATATATAGGCTTCAATATGGATTATCTCTCCATGTCAAGAAACAACATGATAGATGAAAAAAAGATTGAAGTTATAAAAAACTTTATTTTGCTTAGATTCATAATCAATACCTGTGATGTCAGGAGATCAGAAGACTGGTTGCTTTTGGAAAATCTGGTGTCAAAGACTTTTCCCAAGTGTTAAAATAAAAGTTCCAGTTTAAAGACTAAATCAAAACGGATCCAAGTTAGAGTATTTTCAATTGCTTCCTGTGTATCTGAAAGCTGGAAAATGTATAAGGAAAACCGAAGAAGAAATGATGTATTTCAATTATAGTGTTGGTTAAGAATAAGGAATATCCCATGGACTGCTAAGAAAAACCAAACAAAGATGTTGTGGAGGAAGTGCACCCAGGCTGTGACTTAGAGGCAAGGAGGGTTAAAGTTCATGCTGTGTTTTGATAATGTGTAAGGGAGGGGGGCAATCTTTGGAAAAAGATATCCTGCCAAAGGTGGAGTGTCAAAGAAAGAGTGGAAGACCTTCAACAAGATTGAATGACAATGTGAGTGTAACAATAGACTCAGACAAATCTGAGATCATGGAGATGGAACAGGATTGGGCAATGTTATGATCTGTTATTCACCTGTTTGCTATGAGTATCAGTGGACAGGACAGCACCTAACAATATGAACATGTGTTAGGGTCCTATTTTTCTTTCAATTACAGCATCCGGTAGTGATGGTCTCTATCTTTTAAAGAGTAAATTATTACGTTAAGAACTATGATATGCTTGAACCAGGCATCTAAATTTTCTGTTGAGATAGCTAGAGATATAGAGATAAAGACAGATAGAGATATAATATAGATAGAGATAGAGATAGATGATATAGATATAGATAGATATATAGATGTGAGTGTATACATATATATGTATATATATGTGTGTGTATTTATTTGTGTATATATGTGTGTATACGTATATGTGTATGTGTATGTGTATGTGTATGTATATGTATATGTGTATGTATATGTATATGTATATGTATATGTATATGTATATGTATATGTATATGTATATGTATATGTATATGTATATGTATATGTATATGTATATGTATATGAGTTGTGGTGCTGGAGGAGAGTGTTGAATATACCATGGACTGCTAGGAGAACAAACAGGTTTGTCCTGGAGAGAGTGAAGTCAGAATGTCCCCTGAAGTCAAGGATTCTGAAGCTTCATCTGACATATTTTGGGCATGTTGTGAGGAGGGATCGGTCCTTGGAGAGGGACCTCATGTTTGGGAGAGTGGAGGGACAGTGCAGGAGAGGAAGACCTTCAATGAGAGGGATAGATTCTCTGAGTGAAGAGGTGAGAATTAATGTGTTTGAGACAGTGAGGATGGCTCAAGATAGAAAGGTGTTTAGGGCTCTTGTACATAGGGTCGCTATGAGTCACAAACAACTCGATGGCACATAACAACAACAACAACATATGTATGCATATGTGTGTACCTATGAGTGTGTGTGTGTGTGTATATATATATGAATATATATAAAATACTGTTCAAGTCGTTTTTGGATAATCTTCAGCAGGATTTTGCTTGTATGTGATATTGGTGATATTTATAGATTTGAAAGCTGTCATGATCTATGCTTTTACCTTTCAGTATGACATCATCTTTCAAGTAACAATCCTAAAGGAATTCAGTCTTAAACCGTGGTTTCTCTTTCTCTTCTGTTTGAAACAGTTACTCACTATCTTTGGTCCTCTTCTTGGTTCTTCTTTTCCTATCGTATAATGTTTTTTCCAACCTGTCCCACAGCACTTCTTGGACTTTTTCCAATATATTTAAAAGTATTCTTGAGTTTTATAAGTTATTCTCCTGCATAAGGATCTCTGCAATCACCCATAACAAGCGCCTCATTACCCAGTCTACAATGACATTTCTCACTACTCTTTTCATATGGTACTTACTTTCAGTATCATACTTCTGGTCCTGAAAATTTTTCTCTGATCTGTAGAGCTCATTTGTCTAGGCATGTTTTCTCTTTCAATAGGAGAGAAGTTTGGGAGAGTTCAAGGTCTTATATTCTTTTTCGTTTTCCTGTTGTATTTAGACTTGATAGATATTCTGTTTGTAGAGAAGCTGTGATAGAGGTTTTACTGTGGGTAATATTAACTTAATATTTTATCAACACATAAAATTGTTCTCAGGGTTCAGGTAGTAGTTGAGTAAATAAAGACCTCCTTTAGCCAGAATCAACACTTAGACAAGTTTCATTTGCCTCATGCTTAGAAAGGTGGCAGGTCACCACAACAGAAAAAGGCCCTCAATGGGATACAGTGACTACTGAAGCAGGCTGAAGTATGACAGAGATAATGAGGAAGGTTCAGAAAAGGATGTGTTCAGATCTATTGGTAATAGGGTTGCTATGAGTCATACTAATGAGCAAGGACCAGATGATTTGTGGGAGGACTTCAGGGTATCATCCAGGAAGAGTGCAAACGGTCATTGCAAAGACAGAAGAGGAAGAAAAGACCAAAATGGATGTCAGAAGAGACTCTGAAAATTGCACTGGAGCACAGAGAAGCCAAAGCAGAAAGAAGAATTCAAGATACTAACGAGTTGAATAGGAGATTTCAAAAGGCAGCGCGGGATGACTAAGCAAAATATTACAATGAAATATACAAGGAATTGGAGTCGGAAAATCAAAAGGGCCGAACTCGCTCAGCATTTCTTAAGCTCAAGGAACTGAAGAACAAATTCAAACCTCGAGTTGCTATGATCAAGGATGCTTTAGGCAGAATATTAAATGATCCAGGAAGTATTAAAAGAAAATGGAATGAATATACTGAGTCACTGTATCAAAAGGAACTGGCAGACACAGAAGAATTTCATGAAACAACATATGAGCAAGAGCCTATGGTGATGAAGGAATAAGCTCAGGCTGCTTTGAAGGATATGGCAAAAATAAGGCCCCAGGAGTAGATGGTATACCAATTGACATATTTCAGCTAACAGATGCTGCCCTGGGTGTGCTCACCAAGTTGTGCTAAAAAATCTGGAGAACGACCACTTGGCCAACTGACTGGAAGAGATCTGTATTTGTTCCCATCCCAAATAAGGGTTACCCAACAGTGTGAAAACTATAGAACAATGCCATTGATTTCACTTGCAAGCAAGATTCTACTGAAGATTATCCAAAAATGATTAGAACAGCACATCAGCAGAGAACTGCCAGAAGGGGTCGTGGTACTAGGGATACTATAGCTAAAGTTAGATGGATTTTACCTGAAAGCAGGGAATACCAAAGGAATGTCTATCTGTGTTTCATTGACTATGCAAAGGCACTTGACTGTGTGTATCATAACAAACTGTGGCTGACTCAGAAGAATGGGAATCCCAAAACACTTGATCATGCTAATGCAAAACCTATACTTAGACCATGAGGCACTCATCAGAACAGAGCAAGGGAACACTGTATGGTTCAAAATTGGGAAGGGCATACACCAGGGATGTGTCCTGTCTCCATACCTTTTCAACCTGTATACAGAACAGATTATCTGGGAGGCTGGGGTCTATGAGGAGAAGTGTGGTATCAGGATTGGTGAATGATTCATCAACAATCTGCGTTATGCAGATGACACGACCCTGCTTGCTGAAACTGAGGAGGACATGAAGCGCTTGCTGCAGAGGGTCAAGGACTGCATGCAGCCTTCAATATGCGCTGAGGCTCAACTTCAAGAAGACAAAGATTCTCACCACTGGACCAATTGGCAGCATCAGGATGGATGGTGAAGAGATTGAGATTGTTCACAGCTTTAAGTTTGCTTGGCTCCACAGTCAACACTCTTGGCACCAGTAGCCAGGAAATGAAAGATGTATTGTGATGGGAAAGTCTGCTGTTAGGGAGCTCTCCAGAGTACTGAAGAGCAATGGTGTCTCTCTGGAGACTAAGGTGCATCTGATACAGGTCATGGTCTTTGATATTACTTGTTAGGCATCAGAGAGTTGGACAGTGACTAAGGAGGATACAAGGAGAACTGATGCCTTTGGGCTGTAGTGCTGGAGAAGAGTATTGAGGCTACCATAGACTGCTAGGAAAACAAACAGATTTATCTTGGAAAGGGTTAAACTGGGTGGCTCCACGGAGGCAAGGATTCTGAGACTCCGTCTAACATACTTTGGACATGTTGTAAGGACAGACCGGTGACAGCGCAGGAGAGGAAGGCCCTCTATGAGGTGGATTGATTCAGTGTCTGGGGTGATTGGGATGGGAGTGTTGGAGGTAGTGCAATTGGCACAGGACAGAGCAGAGTTTAGGGCTGTTATACCTAGGATCGCTCTGAGTTGCAAGCGACTCGACGACACATAACAACAACAACAACAACAAAATGAGTCATAGTTGACTCAATGATACTTAACAACAACAATAACAACAATATTTTAAAACCATATACTAAAAACCCAATGCTTGCAACTCAATGTATACTTGAGTTTAAAGAACCAAGAAGAAAAAGAAGACAAGTTAGAGGATTTAGTTGTCTGCAGAGATAAGGGCTCAGGGTTAATGCCAAAGAATGTGTCTGTCATCAACAAGAGCAACAGTTCTAGAACTGGAACAATTAAAAACTAGTTTATATTGATAAGGTAGAAGTAAGGTTTAGAGTTCTATTAACCATGGGCCACTAAGATCATCTTAAAGTTCTTATTTTACTGAATTCTGAACACAGAATCAGCTGTGTAGAGACGAAAATGTAGAGTCTGTATTGTTATGTGTTGTTGAGTAGCCTGTGACCTAAAATGACCCTATGCACAGCAGCTTTAAACCTTGCTCTGTCCTGGGCTAGTCTCATTATTTCTGGCACACCAACCCCATGGCCACAGCTTCTGAATCAATCCATCTCCTCTGGGGTCTCCCTTTCTTGTGCTGTCCCTCCAACCCTTCCAAGCATGCACATATCCAAAGTATATGAAACAGAGCTTTGAATTTCTAGCCTCCAAGAAGAAACCTGTATTCAGCCTCTCCAAGACAGACCTATTTATTTTCTTGGCAGTCCATGGTATGTTAAAGACTGTTCTCTAGTACCACAGTCATTGTCCAGCTTTCTGATTCATAGCAAGTAATTACAAAGATCATGGCCTGGGTTGGGTGCAGTCTAGATTCTAGACTGACATCGTTGCTTTTCAGCACTCTTGAGAAGTCCCTGACAGCAGAAGGTGATTATTTCTTCTCATGAGTGATAACGTTAAAGGAGATACACTTCAAAAATAAGGGTAGGTGATCTTGGTTGTTGTGAGTGAGAGTGAGGTAAATTTCTCCCCAAATAAAATATTCCTTACTTAGTGTGTTGTGATGCTGAACAAAAGACTACACTTCTCCTATGGATTGTGTTCACCAGAGGCACCCAGGAACAAACAAACAGGTAGTCCCTTCTTATTAAGATTTACAGCCTAAAACAAAATATTTACACCTTCAGAAGCTTGAAGGTGGGTTACTATGAATTAGAATCTACTTCATAGCAGTAGAGCTTTCTTCTCTGTTTGTTTCCTTTAGTATAAAGAGCTCTGGTGCCTCAGTGGAGAAAAACATTCTGCTGCTGACCAAAACAGTTGCTATTTGACCTTGCAACTCAAATCGTGAGAAAAGTAGTGCCAATCTGTTAGCATAAATATTTATGGCCTTAGCATATTGTTGTTGTTGTTGTTGTTACGTGCCATCAAGTCGCTTGTGACTCATAGCAACCCTATATACAAGAGCTCAAAATGCTGTTCTATCCTGTGCCAACCTAGCCATCTCAAACACACTTATTCCCACTGCTCCAGTCACAGAAATCAATCCATCTCACCAAAGGTCTTCCTCTCTTCACCACCCCTCCAGTCTGCCAAATGTGATGTCCCTCTCCAAGGAGCAGTCCCTCCTTGCAACATGCCCAAAATATGTCAGACGAAGCTTCAGAATCCTTGACTCCAGGGAACTTTCTGGCTTCACCCTCTCCAGGACAAAACTGTTTGTTCTCCTAGCAGTCCATGGTATAGTCAACACTCTTCTCCAGCCCCACAGCTCAAAGGCATCAATCCTCTTTCTATTAACCCTATTCACTGTCCAACTCTCTGATGCATAGCACATAACT
>NW_006399849.1:9403991-9417813 GCF_000299155.1 Elephantulus edwardii | reverse complement strand
TCTTTCATCACCATAGGCTCTTGCTCATACGTCATTTCATGAAATTCTTCTGTGTCAGCCAATTCCTTCTGATACAGTGACTCTGTGTATTCCTTCCATCTTCTCTTGATACTTTCTGTATCATTTAATATACTACCCAAAGTATCCTTAAGTATTTCCATCCATGGTTTGAATTTGTTTTTCAGCTCCTTCAGCTTAAGAAACGCTGAGCGAGTTCGTCCCTTTTGATTTTCTGACTCCAGCTCTCTGTAAATTTCATTATAGTATTTTGCTTTATCGTCCTATGTAGGCCTTAGCATGGGAAGTGTTAATCTACAGAGTTTGTATGAGTAAAAATCAGTTCAATGGCAGCCAGTTTGAATTTGGTTTGTTTTCTTTTGTATAGGAGTCTCTGGGTAGCATAGTCAGTTAAGTGTTTGCCTCCTAACGGAAAGGTTAGTGGTTTGGGTCTACATGGTTGTGGTTAAGAAGAAATAATAGGAATCTTTTTCTGAAAATAACAGGCAAAAACTACCCTATGGCACCTAGTTCTACTTTGAAATACGAGATCTTGATGAGCTGGGATTTATTAATGGCAACACATCTGGATTTTTGCTTGTTTTATTTGATCCTTTACTATAGAATGTTTTTTTCCCTTCATAAATCTAGAACAGAGCAAAGAACATGTACAAAGTGTAGCCTTTTAATGACTAAAAATTATCTCCCTGATTTCATCTATAGCAAAAGTTATGCCGAAAACATAGTATTTATTTGCTTCTAGGTACACATCATTTCTTTATAAAACTGTGAAAACCTAGAATGGTAAAGAATGACATTGTAGTCAACCCATTACTTCTGGTGTCTTTTAGTGTGCATATTTCTAGTATGTAAGAGCTGTTTTGCTTTGATTACAGAAGCCATAAAAAATTCTGTATTTATGGATTTACTTTAATTTTTTCAGCTTCAGTTTTTATTTCTCATTGTTGTTGTTAACTGCCTTCGATCCAAGTATGATTCACAGTGACCCTATGAACAACAGATCTGAACCCTCTCGTGTCCTGTGTCACCTTCACAGTCTCTGACTTATTCAAGGCCATTGCTCCAGGCACTCCACCTGCTTGTGAGCTTCCTCTCCTTCTCCCCACCGTCCATCTGCTCCATGGAATAGCCTCTCTTAGCAATCTGCCCAGTGTATGTGAGACAAAACTTCACCATCCTTGCCCCCAAGGAACACTCTAGCTGCACTTTGTCAAAGACATAACTCTTTTGACAGTTTCTGAGATATTCAGTAGTCTCCTCCAACACTATAGTCCAAAGGCATCAGCCTTTCTTTTGTCATCCTTCTGCACTGTCCAGCTTTCCGACACATAGTAAATGATTGAAAGACCATGATGAGCATTAGGCTTACCTTAGTCCTCAAACTAACATCATTGGTCCTCTGTAATTTAGAGAGGTCCCTGATTACAGAATTTCTCGGGGCCATGCACCTCCTGATCTCCTAACTGCTGGTACCAACTGCATTGATTGCAGATCCAAACATGTTGAATCATTGCAGTTTCACTCTTTTCTCCATTTGTTTTGATGCTGTCTATTGGTCCAGTGGTGAGCATTTTTGTTTTCTTAATATTGAGATGCAATCCAAATTAAAGGCTGTAGTGCTTGATTTTCTGCATCAAAGGCTGCAAGTTCTTTTAACTTTTGGCCAACAAGGTTATATCATCTGTATACCAGAGGTTATGGATAAGCTTTCCTCCAATCCTGATGCCAAATTCTTCTTCATAGAGTCCAACTTCTTGAATAATGTGTTCAGCATGCAGATTGAATAAGTATGGAGAAATGATTCAATGCTAACACACACCTTTCTTGATTTTAAATCATATAGTGCAGCTCTGTTGGCCTAGTGGTAAAAAGCTGTGGTGCAAAGCTTAAGGTACTTGGTTTGAATACATCAGCTGCCCTGTGGAAGAAGGATGGTCAATCTCCTTTCATGTCATCTGCAGCCTCTTAAAGCTCACCGGAGAGCAGTCAGCTATGAGTGGGCTCCAACTCAATAGCACACAACCACCAAACATTTAGCCTCCATATGATCAATTGACGATCATATCTATTTCATCATCTTGAAAGAAATGCTGTTAGAGTGATCTTTAGAGACAAACACAGTGAAATTTCTTCTCATATTCTTTGAGTACATTATTAGAGGGAATCAATAAGTCCTAGGAAAAATGAAAAGCTGTCATACCTGGAAAAAGTAGGAGTCAGTTAAGAAGAGGAAGACCCTTAAGGAGACGGATTGAAATAAGTCATTACCATCAAGTTGAAATTGATTCAAAACTGACCCTCAGCTGGTTTTCAGGAGCTCTAAATCACACGAAAGGAGATTGCCCATATTTCTGCAGGGCACCTGGTGGATTTGGCCTGTGTTTCACTGGGTTGGCAGCACAATTCCTTACCACTAGGCCACCATAGCGCTGTGCTGTATATGTACTCACTCTGATAAAATTGACTCAACAGTGCCTAACAACAAGAGCAAAACAGAGAATGGAATAATTGTGTCTTTTTCTCATTGGAGAGAGATATAAACAAAATCTTTGCTGCATGACCAGCTTTGCAAATAGCATACTTCTCCAAGGTATATAATTTTTTTTAAAAGTGAGCAATTCCATTATATGTTAGTTTTGTGGTTAAAGTAGAATACAAAATTGTTATACAAATGGCAATTCAATGCTGTTACCTAAAATGATGATAAGTTAGAATTAGATAGATCTGTAGGGGTTAAGCTAGTGAAATCCAGGAGCTGCCTGGGTTAAAAGAATATAAAGAACATAATCAGAGCAAAAAGACTCTTCTAGGATATGCAAAACCTTGATTCTCTCACTGACACTGCCTTCTGATATAGACATGGTTTTGGAAACTGGAAAGGTAAGAAAATGAGAAAAGAAATGGTAGAAAACATCTTAGAGTCCAGTTAACATATTTTACTGCTTTTGTAATAAAAACTTTCTCAATAAAATCTTAAAGGTTTTACAGATCAGAAGCACACTCAAATGTGAATTCCTCTCCCCTTACATTATGAATAAAGAAAATCTTGAAAAGTTCATTCTATCAGCACTTTCCTATTGGTCAGAGAAGTGTGACATAAATCTTTAAATGTGATAAAAACGTAAGTCCTTCACCAATGAGCAGACTGAGGCCTCAATAGTAAAGTTGTTTACCCAAGGCACAAAGTCCTCTAATGATTTCAAAATGGTTCCCAATAATGTTACAATTGTGGACCTTTGTTTCATAGAGTAGATTTCCTTTCCATTAAGAAGGGTTAGGTACAGCTTCCCTCTGAGAACTATTAATCCTTATTATTGAGGTGAACAGTTATGGCTCTTCCCATTTCCTGTTGGTTTATTTTTTCTGTTCTCTTATTAGTTCTTGAGAAAAGGGAAAATGAAAAGAGAGTAGAACACAGTCAATTTTTCCACTGACTGGAGCTTCCAGGAAGTTTGTGGAAAGACTAAAAAGTTCTTTGTTGATTGCTGGTATGTTTTATTTGACCTTAGATGATGACATAGTGACCACCATAAAAATAATTGCAAGTTAGAGGAGTGGACCTGGGGGTGGGATTGAGTAACAATGAAAGAGTTTTTCTTTTATGTTTCAAGGAGAAGAGTGAGTTGTGGGGGAGAGAGTGGGCAGGGAGAAAAGTGCAACAATGAATGATAGAAAACCCTAAGTCTCTGTAAAATTTCATGAAAATTAATTATAAAATAAAAATAATTGCAAGTTTATCTAAGACTTTTGACATTCTCTCTGTATAATCTTTCATGATTTAAAATGTCAATGTACTTTATTCAAATCACATTAATTGTGAGTCTATGAGTCTAATCCATGATTTATAGTGTAATAGAAACATCATGAGTTTTACCCATTTAGCTATTTGCAAGTATAGATGAGTGTGAGTGTGTAAGTGAGAGGAAAAAAGTAAATTCCCAGTCTTTTCTATGACAATGTTACCAAAAGTGTGAACAAATACCTTCTTAGCCTATAATGGGTGTAAACCTCTCAGTCCTGGAAGAAGGCCAGCATTTCATCATCTTGGCCCATCTCATCAGTCCCACTGTAACACTCCGTGGTGCTAAGGTAACAAAAAGCCAATGGCTTGTCAAACTGCCAATGGTAACACCCCTATCTTCATCTAGCACAGCCACCGTAGTTCATGTAGCTACTTTCCCAACTGAAAAATGCTGGTGAACCAGCATGGCGAGACCAACATAAGTACCTATTTACAGTTACTGGCAGCCAGCAAAGACAATTAAACTTAAGTATTGAGTCATTCGTCAAATGGGCAGGCAGCCTTCTTCAACTCCTACCACTAAATTTTCAAGCTGCATAGGATTTTGCCACACTGAACTTGGTTTACATTAGTAGACTTGTGCTGTTACATTTTATAAAAGCCTAATAATCTGAATAGCATATGTAATATCATTTAGGTTTCTGAACGGAAATTGGGTTTTTGCTACAAGGAGGGAAAATTATTATATGTCCTAATGCATTATAAGCAGACAAAATGCAGCTCCTTTGAGCTTGTTGAGAATCTATGCAAATGCCAACTCAGCCTCCCCACACACGAGTCATCTCTGTCACTTCTGTGGGAGTTTTATGTGGGAATTCGAAGAGCAAAAATGTCAGCCAGAGCGTGTGTCTTATCATGATTTAATAACTGAGCCAAAAAGTCCTCAGAGAATGAAAGTGTCTACCTACACAGCACTAAATCACGGGCAGATGTCGCACTGGGACCTGAGAACAAGCAGTTGTCTGGATAGAAGGAGCTGTAAAAGAAATCACATTATAGTTTATAAGTCTGCATTGACATTCGTGAAGAAGCTTGATACTAGGACATATAGTTGGGAGTACAGAAGTACAGATGACGGAATGGTTAGCACTTGTTACTCTTTTTGTAGGAGATCTGGAAAAGTCCCAGTCAATGTAGGCTGTGAGAACAAAGCCCAAGACTATTAAATTTGTCTTTATGGCACAAATTAGGAGAGTGGGAGGAAGTAAGGAAGAGAGACAGGCAGAGTATGCGTGAGAACTAAAGGATTCTTTTTCATACAAAACCAATTAATTATACCTTTCTGTATGATTAAAATGTATTCATTGAGAATGAGAGTCCACGTTAATTTTGCTTACAATTAAAACAAATACATATACGAAACAAGCACAACCATGTTTTACTAAAACAAATAATGCCATTTAATAGATCAGTTGCTGGCCTCATTCTGTGTTTCCCATGGAGTAATTTTACATGACTCAATTCACTGGATATTCAACTGAGGCAAAGCAGATTTTCAAGGAGTAGGGAGAGTTCACAGACCAGTATTCCTTTTGCTTGGTTTTTGGTTGTAGAATTAGTATAGAGCTGGGTGTGACCTCCAGGATGGATCACTTCACCTTTTCTTCAACCAGATGGTCATTCACAAGTGAAACAGCAGGTATGGCATCTTTCTGTCCCTCCTCAAGTCTGGAAAGAAAAGAAATGAGAAAAACATTGAGAATAAAGTTCATGCAACTTTTATCCTAGAAACCTAGGCTGTTCATATTGACTTCACATGGAGCCACTAATGTCATTCTCTACAGTGTGTGGGGCTGGTCAAACACAATGAAATGTCACTGCATTTGAATGCAGATTCCTACTAAATCCCTGACTCTTCATCCTGTAATGTGGTAGATTTTAAAAGCTTCATTCAAAGATGCCTTTATTAAGAACTTTCAGATATCTTCTTTGGTTTTATAGAACATAAATGTATTCTTTTCTAGTTTAGGAGACTGGAAATCAAAATTCAGAGTATCAGTTCCAGGAGAGGGCTTTTTATCTCTATTGACTTTTGTCCTTGCTACCAATATTCCCTGAGTCTACAGAGGTGTTTTTTTTGTTGTTGTTGTTGTTTGTTTGTTTGTGTGTTTTCTTTCTGCTGGATCCAAAAGGCTCACTCCGCTCCTGGCTCTTCTTCCTTGGTAATATTCACATTTGTATCTCTCCACTGTCTTCTTTTATCTTGCTATTTCTTAGAAGATAAAAAATAACATAGGCTATATCATTGAGAAACTCCCCTCTTCACTGGATCAGGGGTGAAATTTGATTAAAGGTATCATATGCCACCCTATTTATGGGATTTTGAAGGTGTGTTATTTTAAAATTTGATGTCTAGCTCTACTTTTTATCCTTTCTTAGTCTGGATGCTCCACTGAAACCTGTAGCTCATGGGTGACTCTGCTGGTACTTGAAGTGCTGATGGCAAGCTTCCATCATCATAGGAATATGCAAGACACTGCAGTACAGCAAACTGACAGATAAGTAGTCTGCAAATCTGCTGTCAAAGACTCCTTTAAAATGCTAAAATCTGAGGCTATCACTTTGAAGACTAAAGGTGTGCTTCACAATGGAATACTATGCTGCATTAAAAAACAAGGAACTCATGCAATATTATTCAAAATGGTTGACTCTGGAGAACATTATGCTGAGTGAAATATCCCAGTCACAAAAGGACAAATATTACATGATGCCACTGTTGTAGAATGGGACTGTCCTTGGGGTTGGGGAGAGACTGAGTAAGATGGGTTCAATAATGTATACTGCACTGAAACAGAGGAGGGAGAGAACTGTTTAAAAGAGATATATAACTAGGTCTTTCTGTCATCACAGGAGACTAGAGCGAGGGCTACATGGTGGAGGGGACCTGGGGGAGGGTTTGTAAAACAATGAAAGAATCTTTTCTTTTACTTTTCCATAATTTTTGGACTCATGTACTTATAACTTGTTAGTCAAATTTGTGTCTTCTAGGTTGCAACACCCCCATGATACATCTTCAAGGATATGAACATGTACGGCCAAGCATAATCAATAAGAGTGCATCTAAATTCCAAAATCAATCTCCATAATAGTCTATGTGTTTCCTACTGCCAAAGGGGCCCTTTAGAGTAGTGAGAGAAGATCTTCACCCTGAAACCCACAGCGTCCCTTTTCAGCAGGAAGTAGCTAAGAGAATACGCCATCCCCTTTTCCTTATGACTCAGGGTGAAGTCTCTCTCAGGGAGGAGTGATAGGGAATGTCAAAGGACACACTGACAAAGAAGATTAATCAGAACTGGCTTTGACCAGCACTGTGGCATTTGGACAAGAACAAACTGGGAGGAGGGTAGAGAGAATAGTGCAACAATGAATGAGTGGAAGCCCAAAATCTCTGTAAATGTTTATGAAAATTAATAAAATATAATTATAGAAGAAAAGAGGTGCGCTTCATCCAGGCAATGGTATTTTCAGTTGCTTTGCATGCCTAAGAAAGTTGAAAAATGACTAAGGAAGAACAATGAAGACTCAAGGCCTTTGAATTGTGGTGTTGGAGAATAGCATTGAACATCCCATGGGCGGCTGAAGAAGCAAAGAAATCTGTCTTAAAGGAAGTAAAATCACCATACTCCTTAGTGGTTAGGGTATTTAAACATCATTTCACATAAAGTGGACATGTTGTCAAGAGGCACAAGTTCTTAGAAAAAGTATGCCTTTTTTTTTAAAGAAAAGAGAAGTTCTGTGAAAGAGAAAAGACTCTCAACAAAAAGGATTGACACAATGACTACAGAAATGGACTTAATCATGTTGGAGATTTTGAGGCTACAGCAGAAGTACGTCCAGAGTTTAGAGGCAAGGGTGATGAAATTACATCTCATATATTTTGGGCCACGAGGGGCCAGTCCTTGGAAAAAGACATCATATTGTGAAAAGTAGAAAGTTAGTCAAAGAGAAGAAGAGCTCTAAAAAGATAGATTGATACAGTGGCTGTAACAACAGGCTTGAGCACATTGAATGTTTTGAGGATGGTGAAGGTTCAGAGACCACTATGAGTCATAGTGAACTTGGTAGCATGTAACAATTAGCTTCTAACAAGGATAATATCCAACTCCAATCCCTTTAAAATTGGCTCTTCATATCTCATCACATCATGTGGCTTTGTTACATAACTGCCAAATCATTGAGAATCATGTTTCAGACAAATCAACACATATTTGGCCAGGGGTTTGGGGTACAACTAAATCCAGGTCAAATATCATAGTTCAGACTAAGACTTCAAATCAGTTCTTTCCAATTTGACCTCCTGCTCCAAATTTACCTTTCCATCCAGAAATAAAGAATCAAAATCTATGTTTTAACAGTATTCTCAGGTGTTCATCTATAAGAAACATCTGAAAGTCTGGAAGAACTACTTGTAAATCTTGTTAAAATGTGTATCTGGGATTGAAACACAGATTCTCAGAAGATCAAACTGGAATGAACTATTTGGAGCATTCATTGATTGCAGCTCCCAGAAGTGGTCCAAGCAACACTTTACAGGTAAGGCATATCTCATTTAGGATACTGTATGATGACTTTTAAAATTTCAGTTGGTCATCTATATTACATTTCCAGGAAAATAAAAATTAGACTTTTAAGGCTTTTTGTAACAGTAGCCAAGAAATCAAAAGATGACTTGCTTCGGGAAAATCTGCTGTTAGACTTCTCCAGAGTAGTGAATAACAACAGTCTCAATCTGGAGACCAAGGTGAGCCTGATCTAGGCCCTAGTCTTCCCAATTACTTGCTATGTATAATTACTTTCTATACACCAGAAACTGCACAATGACAAGGGGTGATTGAAAAAGAATTGATGCCTTTGAGTAGTAGTTCTAGAGAAGAGTACTGAATATTCCACAGACTGCCAGGAGAAGAAACAGGTTCATCCTAAAGAGAGTGAAACCAGGCTGCTACTTGGAGGCGAGGATTCTGAGGCTTTGTCTGACTTAATTTGGACATGTTACAGGAAGGGACCAGGCCTTAGAGAGGAACATCATGCTTAGAAGGGTGGAGGGACAACGCAAGAGAGGAAGACATTTGATGAAATAGATTGATTCAGTTACTGGGGTAATGAGGAAAAGTGTGTCAGAGACAATAAGGTTGGCACAGGATAGAGCAGAGTTCAGGGCTGTTGTACATAAGATCACTATGAGTTACAATCAACATGATAACAAAAACAAATGAAACATGGTATTAACTTGCAGATAGAATTTTACCAACAGTTTATGAGCAGAGTCATTATTTCTTTGAACTGAAGCTCAGGTTGGTTTCATTTAGCATTGCAATTTGAGGTTTCTTTTTAGAATAAAATTGATTAAACTCTGAATTTTACAGGCTGATCTGAACCACTGAATTTTCTAATTCATTTTTGATTGACTGGATGAGTTTATTTTGTTTTAAAATGACACCTTTCTATAAGTGTCAATAAATTTTAGTGAACACTATATGGTTAAAAATCTGGGAAGTTGTGCATCAGGGCAATATTCTTTCTCCATATCTAGTCAATCTGTATATTGAGCAATTAATTCCAGAAGCTGGACTATATAAAAAGCAATGAGGCATTAGTATTAGATGAAGATTCATCACTAACTGTTGTTGTGCAGATGGCACAACTTTGCTTACAGAAAGTGAAGACTTGAAGCACTTTCTGCAGAAGACTGCAGCCTTCATTATGGGCTACATCTCAACATCAAGTAAGCAAAAATACTCATTGCTGGATCAATAGGTATCATTATGATAGAGTTAAGATTGAAGTTGTAATAGAAACAGTCAAGAAATTTTTAAAATGTACTGTAAAAGACCTCAACAAAGTGCTAGTGACCAATTCTCTCAGTTTAAAGACTAAGGTGTACCTGATCCAAACCATGGTACTTGCAATGTATCTGAAAATTAGTCAATAAATAAGGATGATAGACAAATTGAAGCCTGATTTCTGGTGTTGGATAAAAGTATTGAACGTATCATAAACTCTCAAAAAGATAAACAAAACTGTCTTACAGGAAGTGTAACTAAGGTGCTCTTTTGAGGCAGAGATGATGAACCATTGTCTCATTTACTTTGGGAGTCTTATCAGGAGGAATGAGTCCTTTAAAAGAAACGCCATTATGGGAAAGGTAGAGGATCAGCAAAAGACAGAAAAGACTCTAATGAGCTATTTTGACATGGCGACTATCACAATGAACTTGAGAAGGACAAAGGTCATGGAGGATTGTACAGGATAGAACAAGTTCAGATCTGTTGTTCATAGGATCACTATGAGACTTATTTGACTTGTTGGCACCTAAGAGCAACAACATGACATTTCTTTCTTTACATTCCTTTCCCCAAATGGAATAGAATTATCTGTACAGAATAAGGAGACAATCTAGCTGACATGGACATTGATATAGAAAGATCCAGAGGAATGTCACCCGATAGATGGAGCTACATTCTGAATGTTTAGCGATTCATATATGCTATGGGCAATATATTGAATGACCCAGAAAGCATCAAAAGAAGATGGAAGGAATATACAGAGTCACTGTACCAAAAAGAATTGATTGACATTGAAAAATTTCAGGAAGTACCACATGAACAGAATCCAATGGTAATGAAAGAGGAGGTTGAAGCTGCATTGAAGACATTGACAAAAAATAAGGCCCCAGGAATACATGGGATACCAGTTGACTTGTTTCAATTATCAGATGCAGCATTGGATGCACTCACCAGTCTATGCCAGGAAATTTAGAGGATGTCTGTCTGGCCAATGGAAAGGAAGAGATCCATATTTATTCCCATTCCCAAGAAAGGTGATCCAATGCAATGTGGAAACTGTTGAACAATATCACTGATATTAAAGGCAAGCACAATACAGCTGAAGATCATTAAAAAATGGCTGGAACAGTATATGGATAAGGAATAGCCAGAAGTTCAAGCAGAGTTTAGAAGAGGCTGTGGCACTAGGGATATCACTGCTGATGCCAGATAGATGCTGGCTGACAGTAATGGATACCAGAAGAATGTCTATTTGTGCTTTATTGACTATGCAAAGGCATTTGAATGTGTGGATCATGACATGTTGTGGTTGACATTGAGAAGAGTGGGAGTCCCAGAGCTCCTGATTGTGTTCACACACAACCTATACCTGTACCAGGAGGCGGTTGTGCAGAGCAGGGGAACACTGTGTGGTTTGGAACTGGGAAGGGGGTGCACTAGGGTTGTATTCTCTCTCTGTAACTATTCAATCTATATTCTGAGCAAGTTGTATGAGAAGCTGTACTCTGTGAAAAAAGTGGGTTATCAGAGTGAGAGGAAGACTTATCAATAACCTCTGTTATGCTGATGACATAGCCTTGATTGCTTAAAATGAAGAGGACTTGAAGTTCTTGCTGCAGAAGATCAAAGACAACAGCCTTCAATATGGATTGTATTTTAACATCAAGAAAACAAAAATTCTCAGCCCTAGACCTGTAGTCAATATCATGATAGATATAGAAAAGATTTAATCTGCCAAAGACTTCATCTTACTTGGATCTGTGATCTGTACATTTGGTACCAGCAGACAGGAGATGAGGAAATGTGTTGCACTAGGAAAATCTGCAGTCAGGAATCTCTCCAAATTATTGAGGAGCAATGATTTTAGTTTAAGGACTAAGGTAAACCTAATGCAGACCATGGTCTTTTCAATCACTTGCTATTCATCTGAGAGCTGGACAATGATTAAAGATGGCAAAAGAAGAATTGATGTCTTTATACTGCAATGTTGGGGAAGAGTACTGAATATCCCATGGACTGCTAAAAGAACAGATATGTCTTATAGGAGGTACAGCTAGAGCGCTCCTTGGAGGCAAAGATGATAAAGCTTCATCTAACATACTTTGGACATGTTGCTAGAAGAGGCTATTCCTCAGAGAGGGACATCATGCTTGGGAAGCTGGAGTGATGGAGAAAGAAAGGAAGACCCTCAACCAGAAGGACTGACACAGTGAATGTAGCAAAAATGGACTCAATGTGTCAGAGATTGTGAGGAAAGTGTCAGACAAAACAGAGTTCACACCTGTTGATCGTACGTTCGCTCTGAGTTATATTCAACTTGACAGCACCTAACGACACTTTTGATCAAGAAAATCATCTTGCAGAAGAGTAAAACAAAAAAAAAAAATGTAAACAAACCAACCCTTAGGGTCTAGGTTCCAAAGTAGAGTTGGAAATATGAACTGCACAGCATGTTTTATATTCATCACCATGTAAACTGAGCTGTTGGATAATTAACCTTGGATTATATCATCACTGCACTTCCTGATGTGTCACGCATTAGAAAACTTAGAGTTGCAGACAAGTGTGGGTGTTGGTTGTTTTAAAGCTGAATTTATTTGAAAAGAACCGTTTGCAAGTTGTGTGTTATATTATTAGGCCCAGGGAGTTTGATCCAAGTACCAAACTGGAGATTGTTTGATAAATAATGCAGGATGGAAACCCTTCTCACTGCTAAATCACAATCCTATGAACTCAAATGGAGTGAGTCATAGACAGCTAAAGTGGCAGACTGTTCTGTAAAATTGCTGTAGAGGAACTAAAATCTAGTCAAACTCATAGCAATCCTATAGCAGAGAGGAGAAAGTTCCCAGAGGTGTTCAGGAGTGTAAGTTTCATACTTTAGAACACTTTAACCATTGTGCCACGAGAATTGTTTTATCCTATATAAAATACATCCACATTTTTAAGAGGCCTAAATTCAAAATTTTGAACTACTTTCTAAAGTTTGCTACTCAACAAATTTCATTTACAGATTTATTTATAAAACCAAATTAAATAATAAAAATGGAGCAAATGAAAGAAATTCTAGGAATTATTTGTAACAACTTGCAAATGTACAAACACATTGTCATAAAACAATGTCTTAGAGGACTAAGACTCCTCTTCAAAGTCCTCATCTATACTTTTTTTTTTCTCAGATAGGTCTGACATTATTCATGCTTAGTTTTTCTTTGTGCTTTTCAATAAAGTTAACACCTTTTAATTCTTCCTTTCCTTTTCTATTTCAGGCTATTGAATTTTGCATATTTTCTGAATCTTTTCCCTAAAAAAAAATTAATTATATTGTTATTGTCATTAGATGTCATTGAGTCAAGTGCAAATCATAGCTCTATGAACAATGAATCTGAACTTTGGCCTATGCCTTATCATCTCTGATATATACCTAAATCCATGATTATAGTCACTGTAGTGTCAATCCATCTTATTAAAGATGTCCCTCTTTCACTGACATTCCACCTTTCCAATCATGATGTCTTTTCCTGAGGGTTAGCCTTTCTTAACTATGTTCCCAAAGTATGTGAGACAAAGCTTTGTCATCCTCAGGTTGAAGAGGCACAATAGTTGCAATTTATCTAAGAAATTTGTTTGGGTTTTGTGTCTGTTTATTTTTCTGGCAGTTCTTGGGATATTCAGTAATCTTCTCCAACACCACAGCTCAAAGGCATCAATTCTGACATCCTTATTCATTGTACAACTTCTAGATGCATAGTTGTGGTTATTGTTGTGGTTAAGTACCTTAGGGTTAGAACAGACCTATGGTTGACCCTCCAGCAGTTTTCTGAGGCAGTAAATTGTGCAGGAGGAGATAATCCATCTTTCTCCTGTGGAGCAGCTGGTGGATTTGAACCAGATATTTTTGCATTGGCTTTGTAACTGAGCTCCCTAAAATGTGCTAAAAGTAATGGAAAAGACCACAGTTTGAATCAGGTGTATGTTACTCTTTAATCTGACATCATCACTTCTTAACACTTTGGAGAGATCTTCGAAAGTAGATTTTTCCCAGTGTAACACATCCTCTGACTTTGGTTGGTGTTTTTTGTATTTTGTTTTTGACTAGGAGCTCTGGCAAGAAGCTGCGCTGCAATCCCGAAGGCACAGAGTTTGAGGCCACCAGCTGCTCCGCAGGAGAAGGATGGGCAGTCTCCCCCCATGCAGTTAACTGCCTCTGAGAACC
>NW_006399849.1:9401181-9402541 GCF_000299155.1 Elephantulus edwardii | reverse complement strand
TGGGCCTCCACAAGAAAAAGACCGATAACCCAATTACAAAATGGGCAAAATATATGAAAAGGATTTTCACAAAGGAAGTTATTAGAATGGCAAAGAGACACATGAATAAATGCTCCAAATCACTGGCAACAAGAGAGATGCAAATCAAAACCACAATGAGGTACCATCTCACTCTGGTAAGAGAGGCAAAGTTTGACAGGGTAGTAATAGATGTTGGAGAGGATGTGGTGAGAAAGTAACTCTTACACATTGTGGGTGGGATTGTAAAATGGTGTAACCATTGTAGGTATAGATTTTATATAAACACAACTAAGTGTATTGGGAATCCCATTCTTCTCAGAGTTAACCATAGATTAAATGACCTACACAGTTAAATGCCTTTGCACAATCAATAAAATACAGATAGATATTCTTCTGATATTCTCTGCTTTCAGCCAGGATCCACTAGACATCAGCAATAATTTCCTTGGTCCACAATATCTTTAAAACCTTACTTGTATTTCTGGAAATTCCTTGTAAATATACTGTTCTAGTCATTTTTGGATGATCTTCAGCAATATTTTGGCTGCATATGGTATTAATGATACTGTTTGAAAATTTCCCCATTCTGTTACATTACCTTTCTTTGGACTTGGAACTAATTGTGAATTTTTTTCCAGTCAGTCAGCCAGGGAGCTGTACACAAAACTTCGTGTCATAGATTGATGTTCACACCTGGGGCTGCATCTGTTAGTTGAAACATGTCACTTGGTATCCCGTCAATTGTTGAGGTCTTAATTTTTGCTAATGCTTTCACTCTAAATTGAATCTCTCCTTTCATTACCATTGGATCTTGATCATATGGAAGGGTGTGTGTGTGTGTGTGTGTGTGTGTGTGTGTGTGTGTGTATGGTGTACTGATGAGTCTAATCTGACTCTTCAGTGGATTTTCAGAGACAGTAAATCACATGGGAAGAGATTGTCCTTTATTCTCCTGTGCAGAAGCTAGTTAATTCCAATCATGTGCCTTTGGGATTGCAGCATAGTTTCTTACCACTAGGCCACCAGAATGTCCTTAACTTCCCAAAATATTTCATCATGTTGTTGTTGTTGTTGTTATGTACCATGGAGTCACTTGCAACTCAGTGACCCTATGTACAAGAGCTCTAAATGACATTTTATCCTGTGCCAACCTAGCCATCTCAAACGCACTCATTCCCACCATTCCAGTCACAGAATCGATCTATCTCATCGAAGGTCTTCCTCTCCTTCGCCGTTCCTCCACGATGCCAAACATGATATCCCTCTCCAAGGACCTGTTCCTTCTTGCAACGTGTCCAAAGTATGTCAGACGAAGCATCAGAATCCTTGACTCCAAGGA
>NW_006399849.1:9388535-9394914 GCF_000299155.1 Elephantulus edwardii | reverse complement strand
TATATTTTAAGCTGTTAAGAAAAATTATTTGTAGCATGGCTTTATCCTCAGGCTATTTCCATTTGTTTGAAGAGATAACCACCCAGTTATTAGACACAAAACATCTAAGTTCCAGTTGGGGAGCCCTGCCTAGCAAACCCTTTGACCTCAAACATATCAAGAGCAATCTAAACTCAGTTACTTGTGAACTCCTTGACCTTGGGCAAATCACTAACTCACTAAGTGTCCATTTATCTATCTCTAAAGTGCACTCTTTTTCCTCTCATCCTTATGATAATGTTATGGGAATTAAGACTATAGTACAGGTAAAGAGCTTTGAGTTCCTAAGAAGAAAAACACAATTAAAATAGAAGAATTGCTGACTTCAGTGGGTGTTCAGAGACTATAAATCACACGGGAGGAGATTGCCCATCTTTTTCCCTTACAGCTGCTGGTGGAGTCTAACTATGCATCTTTCACTGACAGCCTAACTCCTTACCCACTAGGCCACCAGAGCTCCCTAGGCTTACCTATAACATGTATGAATCGATAGTAAAACATTTATCTACAGTATATATGAGTTGGTGGTGTAACAATCTTTATTGTTCTGTATTCTTTCAAATGGTTCTACACAGTACAAATAATAATTAATTTTATAAATTTCAAGTGGATCTCTCATCTGTTCATCTCAAAGTATTTTAGAAATGCTAATTACACTCTACAACACCTTTCTGCCGTACATATTATTATCTCCAGTTAGCAAGTGAAGAAAATGAGGTTCAACCAGGTTGTATGACTAACACAGCCGCATAAAGAGAATCTATGCCAGGAGGGTAACAGTGTTTCCAGAACCAAAATGTTTGCATCTTGCTTAATTTAAAAGATATATAGTGCGAGGTAACTGCCAGTGTCCCAATACCCAAGAGTGGCATTCAAGTGTCTAAATTATTTACTTATCTTCTTTGTCCAACTTGTTTTTGTTCTCACTTTGGAACATTTTCTGGTTTCTCAATCTTTACATCAAGAGGTCAACAGAATTTATTTTAAAGTATAAAACTATAACATATTATCCTAACTCTGATATAAATATATTATAGGAACAAACCACATATAACATTATTGATATAAATTTTCTCTATGATTAGATGAGAGTGAATCCACAGGATTAGAGAGGCATTATTACCTCTTTCTCAATTTAGACGATACACCTAATGCAGTGTTATTTGGGGCATTTCAAACATTATTATTTAGCTAGTCTTCAAAACACAGCAGCATTTATTCAGTTTGTTTTTTATTATTTTATGAAATCTTTTCATGGAACAAAAAGTATTGATTCAAGGATAAATGTAGACTCATAACCATAGGGGCTTCCAGTGATTAACCAGGAAAAGAAGGCAAAATAACTCAGTATTTAAGAAAGCTAGTTTAATAGAAGATTAAGTCTTTTTCTTACTAACTATATAACATTGGGAACTATATTCTTAATACTGGTTTTCTCATCTGTAAAATTGAAAGAGAATAGGATTTTGAATCTCTGTCTCACATCCTTTGGTCATGTGGTTAGGAGGGACCAATTCTTGGAGAAGGCTATCATGATCTTGGAAGGGTGGAGGGGCAGCACAGAAGGAAGACCCTGGATGGGATGCATTGATACAGTAACTAGGACAATGAGAATAATTGTGTTGGAGTTAGTGAGACTGGCTTAGGACATGACAGGCTTCAGAGCTGTTGTACATAGGGTCACTCTGAGTTGCCAGCAACTTGACAGCACATAACAACAACATTGAAATAATATTCCTACATCATGAGTTTGTTATATAGATCTAGTGAGATAACTTGTGGAAATCTTGAGCATGATAACTGAGTTGTGGCAGACATTCAATGGATGATATTGTTATTGTTGTTTGATGTTGCCAAGTTGATGGCTCATAGTAACTCGATGTATGTTAGATTGAAACCTGGCCCTATTCTGTGCCATATTCATAATTTCCATGCTCATGTCCAATGCTGCAGGCATTGCATCAATTTATTTCTTTAAGGGTTTTCCTTAGTTTTGCTCACCCTACCCTTTTCCTAGTGCAATATATTTTTCCAAGGACTAGCCTCTCCTAACTATAGTTTCTAAAACCTTCACTCTAAAAAGAATTCGTTTTCTTCTTCAGATACAGGGTTGTTGTGTTGTTTTTGTTTTTTTGTTGTTGTTGTTCTTTTGCAGTCTAGAATGTATTTAACATTCTAAAATAATTTCTTATTCTCAGGTCTTTAATGACTGTTAAGCTTCCACATGAATATGAAATAATGAAAAATGCTATGGCTTGAGTTAGTGCATATAAGTCTGTGTGTGTGTTTGTGAAAGGTCTTTCTTTAAAAGAAATTTTTTATAGTAGTTTATTTACAGAATTTGAATACATTGTTTTTCAAACCAGTTCATTCCCATTTCTCTCATCCCCACCACCAATCAAATTGTGGATTTAACTTTCTAAACAGACATCCTTGTGATATTGTGCTTTAATTTAGGCCTTGCCAACAGATTTGGATAATATAATAAATACTTTTATTTTTTTTAAATTTTTTCTTACTGCTGTTGACTGTGAATCCAAGTAAAATTGCTGTTGACTATGGGTCCAAGAAAAAGGACGTCTTTTACAATTTCAATTTTTTCTCTGCCTTTCATGGTCCCTTTGATCCATTTTTGAGGTTTTTGGATTTCTTGATGTTGAAGTATAATCTAGCTGATAGCTAGACCAACCTCAGCAGTGCTTCAAATGTTCAATTTCTGTAAACCAGGTTGTGCTATTTACATAACACAGGCTGTTGATATTGTTGTTGTTGTTATGTACCATCAAGTCCCCTGCGACTCACAGCAATCCTACGTACAGCTCTGAAGCCTGGCCTATCCTGAACTAGTCTCACTGACTCTGACACTCCTACCCCAGTTACCATGTCAATCAATCTCATCCAGGGTCTTGTCTTCCTGCACTGGCCCTACACCCTTCCAAGCATGATGTCCTTCTCCAGTGACTGGGCCCTCTTGACCATATGACCAAAATACGTGAGATGAAGCTTCAATATTTTAGCCTCCAAGGAGAAACTTGGTTTCACCTTCTCCAAGAAAGACTTCTTTGTTTTCTTAGCAGTCTGTGCTATGTTCAAGACTCTTCTCCAGCACCACAACTCAAAGGCATCAATTCTCTTCCTATCCTTGTTAGTTACTGTCCAGCTTTCTGGTTGTTGAGGAGTTTTCCTCAAACCTTGATGCCACATTCTTCTTCTTAGAGACCAGCTTCTTGAATTCTTTGATTAACATATAGATCAAATAGATATGGAGAGAGGATTCTACTCTGATTCACACCTTTCCTGATTTTTTTTTTTTACCTTTCCTGATTTTAAACCATGAAGTATCCCACCATTTTTTTCAACTAATTACTTCTTGGTCTATTCACAGGTTTCCCACAAGTGTCATTAAGTGTCTGGAATTCCCATTCTTCTCAATATTATTCATAATTTGTTACAATGCACTAAGTCAAATGCCCTTATATAGTCAATAAAATGCAAGTAAACATTTTCTTGTAATCTCCACTTTAAGTCATCATCTATCTGACTTAACAATAGTTGCCACTGCCTCTTCTGAATTCAGCTTGAATTTCTGGTCGTTCCTTGAAGATGTCCTGTTGCAGTCATCTTTTTAATACTCTTCAGTAAGGTTCTACTGGAATGTGCTTTTAGTGTTCAATAATTTCCACATTTTTCTGGAACATCCTTTTAGGAATAAAGATTCTATAGAAAAGCAATTTATAAAAAAGCATTATAAGCACTTACATAATTAGCAAGGAGAGAAACAGCCATTTTGGTGAAACAGATCACCCAGAAGGGAGATGATACCAAATAAGTGGTAAAGGACTAACTTATCAAAATAAAAATAGCTACTCTTAATTTAAAATGAATTAATTATTTGTCAACACATATCAACTACTGATACACTTTTCTCAACTTAATTGGATAATCTAACTGTGGTATAACTGTCAGGTATAACATACATGCTTACAACTTGGTGGTCTCAACTTAAAAATAATAGCAAAAAAAATTCCAAAACAAAACAAATAATAAACAAAAACCAAAACAAACCACTAAAACCCCATTTCACCCTAAGGAAAGAAATAATATGAAATCAATTTAAGAAATAAACAAAGCAAAAATATATGAGAAAGAGAAACACATAGAATAAAATTCTGGCTCAGCTGAAGAATTGGAAGTCTATTCTACAAAGCAATATGTGCATGCTGGCAAGAGTAGATGTGGAGATTTTAGAGTAGGAATCTATAGGTCTTGTATCTCTCATTTCCTGACTAAAAATGACAACTTGAAGTATGACACTTCATGGATCAGATACCAGCCTCACATGGCTCTATTCTTTAACCGTTCTAACCTTTATTACAAGAAAAACAACCACAAACACATATATTCCCCTTTCTGTGTCTACTTTGGACCTGCATTTATTTCTAGAAAAGCCCTGAAGAAAAAGTAAATGTAAGTTTGTGGCTTTGCAGAATTGAATCTACCAATTAATATTTAGAAAACACCATAAAGACCAACAGAATTTTTTTTTATTTTCAGTGGGATAGTCAAACAGAATAGTGTCTGGAAAGTAGTGTTAAAATCAATCCTCTGACTGAGAGAAAAGAGGGATGACTAACATCCCAAGTGCAGGCAAAGCAAGAACTCTTGCGCTTCTTGGCTCACACTTCCTTCAGGGTCTTCATCATCAAGAACATTCTCTGCCATCTGCTGTCCCTGAATGATACTATCTGCAGACACAGAACAAATTGCAAATGCATTGGAATTCTAGAGGAAATCCAACATGTTGGCAGTGTGACAACCACAAATAAGCAGTCATTCTGGTGGACCACCCTCTGTAGCTCCTGGGGATGGATTGTTACTCTACAATTTTACTTAAATCCCAGACATTCGGCCTATAATCAGCACCAGTGGAAACCAAAATAATTTCATCGTGAGTTGACAACTGAACCTGGACTATTTCATGTTTATGTGATCAAAAGGGATAGATCTTGATTTTCAGATTTCTCAGATCCCACAAAGCAACGGTCTTGGTGGAGTCAATCTTGTGGTAAGAATGAAATCTTTTTCAGCAGTGTGAGGTCACTTCAGCAGTGGCCTGACCAAGCAGCTTGTTTTGAAGTATTGTTTGAGTAAGTACTTCAGATCATAAGTTTCTGATTGTCAGTAACTGATCCAAACAGAAAGGAATGAAGTAGATGGTTCTTGTTTTTTATATTACCTATGCATCTTGGTCCATGCCTCTTTTTAAATTTTTTAAAAAAATTTTATATTACTCTGATTTATTTACAAAATTTGAATACATTGTTTTACACTAAAGATCTTTCTCACTTCCTACACCCCACCCACTCATCAAATTGTGCAATCCTATGATTAACAGCCCTCTCCCCATTTTCATTCCTCTATTTCTGCCCTCTCCACTCCCCACCTTGGATTCTCATACTCATTCTACAATAATGGATTTATACAGTATTTGTCCTTGTGGAATTGAGTTAGTTCACTCAGCATAATTCTCTTCAGTCCCTCCCAAGTTAGGTAGCAATTTACTAAGTGATTGCTCCTGCGTGCTGTGTAGTATTCCATTGTATGAATGTACTACAACTTCTCAATCCATTAGTTTGTGGTTGGACATCTGGGCTGTTTCCATGTTCTTGTGATGCTGCTATGAACACTAATGTACAAGTTTCCATTTGAGTCTCAGTTCTCATTTTCATGGGGTATATTTCAAGCAATGGAATATCTGGGTCATATTAAATGTCTATATTCAGCTTTTTGAGGAAGCGCCAAACTACCATTGTAAAATCTCACCAACAATATAAGAGTTCATAGCTCACCACATCTTCTCCAACACTTATTCCTTGCTGTTCTGTTAAACTTGGCCACCGCTACTGGAGTGAGATAGTATCTCATTTTGGTTTTGATTTGCAGCTGTCTTCTTGTCAGTGATTTGGAAGATATTTTTTATATGTCTGTTGGTAATTTGAATATCTTCCTCTGTGAATGTTCTTTTCATGTCTTTTGCCCATTTTGTAATTGGGTTATCAGTCTTTTTCTTGTGGAGGCCCAGGAGGATTCTATAAACTTTCATTATGAGATTTTTGTCTGAGATGGTATTGCCAAATGTTTGTCCCAGTCATTAGGTTTTCTTTTCACCCTGTTGGAAAGTTTTTGATGAATACAGGGATTTAATCTGCAAAAGGTCCAATTTATCAGTTTTATTCTCTTCAGATTGTACATTTCTGGCAGTCTCTTTATACCACAGCCTAGGGCTTCTCATCTTTTTTGTTGTTGTTGTTGTTCTTTTTTATTAAATTTTATTAATTTT
>NW_006399849.1:9385735-9388435 GCF_000299155.1 Elephantulus edwardii | reverse complement strand
AAGTTGGATTTTATCTTTAAAAAATTCTTTCATGGTTGCACAGTTTCCTCCCTCCCCTCACTCTCAAGTCCACTTTTCTATGCACCACTTATTCTGGACTGTTGTCATGCAAATAATACCAATCATATATTCCTTTTAAATAGTTCTTTTCCTCATCTATTTCAATAGAGTGTTCATTATTTATCCCCTTGTTCTTGATTTCTCCCAACTCCAATATTAGTCCTGTTTTATAACAGAGGCATTATACAGTATTTGTCTTTTTGTGACTGGGATATTTCTTTTGATTTCTTGAAAGTGGCTACCATGGGTGTTAATTGTGAATCCAAGTAAAATGAAATTGTTGTCAACTTATATCTTTTCTTCATATATCATGTTGCTATACCAAAAGAACTAATTGTCACTGAGCATTTCATAGTATTGATAAAAAAACCCAAGAGTAATGAAGAAAGAAGTTCAAGCTACACTGAAGACATTGGAAAAAAATAAGGCCCTAGAAATTTATGGATTATAAATTAACATATACAAACAAGCAAATATAACCCTGGTGCTCACTTTCCTGAGATTCATATTTGTTCTTATTCCAAAAGAAGTTGATCCAATTGACTGTTGAAGCTATCAAACAATACCATTAATGCCTTATTCAAGCGAAATTTTGCTGTATTTTAAAATACAATCAATAATCAACAGGGAACTTCTAAAAAAATGAAGCTGGATTTAAAAGAGGCCTTGGAATAACGGATATTATTGTTAATATCACAGGGATCTTGGCTGACAGCAGAGAATATCTGAAAAGTGTTCACTGTGGTTACACACAGAGGCATTTGACTGTGTGGATCATAAACATTATGGATAACATTGAGAAGAGTGAGAATCCCAAAACACTTAACTGTGCTCATGCGGAATGTATACATAGACCAAGAAACAGTGTACAAACAGAACAAGGTAATACCATATGGTTAAAAATCCATTAAGGTGTAAGTCTTTGTTGTGTCCTTTCTCCTATTCAATCTGCACACTGAGCAAATCAAGAAGCTGATATCTGTGAAGAAGACATTAGGCATTAGGATTGAAGGAAGAGTCATCAACAACCTGCATAAGGCAGATGACACAACTTTGAAGTGAACTTGAAACACTTGCTTCAGAAGCTCAAGAACCACAGTCTTCAATGTCCTTCATCACTTGTCTAAGAAGGAACATCATGAAAAATGGAGAAAAAAATAGAAGTTCTTAATGATTTCATTTTACTTGGATCCACAATCAACAATCTGACTAACAGTAGTCAAGAAATCCAAAGACTTGTTGCACCTGGAAAATCTGTTGTCAAGGACCTGTCCAACAAGTACTGTGTAAGACTATTATTGTAGAAATAGGAAGACTACTGGTAAAACATGTTTGAGCATCTAAAGGGGGCAGGGTTGAAGCAGAGGGGTGAAGATGGGCAGGGGGGTGATTAATTATGAGGTCACACAATTTGATGAGTGGAGGGAAGGGTGGGCAAGGAAATAGGAAAGATTCAATGTGAGAAACAACGTACATGAACTTTATAAATAAACAAATATAAAAAGAGCAATGATGTCAATTTAAAGACTAAGGTGCACCTGAGCCAAGATATGGTCTTTTCAATGATTTCTTAAGCATCTGAGATTTCTGATTAATGATGACAGAATATGATTTGAAGAAGCCTTTGAGTTGTGGTGATGGAGGTGAGTACTGAATATCCCATGGGCTGTTAAAATAACAAAGAAATCTGTCATGGAAGAAGTGCAACCAAGGTGTTCCTTGGAGTCAAGAGTCGTGAAATTTCATCTCACATAGTTTTAACGTGTTGTCAAGAGGGATAAGTCCTCAGGAAAAAAGGCAAGAGGGAGAGCCACAGAAAGAGAGGAAGATCTCCATCAGTTGGATTGATAGACTCTAACAATGAACTCAAGCATATTAGAGATGGTGAGTTTGGAACAAGATAGGTCAAAGTTCAGATCTTTTGTCCGTCAAGTCTCTATAGATCACGATTGACTCAGGGATACCTAACAACAACAGCACATTAATTTAGGAGAGATAGACTCAATCATCTTGGAGACTTTTTTTATTATTATTAATTTTAATGAAAATTTACAGAGATTTTGGATTTCCATTCATTCATTGTTGTACTTTCCTCCCTGCCCACCCCTCCCCTACAGTTCATTCTTCTCTTTGAAATATTCTTTCATTATTATACAATCCCTCTCCCCAAGTCCACTCCACTATGCAGCCTTCATTCTAGACTCATGTGATGACAATAATACCTTATCATATATATCTTTTAAACAGTTCATGCTATGCTTTCAAGGGTGGAGGGACAGTGCAGGTGAGACCCGGATGAGATGGATTGATACAGCAGATGTTTCGGATCCTCCTCTCTTTCAGCCAGCAAGGTTGTGTCATTTGCATAGTGCACGTTTTGTTGATGAGTCTCCCTCCAACTCTGATGCCAGATTCTTCTTCATAAATTCCAGCTTCTCGAATGATTTGCTCAAAGTTTATATTGAATAGATATGGAGAAACAATACATTCCTAAACCAAACCTTTCTTGATTTTAAATCACTCAGTATTCCTTTGCTGTGTTCATATAATAGCTGCTCGACCTAGGTATAGGTTTTGTATAAGCATAATGAAGTGTTCTAGAATTTTCATTCTTCTCAGTGTTAACCACAGTATGTTGTG
>NW_006399849.1:9359805-9377330 GCF_000299155.1 Elephantulus edwardii | reverse complement strand
TCCCGGTTTGTCTCTTATAAACTTTATGGTTTTGAGCTTTACTCTCAAGTCTTTTATCCACCTTGAGGTGATTTCTGTGAATGGTGTTAGATGTGGATCCTATTTCAGCTTTCTTCAGGTAACAGTACAGTTTTGTCAGCACGGTTTATTGAATGTATTGTCATTTCCCCATTTAATAGATTTTATTTTCTTGGCGAATATCTGTTGACCAGAGAAAGCTGAGTCTATTTCTGCATTCTCAGTTCTGTTCTACTGATACATGTGTTTGTCATTTTACCACTACCATGCTGTTTTAGTTTCTACCACTGTGTAGTAGGTTTTGAGGTCAGGGGTCAGGGAGTGCTATACCTCCTATTTCATTTTTGTTTCTCAGAAGTGTTTTGCTTATTCAGGGTCTCTTGTCTCTTCAAATAAACTTGAAAATTTCCCTTTTGATCTCCTTAAAAAATGAATTTGGTATCTCTATTGGGATTGCATAGAATATATAGATCACTTTTCATAGGATGTAATTTTCACAAAATTGAGTTTTTCTAGCCATGAACAGGGCACATTTTTCCATTTCTTTAGGTCTTTTATTGTGTCTAACAGAAATGCTCTGTAGTTTTCTTGGTAAAGGTCTTTTGTATCTCTAGTTAGTTTCAATCCCAAGTATCTCAATTTGTGGTTGGCTATTGTAAATGATGTTATTTTCTTGGTGTCCTTCTCCAAGTTCTCTTTATTACTGTAGAGGAATGCTATTGATTTTTTAATACTGATCTTATAGCCCACCACTCTACTAAATTGGCCTACTAGCTCTAACAGTTTTTTGTTGAATCTTGGGGGTTTTATATGTATACTGTTATATCATCTGCATATAGCGATATTTTAACCATTTCTTTGCCAGCCTGGATGCCTTTTATTCCCTTCCTTGCCCCCCCAAGCACTTCCAGTATGATATTGATTGGTGACAATGGAAATTCTTCCACTTTTAATACAATATTGAATAGATGTGGTTACAGTGAAAATCCTTGTCTGGTCCATGTTTGCAAGGAAAATATTTTTAGACTTTCTCCATTTATAATGATATTGACTCCTGTTTTTGCTTATAAGCTTTTTATTATGTTGAGGAAATTCCCTTCTATTCTAATTTTACAGAATGCCTTTATCAGCAAGGAGTGTTGAATTTTGTCAAATGCATTTTCTGTATCAATTGCTTATTTTCTCTGACTCACCTACCCCATTATCCCAGTGACTGAATAAATCCACCTCATGTAGGGTCTTCCTGTTTTGCACTGTCTTTCTACCCTCCCAAGGATGATGTCCCTCTCCAAAGACCAGTCCCTCCTTGCAATATGCCCAAAGTATGTCAGACAAAGCTTCAGAATCCTTGCCTCCAAGGAACAGCCTGTTCTCCCCCTCTTCAGGATGGACCTGTTTGTTTTTCTAGTAGTCCATGTTCTATTCAACACTCTCCTCCAGCACCACAGCTCAAAGGAATCATTCTCTTTCTATCACCCCTAGTCATTGTACAGCTCTCTGATACATAGCAAGCAATTGCAAAGACTATAGCCTGGATCAGGCACACCTTAGTCTCCAGACAGATGTCATTGCTCTTCAGTACTCTGGATAGGTCCCTGACAGCCATATTTCCCCAATATATTTTGTCTCTTGAATTTCTGGCTGCTGGTACCAAGAGTGTTGGTTGTGGAGCTGAGCAAACTAAAGCTGTTGGCAATCTCAATATCTTCACCATCCATAATGATGCTGCCAATTGGCCGGTGGTGACAATCTTTGTTTTCTGAATATTGAGCTTTAATCTATATTGAAGGCTGTAGTCCTTGATCTTCTACCACAAGCGCTTTCAGGTTTTACTCAGTTTCAGCAAGCAGGGTTGTACCATCTGCATAATGGAGGTTGTTGATGACTCTTCCTCCAATCCTGACGCCACATTGACATGCATACAGCTCAGCCTCCCAGATAATCTGTTCTGTGTGTGTATTGAAAAGGTATAAGAAAGAATACATCCCTGGCATATACCCTTCCTGATTTTGAACCATGAAGTGTCTCCTTGTTCTGTTCTGGTAACAGTCTCCTGGTCTAAGTATAGGTTTCACATAAGCACAATCAAATGTTCTGGGATTCCCATTCTTCTCAGAGTCAGCCACAGTTTGATATTTCAGGAAATATTTTAAGTATTTGTTTTAAACATGAGTGCATCATCATTCCTCTTCAATTTGTCATTACTGGCATAGTATAAAATATTACTGTGTGATTAAAAATTGCTAATAAGTAGTAGTTATTAATATTAGTACTTAAAATACTTCAAAGAATATTAAAAATTTAAACATATTTTAAATTTAACTTAATTATATTTATAAATACTATTTATAAATGAAGTCACAGTTACAAGTATTGAGGATAGAATTTAATACATATTCTTGGAAGACATAGTTCAACGTTTAAAATAGCCAATGCATATTATTGCTGTTGTTGAATACCATCTAATCAGAACTGACCCATGGTTGGCACTCCCAAGGGTTTCCAGAGGCAGTTAATTGCACAGAAGGGAGTTGTCCATCTTTCTGCCACAGAGCAGCTTGTGGATTCAAACCATACATCTTTGAGATTAGAATGCAGCTTCTTACCAGTACACCATCAGAGTTCTTCAATGCCTAATAGATGATAAATGGAATTCTCTAACATTTGTGATTAACCAAGTGTGAAGCGGTAAATATTATATACTTAACATGACCCTTAGAGACTAAGGAAGAAATTGATAGTAAATAAATGAAATGAATTCATTTAAAAAGAAGCAGGATACAGAAGTTTGTACAGAATATTATCATGTCCTTTCTCTGGAAAAAAGTTATGACTACTTTGATATATTATAGTGGAAAATTGTTCTCAATACATTCAGCTTTTCTTTTGATGTTTCATGAGAAATTTCATTTGGCTAATGTCCTAAAGCACTTAATACAATTTTCAAAGAAGTCTTAAAAATATTTATGGAAGTAATAAGACCAAATATAAAGCTAATGGAAAATAAAGAAACCATTCTTTAAGAGTTTGAGGATGAAATACGAATGGATATTTTTTTGGTCTATTTTTTTTAAAGTACTGATTCATAAAAAGCACATTTTAAATTTAGATCTAAAAAGTACTCGAGTGTTAATGTGCTATGGATTAAGTTGTGTTCCCTAAAATGTGTTTTTGAGTCTTTACGTCTGTACTTTAGTCTGTGCACTGCTAACTAAAAGATCACATGATTCTTGTGCTTCTAATCCATCAGTTCCTCCTCAGGAGAAATATAAACAGCCTTCTTCCAATTAAAATGTGTAGCCTTAGAAATTGATGGAAGGTTTCTATGAATCAGAATTTAAAGGACTCGATGGTCATGGTGGTTTGAGACACCTGCCTTTATAATCTCATTTGACCTAAAGTTGTCATTGTTATATAAATAAGATAGGATTAGAGTTTTGGTTTGTTGTTGTTATATGCTGTCAAGTCCTCTGTGACTCATAGCAACCGTATGTACAACAGCTCTGAACCCCGTTGTATTGTAAACCAGTTTCATTGTCTCTGACACACCTACCCTCATTACCCTCGTCACTGAGTCAGTCTATCTCATCCAGTATCTTCCTCTCTTGCTCTGTCCCTCCATCGTGCCAAGAGAGCTTTCCATCTCCAAGGACTGGTCCCTTCTAACAACATGTACAAAGTATGTCAGATAGAGCTTCAAAATCCTTGCTGGACCCAAGCTCCTTGCTGAACTCAAGTTCCCAGGAGCATGAGACCACGTGTGGAGATGACCCAGCCAGGATGAGACTGCCCAGCTGACCATGTGGACACCACCCCACTGACCCTGTGGCAGGAGCATCAATATCACAGGGGAATGGAGAGGAATGGGAGGATAGTGGTGGTGAGAGTCTTAAGCTTTAAACTAGAGTTGGCTAGGATCAGGGGATCCTGGAGGGGCAAGGAGAGGAAATTGAGCTGGATGCTTGCTTGGTCGGGTTAGAATGGGAAAATGACAAATGAGCCGAAGGGTATTACCTGTGTACTTTCGTCAGCTCTTTTGGATAAAATGCTTGTCTGTTAAATATTGCTCTAAAGCTGAACACTCAAATTTGAAACAGACTAGGTAGGATTGACCATCTACCTCTAAAATAGTAGGCATTTGAAAACTCAGTGTACAAAAGAGCTCTGGTAGCCTAGTTCAAATTTGAAGTGCTAACCCAAAGAACTACCAAGGGTTCTACAGAAGAAAAATGGGAAATCTGCTTTGAGATTCACAATCGCATTTATTAATTGGTTCTGATTTGACAGTAATGAGTTGAGTTGAATAACCAGCGTAGGGTGTTTTTGAGAATCAGTGTATAAATTAATCAATTCATACATCATCTGTACTACCAGTAAAATTCTTTCTTTGTTTTCAGATGATTAGATTTTATTCATTTAGCCTTTCTCAATATGCTAAAAGTACTTACTGCTTTCTGACCACTCATTGCTGAAGCTAGTGTCAATCATTCTTCCATACCCTCAGTGAATAGGTTTCCCAGTCATGCTCTAAATGATGAAAAGACTCAGTTGCTGTCAACAGTGAAAGGCTCCTTTGAATAACATGATGAACATAATCAATACCACTGAATGGAACATATAAAATTTGTTGTGTTGGTAAATGTTTTGCTATATGGTTAACAGAGAGAGGGCAGAAGGAAAGGGCGATAGAATGGGAGATAGAAAAAAAATAAATAGGAGGGATTAATGAAGTTTAAAAGCTTGATGTTGTTGTTGTTAAGTTCCAGCACGTCGAGTATGATTCATAGTGACCTGATGAACAAAAGATCTGAACCCTGTTCTAGGACTATTATAATTTCTCTAGTGTTCACAAGGTTTCTAAAGGCCTGTTATTTAAGAAGTGGTTGCCAATCCTGCTTCCAAGTGTGTATTAGCAATTAACTCATAGGAAGAAGGAGAACGAAAACAATTTTTGCCTGAATTTCCGCCTTCTGGATAATATATATGATATTGATGACTATCTCAGTGCATGATTTTGTGGGGTCCTTGGAGCTCCTTTGCTGGTGGTCTCAGACTGCACTAAGTTTTGATGAGTAATAATTCTCATCCATTGACCACTTATCATGGCCCACCTCTTCTGTTGGCTCCTTAAAGGCTACTTCACTACAGGAAACACGTTGAAGTCATATATATTCTACTTTCAAATTAAGTCAGAATAGCAGCTATGTATAGAGCAAGGGAAACATGTTTCTTTATTAAGTCAGTAGTGAAAAAATGGCTCAACTCTCCATACAGCTTGGCTTGTCTTTGTTTGACTAACACTAGACAGTCTCTCACCTTAGACTTTTTCCCAACATCTGTTAAACATCTGTTGTCATGTTCCTCACCTTCCTGGGGACACAAGCAAGCTCCCCCCAAACTCTTATACTAGGCTTAAAGAAAGGCTGCAGTGTTCCTCCTCATTTTCCCCTGAGGAGATGTGAAATACTGTATACTTTTCAAAGAAATGTTCCCTTTTTATTTTTCATTTAGCCTTTTATGTGGTTGGAGGTGAGGCATCATTTAATTCTTGAATAACTGGCTTGAGGCTATCATTGTTTCTAATATGTAATAATAGAAATGGCTTAGTACCTCACATCAAACTTGGTCCTTTGCCTTCACATGCATCAAATCATGAAAAGAACGTGAGAAATGAGTTATATCCAACCTTCTGAGATGCTCTGGAGGTTGCAGTGAAGCTTCTTCTGAAGCTCTTGCCTCTGTGTTCACTGATGTGCCTTGCTTGTCCTGCCTGTCCTTTCAGATCACAGTTTCAAATCAGTTCATGCTGGGCCCATCTCTTGCTAAGAGTTTGCATTTCCACACCAGGTACACAGAATCGGCTTTTAACAAGTTTCCCAAATGATTTTTATATATACATAAAACTTCTAGGTAATTCTTATAGCTTGTTAAATGTAGGTTCTGCTTCAATATTGGGTGGATGTGCAAATGCTCAGCAGTGGGTTAGACTTGAATGAAATGGTTTAAAAACCTTTGTCAGCTTCAGACTTTTATTAGTTCTTAGGACAAATCTTCGGCCCAGGATGCCTTCACCTTAAAAAAATCTTCCTGCTCTGCGAGACTCAGTTTAGATAGTACCATCCTATGCTCTTTTGGCCAGTGGGAATACTTGTGACTCTCACTGAATAGATTAATATCACTTTAAAAAAAAATCTTAGGCTTACAAGACAGACAGACCTAAGTTTAAATTTAAGCTTAACTTCTTGCTGTGTGATTCCACATGGACTCATTATCAATTTGACTTTGCTTTTTTTAGAAACATGAAGAGAAAAGAATCTATTTCATTTGAGCTTTAGTGCATAATCTGCAGGGAGTTGTGCTGATAACTCAATGGAACATCTTTGGAGGTTCAAATCCACCAGTAGCGCTGGGCGAGAAAGATGGACATTTCTTGTGGGATTTAGAGTCTCTCTCTGACCTATAGCCTGGGAAGCTCAATGGAAAGTTGTCTATGGTTGTTCTGATGTGTGAGTGAGTAAATACCAAAAGAAATGTTCTATAAAGCACAGACCAGAGTATCAGAATATTATAAGTAACCATATAACGGGCAAATAAACATGGGGATTAGTTTATTATTACTATTAATATGGATAATTTCAGTAGTTGGCCTAGTGGTAAGAATCTGTGCTGTAATCCTGAAGGCAAATCCACCAGCTGTTCTGTGGAAGGATGGACAATCTCCTCCCATTCAATTACAGCCTCTGAAAACCCGCTGGAAGGTCAGCTGTGGGTTGGTTCTGACTTAATGGTACAGAGAAACAACAGCACCACCTTCAAAACTCAAAAGGAAAACTCACTGTTATCAAGTCAGTTAAACTTGACACAACTAGCCATCTGAATTTTTATGAATCTTTATGAGATTTTCTGTGAATTTCTGTGAATCTCTATGGGAAGAGACTATCTTTCTCCATTGGGGCACCTCGTGGATTTGAACTTCTTTGTGATCAACTCAATGCAGCATGATATAAAGATGTATTATGGAAAAAGAAACAAAAAGGGAATCTGTTACTACTTGTCTAATTTGGCCACAGCAATCTGCCAGCCACAAGACTAGATTGTTTACATAGATTGCACCATATGTCTTCCAATGTTTCTATGATGTAAGTAGAATTCTTTCTTTTTGACAAACAAGGAAACTGAGAGATGAAGGAACTTGCCCAATGTCCTAGGAATAGAAATGAAAATCTAGTTTCTTCTAACGTCAAAGCTGTGCCTGTAATTAACATATTGCATAGCAGAGAGTCTATAGGCTTAGTCCATGTTAACTCATTAGCCAAATTTTGTAAAACAACTTCATTTACTCTAGTGCTTCTTGTGCTGCTAATCCCAGCACTATTTTACTCCTAAAGTGAATTTAATTTCACAAGCATTCCCTTTTATAAAAACACTAGCTTGGAATTTTCCCACAGCACACTTTACATGTGGCACTGGGGAATCTGTCTAAACATCTCTTTATTAAACAAACTAACTTCCAGGCATGTTCAATGCCTCAAATCCATTCCTAAAATGATATTGACATTCAGATATCATCCATGAAGAATGCAAAAGATCATTTTAAAGACAGAGGAGTAAGAAAATACCAAGATGGATGTCAGAGAAAACTCTAAATATTGCAATAGAAAAACAAGAAGACAAAGCAAAAGGAAGAAATTAAAAAGTTGAGGAGATGCATAGAAGATTTCAAAGGGTAGTTCCAGAAGACAAAGCAAAGTATTATAATGAAATGTGCAAAGAACTGGAGTCTGAAAATCACAAGGGCTGTTGTACTCCTCAGAATTGCTTAAGCTGAAGAAACTAAAGAATAAATTAAAGCCTTAAGTTGCAATACTTAAGGATGTTATGGGTAGAATATTGACTGATCCATGAAGTGTTAAAAGATGGAAAGAGTATACAGTCACTGTACCAAAAAGAATTGTTTGGCACAGAAGAATTTCAAGAAAACAACATATGATCAAGAGGCAATCAAAAGTGATGAAGGAGAAACTTTAGGCTGCTTTGAAGGATTTGGCAAAACATAAAGCCCTAGGAATTGATGGAATACCAATTGACGTATTTCAACAAATAGATGCTCTGCTGGACATGCTCACCGGGTTGTGTCAAGACATCTGGAGGCAATTAGCTAGCCAACTTACTGGAAGAGATCCATATTTATTCCGATTCTAAAAAAAAATGACCCAACAGAGTGTGGAAATTATCATACAATATCACTCATATCAAATGCAAGCAAAATCCTGAAATCCTGCTGAAGACTATCCAGAAATTACTTTAATTAATTAATTGACAGAAAACTACTAGAAATAAAAGCTGGATTTAGAAGAACTCATATCACTAGAGATATTATCATCAATGTCAGATAAATCTTACCAGCAAACAAAAAGTACCAGTGGGATATCTATCTGTGTTTCATTGACTATGCAAACACACTTGACTGTGTGGATCACTATAGATAGTGGTTAAGCTTAAGGAGAATGGGAACCAGAAAACTTGATTGTGCTTATGCTAAACCTGTACTTGGACCAGGAGGCGGTTGTCAGAACAGAGCAAGGAAACACTCTGGTGGTTTAAAATCAGGAAGGGGGTGTGTCAGGGATACATCCTGTCTCCGAACTTTTCTCATTCTATATGCAGAGCAGATAATCAGGGGAGCTGGGCTTTATGAGGAGGCATGTGGCATTAGGATTGGAGGAAGATCCATCAATAGCCAACGTTATGCTGATGATACAACCCTGCTTGCTGAAACTAAGGTTAACCTGAAGCACTTGTTGCAAAAGGTCAAGTACTGTAGCCTTCAATATGGATTGAAGCTCAACATTAAGAAGACAAAGATTCTCATCACTAGGCCAATTGGTAGCACCATGGTGGATGGAGAAGAGATTGAAGTTGTTAATAGTTACAGCTTGTTTGACTCCATAATCAATAGTCTTGTCTCTAGCAGTCAGAAAATTAAAAGATTAATTGTATTAGGTAAATCTGCTGTCAGTTACCTTTTCAGAGTACTGAGAAACAATGATGTCAGTCTAGCAACTCAGATGTGCCTGATTGAGGTCAAGGTCTTAAAATTACTTGCTATACATTAGAGATCTAGACAATGACTAGGGATGATGGAAGAATTGACGTCTTTGAGCTATGGTCCTGGAAAAGAGTATTGAATATATCATGGACTACTTGGAGAACAAACAGGTTCATACTAGAGAGGGTGAAATCAGACTGTTCCTTTGAAGTAAGGATTCAGAGGCTTAATTTTACATACTTTGGGCATGTTGCAGGGAGGGAACAATCCTTGGAGAGGGACATCATTCTTCGGAGGTTGGAGGAACAGCACAAGAGAGGAAGACCCTAGATAAGACACATTGATTTAGTGACTGGGGTAATTGTGGTAAGTGTGTCAGAGACAGTAAGGTTGACACAAGATAGTGCAGGGTTCAGAACATAAGGTCACTATGAGTTGCAATCACACAACAACAACAATTTGAAAGCATGAAGAATCTATATATAAACCAAAAGCTATTATCTGAACAGAGCAAGGCAGCACTGCATGATTCAAAAGGAGTGTATCAGGGTTACATTTGTTTCCACATACCTATTCAAACTATATGGTGAATAGATCATTTAAGAAGCTAAACTTTATGAAAAAGAGTATGACATCAGAATTGGAGGAAGATTCACCAACGGTCTAGATTTTGCAGATGACATAATCTTCCTCATCAAAAGTGAAAAGTAATTGAAGCACTTGCTACAGAAGAACAAAGAAATCAGCCCTCAATATGGAGAGTGTCTCACTATTAAGAAAGCAAAAATCCTCACCGCCAAGCCAGTTGGCAGCATCATAATAAGTAGAAAAAAGGTCGAAGCTTTTAATAATTTCATCTTATGGAGATCCACAATCATCTTTTAACAATTTCGTCTTATGGAGATCCACAATCAACATCACTGGCATCACTAGTTAGGAAATCAAAAGATGAGTTATACTGGGAAACCACTGTCAAGAACCATTCCAATGATGGAATACTCTGTAGCACTCAGGAACAACTATTTAAAAATACTATATAACATGGGGGAGGCTGGAAAGCATTATTCTGAGTGAACTAACTTGGTCTCATAAGGACAAATAGTGTATAAGACTATTATTGTTAAAACAGAAGGACAACCAGTAAGATAGGTAAAGGGGAAGTGGAGGGGCCCAAGGAGGCTGAGGGTAGAGAGCAAAGAAATCATGAGGTCACAGACTTTGGTGTGAAAAAAGAGAGGGTGAAAGAATTAGGAAAGATCCAATATAGACCTGAAAAGACAGGGTAATACTAAACATAGATCAATGGTGAATACTTTTATAAAATATAATATGTAGAAAGGATCATATGGAAAAAAATATATATGAAGGAATGATTGAAACATGGTATATTTGAATGAATGATTGAAAGTGTATTTTTATGTAAATTAATGAAAAATTAAAAAAAAATTTAAAAAGAACCTTTCCAGAGAGCAACAATGTCACTCTAAAGACTAGGGCACACCTGATGCCAGCCATAGTCTTTCAATCACTTGCTATGATTCTGAGATTTGGACAATAAATAAGGATGATTGAAGAAAAACTGATGCCTCAGAGTTGTGATGTTAGAGAAAAGTATTGAATGTCTAATTCACTGCCAAGAGAATGAATAGGTCTATCCTACCCAAAACAAAACCAAAGGTATATTTGAAGGTAAAGATAGTGAAATTCCAACTCTCATATTTTGGGAATGTGTTTCAGGAGGCATCAGTCTTTCAAGTAGGACACCATACTTGGAAAGGTGAAAGGTCAGAAAAAAGAGGAAGACTCTTGACAAAATGAATTGACATAGGAACTAACAAGGGAATCAATTGTGTCAGAAGTGGTGAGTTTGGTTCAGGATAGGGCAGAGTTCGGAGCCATTGTTCAAAGGGTCATATGAGTTATGGTCAACTTGAAGGCACATAACAACATCAACAACAATCAGTTCAAAGTAAGCAAATTCCTGGTTAATGAAAAGACCTGCAAGAAAATTCCATTACTAAATCTGTGGTGAAATAATGGCCATACAGAGTCAGGTTTCCCACCTATGAGTTCACCTAGATTTCTAAAGAGCTAGGTTATGGTGGAGGCTAAATAGGGAGCAGGATTGTGTTGTGCCAGAAAAGGAGGACCTGGAGCACTTAGTGAAATCACCTCACACATTTTAGCTCAGCCTTTATTTACATGGGGAAATTCAGGACCTTTCACACTGCGAAAGAAAAGATATGCCAGTGACAAAACTGGAAAACTAAGGGAAAATCAATAACTATTTGCAATTCAGGTTTCCACAGAGGATGTGTCATACATATTAAGTAAGTGTGACACAATTTAACAGCAATGAGCCCAGCTGAGCTCAACCTGTTCATTTTAAATTCCTGGGATTGTAAGGAAGAGCAGAATGGGAAGAGGGACAGGCGTAACTACTTTGAAGGTTTTGGAGAAGGAAAACAATGAGTGTAAAAGTGCTTTTAGGGAACTCAGCCTGGAAGTTGTACTTGTGGCATCAGTATTGAAGGAAGATTCATTAATAATCTGTGTTATGCAGATAGCACAACCTTGCTTGCTAAAACTGAGGAGGACCTGAAATATTTACTGCAGATGGTCAATGACTATCGCCTTCATTATGGATTGAAGCTCAGTATCAAGAAAACAAAATATTTTCACCACTGTGCCAATTGACTGCACAGTGATGGATGGTGAAGAGACTGAGATTGTAAACAGCTTTAGTATGCTTGGCTACATAATCTTGGCACCAGCAGCCAGGAAATTAAAAGACAAATTGCGTTTGGAAAGTGTGCTGTTAGAGACCTCTTCAAAGTACTGAAGAGCAACAATATCAGTCTGAAGACTAAGGTGTGCCTGATCCAGGCCATGTTCTTCACAATTACTTGCTATGCATCAACTTTTTAAGGAAACACCGAACTGTCTTTCCGAGTGGTTATTCTAGCTGTTTCTGAAATATCTTCAGCAGTATTTAGTTTGCATGGGATATTAACTGTTCGATAGTTTCTGCATTCAATTGGATCATCTTTCTTGAGAATGGGAACAAATATGGACCTCTTCCTATCCTTTGGCCAGACAGCTGTCCTCCAAATTTTATGGTATGGACTAGTGAGCCTATCCAAGGATACATCCGTTAATTGAAACAAGTCAATTTGCATCCCATTGATTTCTGGGGCCTTATTTTTTGTCAATGCCTCCAATGCAGCTTTTAGTTTCTTCTTCACTAACATTGGCTCCAAGGATTCTAGGGCTTCGTCTGGCATACTTTGGACATGTTGTAAGGAGGGACAGGTCCTTGGAGAGGGACAGCATGCTTGGGAAGGTGGAGGGACAGCACAGGAGGGGAAGACCCTCTATGCGGTGGATTGATTCAGTGACTGGGATAATCGGGATGGGTGTGTCAGAGGCAGTGTGATTAGCACAGAATAGAGCAGGGTTTAAGGTTGTTGTGCATAGGGTTGCTACGAGTCGTAAGCAACTCCACGGCATATAACAACAACAACAACTTGCTCATATGGTACTTCTTGAAATTTTTCAGTGTCAGTTATTTTTGGTAGAGTGATTCTGTGTACTCCCTCCATTTTCTTCAGATGCTTTCTGAGTCATTCAACATATTGCCCATAACACCTTTCAATATTGTGGCATGAGGTTCAAATTAGTTTTTCAGTTCTCTCAGCTTGAGAAATGTGGAGTGAATTCTTACCTTTTTATTCTACATTTACAGCTCCCTGCACATTTCATTATAATACTTTGCTTTGTCTTTTAGAGCTACCCTTTGAAATCTTCTGCTCAGTGCTTTTTCTTTGGCATTTGGCTTCTCAACTCTGTAGTACGATTTTAGTCTTTTCTGACATCCATTTGAGTTTTTAATATGCCCTTTGTCTTTGAAATGACCTTTTGCTTTCTTCATGGATGATATTCTAGAAATCCTCCCACACTTCATATCATCTTCATTCATTAGTGTTCAAGGCCTCAAACTTGTTTCTGAGTTGGTTTTTAAGTTCAGGTGGGACAGACTCAAGGTCAAATTTTGATTTCTGTGGATTTGATTTGACCTTCTTTAGCTTTAATTTAAACTTGCATATGGTAGTTGATAGTCTGTTCTGCAGTCAGCACCTGGCCTAGTTTTCACTGCTGACACAAAACTTCTCCAATTATTCCTTCCACAGATGTAATTCATCTGATTCCTATGCACATCATCAGTTGGAAGCAATTTGTATAGTCTGTGTCTGTTTCTTATAAAAGGTATTTGCTATGACTAAATCACTGATTGTGAAGAATTCTATCATTCAACCCCCAACCTCGTTTCTGTCATCAAGTTTATATATTCAAACTACTGATCCTTCTTCCTAGCTCCCAACTTTTACATGCCAATCACTCATTATTACTAATGCACCTTGGTTTCATTTTTAATCTATTTATAATTTAAAAAATTGGTAGAATCATCTGTTTCCTCCTCTTTTGTTCTAGTTGTGGGTGCATAAATTTGAATAAAAGTGATATTAGCTGATCTTCCTTGTATGAATTCTCATGTTGTATGGAGAAGATATTGAAACTGTCAGAATTTCATCTTGATTGAATCCACAATAAATACTCTTAGTATAAGTCATTAAAGAAAGAGACATATTTTACTGGGAAAATAGGTAGTTGGGATCTCTCAAGTTATTGAGGAGTAATGATGTCAGTTTGAGTACTAAGGTGCATCTGATTCAGGGCATGGTCCTTCTGATACCTTTCTATGCATCTAAGAGTTGAACAATGAATAAGGATAACAGAAAAATTGATATCTTTGAGTTGTTGTAATGGTGAAGATCCCTGAGCATCACATGGATGGCTCAAAAGAACAAACAAATATGTCTTGGAGAGGGCACTTCCAGAGTGCTCTTTGGAGGCAAGTATGATGATATTTCTTTCACCTCAGAAACTTTTGGCATGTTGATAGGAGTGGTTATTCTCTCAAGAAGGACATGATGTTGAGAATGATGAAAGGGTGAAGAATAAAAAGACCCTCGGCCAGGTGAATTGGTGTAGTGACTGTATCAATGGGCTCTAGTGTGTCAGGAAGTGTGAGGATGGCACAGGATAGGACAGGGTTCAGATCTTTTATTCACAGGGTCCCTGTGAGTCATATTCAACTTAATGGCACCTAACAATAACAATTATTAATGCAGCATTTGTCTGTCATTTTTTTGTACTAAGATAACTTGTGGGATATGTGATGTTGAAAGCTTTACCACAGATGTGTCAATTGCCACAACATTCATCCATTGTGGACAGGTTTTAATAGTTGTAATTAAGTGCTGTCAAGTTGTAGACAACTCATAGTGATCCTATGAACAAAAGACCTGAACACCTGTATAATTTTGGTTGTTTCGAGTTTCCAGAGGCAAGTCATTTCAGAAGTGCATGCAACTCCTACTTCCAGGCTTATTTTAATTGGGAAGCTCCAACAAACACTGTCCACCATGGATAACCATTATTGCATTTGGCCCATCAATGTCACCTTTGTACAGCAATACACAGACTAGTGCTATAGCACTTACAAGAATTTTTGACAAAAAACAATTTAAGCCAGGCTTGAGGGCTGCAGGCCTGAGGGCCTTAATTGATTTTTAAGTAGGAGGCCTTATCACATCACCTCACTTCCCTTAGTGAATGAATATTCCACCCTCCTGCTCACCAATCCCAGCCAACGGCTTCTGTAAAACCAGCTCCTTTAGATGACTTTCAAACTGGTCTCCAGCACCATACAGCTTACCAAAAAGGGTTTTTTAAATAGGAGGGCTTATCACATTGCCTCACTTCCCTTAGTGAATCAACATTCCACCCTACTGCTCACCAATTTCAGACAACAGCTTCTGTAGAACCACCTCCTTTAGAGAACTTTCAAAGTGGTTTCCATCTGGTTTTAATAGAGCTCCCAGATTCAGACAGACTAGGAAGCAGTGTTCAAAGGTCAGATTAGTTGTGGGATGACATCAAGGATATCATCCATGAAGAAAACAAAAGACGATTCCAAAAATCAGAGGAAAACCTCCCCAAATAGGTGTCATAAAAGACTCTAGAAATTGCACAAGAGCACCAGAAAGCCAAAACAAAGAGCAAACATGCTAAAATGAAAAAGAACAGAAAATTTCAAAGGGCAGCTCAAGAGGACAAAGCAAAAATATCTTATAAAAGGAAGTGCAGAGAACTGGTAATGGGGAGTAAAAAGGAAAGAACTTGTTCTGCATTTCTCAAGCTGAGAGAACTGAAAAACAAATTTAAACCTCAAGTCAAAATATTGAAATGTGCTATGGGCAATATATTTAATGTCCCAGAAAGCATCAAAAGAAGATGGAGGGAATATACGGAATCACTGTTTCAGAAAGAACTGATTGACACTGAAAAATTTCAGAAAGTGTCATATGAGCAAGAGTCAATGGTAATGAAGAAGTGGTGCAAGCTGCACTGAAGGCATCCGGAAAAAATAAGACCCCAGGAATCAATGGGATAGCAATTGACTTCTTTCAATTAGTAGATGCAGCCTTGGATGCGCTCAACATCCTATGCCAGCAGATTTGGAGGACTGCTGTCTCATCAAAGGATTGGAAGAATTCGTATTTGTTCCCACTTCCAAGAAAGTGATCCAACAGAATATGGAAACTATCGGACAATATAATTAATATCACAAAATCATTTTTCTCAAGATCATTCAAAAACAGCTGAAAAAGTACATGGACAGGGAACAGCCAGAATTTCAAGTAGGATTTAGAAGAGGCCATAGCACCAGGGACATCATTGCTGATGTGAGATGGATCCTGGCATAAAGTAAAAACTATCAGAAGAATGTATATTTTTGTTTTATTGACTATGCAAAGGCATTTGACTGTGTGGTTCATAACAGGCTGTGACTGACACTGAGAAGAATGAGAGTCTTGGAGCACTTTATTGTGTTCATACAGAACCTATACCTGGACCAAGAGGCTATTGTGTGAACAGAGCAGGGGAACACTGCATAGTTTAAAATTAAGATGGATATCTGTCAGGGTTGTATCTCTCTCCATACCTATTCAATCTGTAAGCTGAACAAAATTATTGAAAAGCTGGGCTTTAGGAAAAGGAATGCAACATCAGGTTTGGAGGGAGATCCATCAATAACTTGCATTATGCAGATGAAACAACCTTGCTTACAGGAACTGAGGTATTGGTCACTTTCTGTAGAAGATCAAGGAATGCAGCCTTCAATATGATTGTATAGCAATGTCAAGAAAGCAGGTTCTTATCATTTGCCCAGTAGGCAACATCATGATAGAGAAGAGATTGAAATTGTCAACAATTCCATCTTACTTGAGTCCACAATTAACACTCTTGATACTAGCAGGCAGAATATAAGCAGACACACTGTACTGGGTATGTCTGCAGTTATTGACTTCTCCAAATCATTTAGGAGTAATGATGACAGTTTAAGGACTAAGGTGCATCTGATTCAGGCTATGGTCTTGCTATTTACTTACTATGAATCTGAGATCTAGACAATGAATAAGGATGAAAAAAAAAAGATTTGATGCCTTTGAGTTGTGATGTTGGAGAAGAACACTGAATGGATGGCCCAAAATACCAAACAAATATGTCTTGCCAGAATGTTCTTTAGAGGCAAAGATGATGAGGCTTCATCTCACACACTTCAGGTATGTTGCTAGGAGGAGCTATTCCTTGGAAAGGGACATGATGCTATGATGCTGGAAAGGGTGAAAGGTTGCCAAAGGAGAGGAAGACCCTCAACCAGGTGGACTGACATGATGACTGCCACAATGGACTCTAATGTGTCAGGAAGTGTAAAGATGGCTCAGGTTAGGACAGGGTTCAGATCTGTTGATCATAGTGTGGCTATGAGTTTTACTCAACTTGGTGGTACCCTATAACAACGACAACAGGAAGCAGAATTGGCCATCTACTTTTTTAAATAACAGGCGTCTAAAAACCCAATGAATAGTAGAGGTACACCGATTGTTATAGTATTAGAGGTAGAGCCCTCATTGGATGTTTATAGAAATGATGAAATTTTTTTTTTTTTAAATATGGGAGAACATTTATTGTTTGCTTTACAGAATGAGTTAGCAAATACAGAATTCTAATTTGTAGATTCGATTCTTTTGTTTTGTTTTTTTTTTACAGAGGTCTTGGATTTCCATTCATTCATTGCCGCAATTTTCTCCCTTCCCACCCCTCCTCACCAGCTCGCTTCCCGCTCCGAAGAGAGAAAAGACAAAAAAATTCCTTCATTAGTATACAATTCCCACGTCCCTTCTCCTCAATCCCCACCCCGAGTACACTTCTCTATGCAACCTTAATTCTGGATTCCTGTGCTAACCATAATACTCAATCATATATCACTTCTAATCTGTTCTTTCCCTCATCTGTTTCAATACAATATACATAATTTATCCAGTTTTTT
>NW_006399849.1:9357271-9359400 GCF_000299155.1 Elephantulus edwardii | reverse complement strand
CAGATTCAAACAGCCAGGGAGAGGAGACTTTTGGATTAGTAATTATAAGGATTCATTATGGTATGATGTGTTAAATGTTAGCTATTAACCAAAAGGTAGCAAGTCAAACTTACCAGTTGCTGCAAAACAGAATGACAAACTTTGTATTCATATAAAAGTTTATAACATTAGAAAACTGATGCAACATCACTATCAGTGAAAATTCCCCTGAAAACAGTGGATTTTGAGTGGAAACTAAGTTGCTTTCTGGAGATAAGATTTTGAACCTCTGTTTCACATACTTTGGTCATTTTTCCAGGAGAGACCAGTTCTTGGACATCACGCTTGGAAGAGTGGAGGGGCAACGCAAGAAAGGAAGACCCAATGAGATGGATTGACAATGACTAGAGTAATAGTGGTAGGTGTAATAGGGACAGGTGTGTCGGAAAAAGTGAAGTTGACTCAGTATAGGACAAGTTCAGAGCTATTGTACATATGGTTGCTATAAGTCATAGGCAACTTGGTGACATATAACAATGACAACAACCACCTTATATCTGTATATTATACATTCATTGTAAATTGAACTGATTGTAATTGATGAGACTGTAGTCGTTGCTATTATGTGCCCAACTCCAGCTCATAGCAACCTTTTATAAGAGAATGAAATATGTTTTGTCTCATCTTGTGACATCTTTGTGACTGTTGCTAGGATTGAGTCCATTCATTTGGGTATCATGGCAACTTTTTAAATGAGACTTTCTGCAAATCTTAGGACGGGGTTCAGATCAGCTGTTCAGGGGTCACTATGAGTCATACTTGATTAGATGGCACCTAACACCCACCACCACCATTGAGTTGGAACTGACCACTAGTTGACCTTCCAGTAGGCTTTCAGAGGCAGTGAGAAGAGACTGCCCATCTTTCTCCTGTGGTGCGGCTGGTGTCTCTTTACATTGGTTCAACAATTCCTTCTTATCACTAAGCTACCAGAGCTTCTGTGCTCACTCGCTTCCTCACCTTCTTCAAGTCTTCTTCACTTTCACCAAGCAAGGCTGGTGAAAGCACATTTTACATTTTAATGAACTTTTTTCCAATTCTGATACCACTTTTTTATATAGTTAAAATCCTTATATTATTTGCTTTGCATGCAATTGTTGATGCTGTTATGTACCATTGATTTGGAATCAACTCATAGCTAACCACCAGATGGTTTTCAGAACAAATCTCACAGGTTGGGATGGCCTATCTTTCTCCCACAGAGCAGCGGCGCGGTGGATTTGAACAATAGATATTTTTGGCAGTGCAGTTTCTTACCACTAAGACACAAGAGCTCTTTTGTTTAGCCTAGATACTGAATAAATATCATGAAGAGTATGCCCTAGACACACATCTTTCCTGACTGTAAATCATGCATTATCCACTTTCAATACTGATGACAGCTTCATGGTCTATGCACAGGTTACTCATGGGAACATTTAAGTGCTCCGGTATTCCCTTTGTTTTCTGCTATAGTTTATTTTGATGAAAATGAAAACATAATAGTCAATAAAACACCAGACATTATCACATAATTTTTACATTTGCATTCTTTTATTTTTAGAATAAAAGGAAATATGCATCTCTTCCAATCAGTTAGCCAATCTTCTATATTATTTGTTATAGACCAATGAACCAGGCCAGCAATTATTTGCTGAAATATACTAATTGATATTTCTTCAATTCCTTAAGCCTTATTTTGGCAAGGCCTTCCCTACAGTTTGCACTTTTTTTCTTAGGTATGATTAATTCTTGATCACATGCTACTCCTTGAAATAATTCAGTGTCAAGCAATCCTTTTTCATGAAATGACTTTGTATAATCCTTCCACCATCTTTTAATTATTTTTGTGTCATTCAATATTTTGTCCCTAGAATCCTTCAATATCACAGATTGAACTTGTTCTTCAGTTCTTTCAACTTGACAAATGTGGGTTATAATCTTTCCTTTAGGTTGTCTAACATCAAGTCTTTGCATATTTTATTATACTACTTGTTGTTATGTGCTGTCGAGTCGCTTGCGACTTATAGCGACCCTATGTACAAGAGCTCTAAACTCTGCTATGTCCTGTGCCAATCTCATTGTCTCCAACATACTCATCCTGATTACCC
>NW_006399849.1:9354150-9356756 GCF_000299155.1 Elephantulus edwardii | reverse complement strand
CCATCCATCCTATGCTGCCAGTTGGTCCAGTGGTGAGAATCTTTGTCTTCTTGACATTGAGCCTCAATCCATATTGAAGGCTGCAGGCTTTTAACCTCTACAGCAAGTGCTTCAGGTCCTCCTCAGTTTTAGCAAGCAGGGTTGTGTCATCTGCTTAATGCAGATTGTTGATGAATCTTCCACCAATCCTGATGCCACACTTCTCCGCATGGAGCCCAACTTCCCGGATGATCTGTTCTGCATACAGGTTGAAAAGGTATGGAGATAGGACGCATCCCTGGCGTACGCCCTTCCCAATTTTGAACCATGCAGTGTTCCCTTGCTCTGTTCTGACAACTGCCTCTTGGTTCAAGTATAGGTTTCTCATTAGCATGATCAAATATTCTGGGATTCCCATTCTTCTTTAGAGTCAGTCACAGTTTGTTATGGTCCACACAGTCAAATGCTTTTCCGTGATAAATGAAGCACAGATAGACATTCCCCTGGTACTCCCTGATTTCAGCCAAGATCCATCTAACATTAGCTACGATATTCTTAGTACCACAATTCCTTCTAAACCCATGCTGGACTTCTGGCAGTTCTCTGTTGATGTGCTGTTCCAGTCATTTTTGGGTCATCTTCAGCAGAATCTTGCTTGCATGTGAAATCAATGATATTGTTCTATAGTTTCCACACTCTGTTGGGTATATACTACTTAGCTTTGCATTTTTTAAATTCACTCTTTGAAATCTATTCAGTTTATTATTTATTGGTTGTTTTATTGTTTTGTTTTGTTTTGTTTTGTTTTTGGTAAGTGCTTTTGAGTCAACTGCAACTCATGACCATTCAATGAACAACAGATTGAAATCTTGCCTTATCTGGCACCATCCTTATTGTCTTTGCAATGTTTGAGTCCTTTGTTCTATTTACTGTGTCAGTCCAACTCCTTGAAAATCATCCTTTATTTGACTGACCTTTTACCTTTCCCAGCATGATGTCTTATTCCAAGCACTCGTCCCTCCTGATAATATGCCCATATTTTCCCACCTTGATGATCCTGCTATTACTTGAAATAATGGTAACATAACTTCACAGTTAAAAAACAAGCCAGTATAGGGCAAACTGACAGATGAATGGTGACCTGTTGTAAATAATATTTTATTTGCATTTTCCAATACAAATGGACTCTATTTCTTTCTCTCTTTGTCCATCCTCTTTCTTTTACACACACACACACACACACACACACACACACACACGTTGTTATTTTTAGGTGTCGTGGAATCAAGTATGACTTACAGTGACCCCAGTCACTGTGTCAGTCTGTCTTGTTACGCTTCTTCCTCTCTTTAATTTCTAAGCATGATATAATTTTCTAAGGAATAACCACTCCCAGCAGCATGTCTAAAGTATGAGAGATGAAGTTTTGCAATCCTTGCCTCCAAGGAACAATCTGGCTTCACTTTTACGAAGATACTCTTTTTCCTTTTTTTTTTTTTTGCAGTGCACAGGTTATTCAGCACTCTTTTCCAACACAACTCAAATACATTAATTCTTCTTCTTTTACCTTTACTCATTGTTAAGTTCTCACATGGATAGAAAGTGTTTGAAAAGACCATGGCCTGTGCATTAGTCTTCAAAATGACACAATTGTTCTTCAGTATTTTGGATAGATTCCTGACTGTGGACTTGACTAAAGCAATGTGTTTAATTATCTCCTTGGTGCTGGTACCAAGAGTGCTGACTATAAACCCAAGTAAAATGAAATTATTGGTTGTTTGAATCCTTTCTCCATCTATTATGATATTGCTTATTGACCTAGTGGGGTGAATCTCTGTTTTCTTGATATTGAGGTTCCATTCATATTAAAGACTGTAGTTTTTTATCTGCATCAAGGATTTTAGATCGTTCTCACTTTCAGCAAGCAAATGCTGCATTATCTGCATTACACAGGTGTTGCATTGCATCTACCTTGAAGTGATACCACGGAGTCTGGCTTCATAGTGTATTTGCTCATCACACAGATTGAACAGGTATGGAGAAAGGCTACAACCCTGATGTTTGTTCTTCCTGATTGTAATCCATACAGTGTTACCCTGTTCTGTTTGAACAACAGAGTCTCGGTCTGGGGATAGATTTTAAAGAGCACAATTAAGAGTTCTGGGATTCCCGTTCTTCTCAGTGTCAACCATAGTTTGTTGTGATCCAGTCAAATTCCTTTATATCATCAATATAATACATATAAACATTCTTCTGGTATTCTCTGTTTTCAGGCAGGATCTGTCTAATATCAGCAAGGATTTCCCTTGTGTTATGGCCTCTTTTAAAATCCAGCTTGAACTGGAAATTCCTGTCAATGTACTGTTCTAGTAATTTTTGGATGCTCTTCCAAAATGCTTTGTGTACATACTTATGTATTTAAGGACAGATCATATATTTTAATATACTTATGTAGAGCAGAGTTTAGGGCTGTTGTACATAGGGTCACTATGAGTCGCAAACGACTTTATGGCACATAACAACAACAACATACACATACCATATTTTCAAATGCACATAGCCTGAAATACACAATATACACGTGTGCTTAGACACACATAAATGTTGTTGCTGTTGTTATTGTGTAC
>NW_006399849.1:9339084-9339836 GCF_000299155.1 Elephantulus edwardii | reverse complement strand
CAAATGTAAATGGTATTGCTTTCTTTATTTCTTTCTTTGAGTTCTCTTTGTTACTGAAGAGGAATCTTACTGATTTTTGGGTATTGACCTTATATCCTGCTAAATCGGCCTTCTAACAGTTTTTTTATTGAGTCCTTGGAATTTTCTGTGTATACTATCTGCATATAGTGACAGTTTAACCATCTCTTTGCTGATCTGGATGCCTTTATTGTCCTAGTAAGCACTTCCAATGCAATATTAGATAGAAATGGTGACAGTTGGTATCCTTTTATTGTCGATGTTTACAAGGAAAATATTTTCAGTCTTTCTCCATTGAGAATGATGTTGACTCTTGGTTTTGTGTATATACTTTCCACTGTTGTTGTTGTTGTTATATGCCGTTGAGTCACTTGCAACTCACAGCAACCCTAGGTACAACAGCCCTAAACTCTGCTCTGTCCTGTGCCAATAGCACTGTCTTCTGACACTCCCATCCCTATTACCCCAGTCACTGAATCAATCCACCTCATAAAGGTCCTTCCCGTCCTGTGATGTCCCTCCACCCTCCCAAGAATTATGTCCCTCTCCAAGGACCTGTCCGTCCTTACAACACGTCCAAAGTATGTGAGACGAAGCCTCAGAATCCTTGTCTCCAAGGATTAGCCCAGTTTAACCCTCTCCAGTATTAACATGTTTGTCTTAGCAGTCCATGGTACATTCAATACTCTTCTTCAGCACCACAGTTCAAACGCATCAATTCTCCTTCTATCTTC
>NW_006399849.1:9331057-9338039 GCF_000299155.1 Elephantulus edwardii | reverse complement strand
ATCATTGATTCTTCTTCTTTCTTCTGTTTTTATATGTGTGTCTATGGCTATGAACTGCCCCCTGACGACTGCCTTAGCTGTGTCCCAGAGGTTTTGGTAAGTTTTATTTTCATTTCCCTTTGTTTCAAGAAAATTTTTTTTCATTCTTTATTTCTTTTATAACTCTGTCATGTTCTATCAGAGAGTTATTTCATTTCCACATGGGTGGTTTTGTAAGCTTTACCCTTCTGTGATTAATTTCTAGTTTTATGGCATTGTGGTCAGAGAAAATACTTTGTATTATTTCAATGTTTTTGAATTTGTTAAGGTTTGTTTTGTGTCCTAATATATGATCTAATCGATTCTGGAGAATATACCATGTGCACTTGAGAAAAAAGTGAATTGAGTTTTAGTTGGGTGCAGTACCCTGAATACATCAACAAGGTCGAATTGGCTGGTTATATAGTTTAGATCTTCTGCATCTTCCTTGATTTTCCTTTGAATTGACCTATCCTTTGGTGACAGTGTTGTGTTTAAGTCTCATACCACTATTGTGGTGCTGTATATTTCTCTCTTCAATTCATTTAATCATTGTTTTATTCATTTTATTTATTTTGCAGGTTTATAATTTGGTGAATAAATGTTAACCAAGGTTATGTCATCTTGATCTATTGTGACTTTAATCAGTATGTAATGCCCTTCCTTGTTTTTAATGGTGGTTTTCCTTCTGAATTCTACTTTATCAGAGATTAGTATTGCCACTCCTGCTTTTGTGAGGTTGCCATTTGCTTGGTATATTTTTTCCAGCCTCTGATTTTGAGTCTGTATTTCTATTCTTTTTTTGATGTGTCTCTTTTAGGCAACATTGATGGACTTTTAAAAAAAATCCATTCTGCTATGCTTTTTTAAATTAACTGATGTGTTTGGTCCATTCACATTAAGTGTAATTATTATCAGACTAGGTTTTATTTTTGCCATTTTGCTGTGTTTCTTTTTCTGTTGTTTCTGGTTATAATGATTCATGCACTTTCCTTTGGAATCTCTGTGTGCAGGACTTCACTTAACATTTCATGTAGTTTCAATCTTGTTTTCACAGACTTTTCCTTAAAGTCCTTCTTTTTTGCGAAGAATGTAATTTCCCCTTCATATTTGATGGAGAACTTTGCTGGATATAGGATCCTTGGGTGGCAATTGTTGTCTTTCTACCATCTGTATATGGCATCCCATTGCCTTCTAGTTTGCATGGTTTCTGATGAAAAATCAGAATTTAATCTAATTGTCCCCCCCATGTAGGTAACTCCTTGTTTTCCTCATACTTTTTTTTAATTCTATATCTTTTAATTTAGAGAATTTGATTGTGATGTGTCTTCATGATTTTTCCTTTTTGGCTTTATTCTATTTGGCATTCTTTGTGCTTGTTGAAAGTGTTTTTCCCTATTCTTCAAAACCTGAGAAGTTTTATTCTAGTACTTCTTCCATAATCTTCTTGGTGTTTCCCTGTCACTCCCCTCTTCTGGAATTCTAATTCTGCATATATTATTCCATTTGATGTCATCCCATTTAATTCTAATGTTTTCTTCATTTTCTTTTTGCCTAGTCTCTGATTTTTCTTCTAGTGTATTTCTAGTAAGGCTCTTCTCTTCCAGCTCACTGACCCTCTTTTCCATCTTTTCAGTTCTACTTTTTTTGTCCTACCAGCCTGTTGAATACTTCTGTCATTTTGGTCTTAATATTCTAGATTACATGTCCATACTTTGCTGTTATTTCCAGTATTGTGTTAGCTGTACCCTCTCTGTCTTGTGAAGATGTTTTCAAGTTTTGTACCCCTTTGTTCATTTTATCATTTTTTCCTTCCATTTATTGTACTTTTGTCCATAGCTTTTCAAGTTTTTCCTCATCCATATATTTCTTCTGGACTGTTTTCTCTGAGGTATTTACTCTCTTTTTTATTTCAATTGTTTCTTCCCACATTTGTATCTTTTTTTTGGTAGCTGGTCAAAAAAACTCTTTATCAACATATTTACTCTGATTCTGTCTGGTGCATTCATTGGGTCTGCTTTTTTAGGAGAAGGATTATTTTCTTATTTCATAATGGCTGATGTGGATTGCTGTTTTCTTGACGTAATGGGAGTCTTTTCTTAGTAGATATTTGGTTGTTGTAACTATAAAATTACTCACAGTATGGCAATGTTTTGTGAATCACCTATATTTTGTGCTCCCTTCTTGGCTTGAGGGCCACAGGGCTGAAGTCCTGACAAAAATTTTCCCCCAAAAGTGCCTTAATGACAGAGGAGGAAGTCCATTGTTCCCTTCTGTAAGTTCTTCTTGCCTCCTTGAGGTGCCCAGGTCCTCCTGCTGCTTGAACCTGTGGGATTCTCTGTAGTCAAGCTCGGTAACAGGCTCCCCTCTCCCCCCTTTTCAAAGTGCCTAGTTAAGTAACTGGAATAGATTCATGGCTTCTGAGGACATGCAGCAGCTTCTGAGACACATGGTGGCTTCTGATGATGAGTCTCAGCTGCAGTTCTGCTGACCACATCCAAACTGGCCCCAGGGAGCTCTGTCCTGTTGGTTTCAGAGGCCTAAGCCATGACGTGATCAGGAAAGCAGTAGATAGGGAAAGTTTTATATTAAATAGTTGCGTTTCTCTGTTTATGTACTAGTAACTTGTCTACAAATAAATAGAAGATATTATAAGGACATTTGTCACTTTGCATTAGTCAGTAATCAATTATCAAAATTCTCCCACTGTCGACTCCAGCTAAGTCCTAGAAGTCTTCACAAGGAGTGAGCTGATAATTCATATGATTTCAAAAGATAAATGTTAAAAGATGAATGTTATTTTAAATTTTGGGGTTCTTTTTAAGATTTGTTTAAGAAATGTATTATTCCAGAGAAAAATAATGTCCTTAGAGCTATTCTTCTCTGTGAAGTTTTGGATGCAGTCTGTCTCTAAACTTGCAAGGAGGGGCACTGTTTTGACAGAACAGCCGTGCTCTTGCTCACAATGATTGAGTTGATTCCGAACTTTGGTGATCTCAGGAATGTGGTGTTAATCCAGTCCATACAGTCTCAAGGTTGCAAACTTTGAAAGAAGATTACTATGCCTGTCTCATAAGAAGCCCTGTTGGTTGGAATATTCAATAACTTCTCATTGTTAAGTGTTGTTGTTAACTCTGAATTGTCGAGTACAACTCATAGTTATTTATTGTTACCCTATAAACAACATATCTGAACCCTATCCTAGCTTGTGCCATCCTCACAATCTCTGATGCACTTAAGCTCACTGTTGTGGTTGCTCTGTCAATCCACCTGGTGGAGAGTCTTCCTCTCCTTTGCTTCCCCTCCACTCTGCTAAGCATGATGCCCTTCTACAAGGAATAACCTCTCCTAACAACATTCCCATAGCATGTGGGATGAAGCTTTATGATCTTTGCCTCCGAGAAGCCTCATCTTTGAATTCAGGGAGAACTCTGGCTGTCTCTTCTTCAAGAATTATCTGTTTGTGCTTTTGGTCAGGACTCTTCTTGAACACCACCATTCACAGATGTCAATTCTTCTGTAATTCTTACTAATTATCTGCTCTCAGATGCATAGCAAGTGATTGAAAAGGCCATAGTCTGAATCAGAAGCATCTTAGTCCTCAAGCTTACTTCTTGTTGTGCACTATAGAGTCAGAACTGACCCATAGCTGACCCTCTGATGGGTTTTCAGAGGTAGTTAATCACACCGGAGGAGATTGTCCCATGGAGCAGCTGGTAGATTTGAGCCATGTGCCTTTGTGATTGCAGGGCAGCTTCTTGCCACTAGGCTGCCAGACCTCTCTGCTGACGTAGTAGGCTGCTAATTGAATTTTTTAAGTCAACCAACCTATCCACAGGAGACAGGCAGGCTACTCCTGTAGATATTTATAGCCTCAGAAATTAGATGGAGGATTGTCATGAGTTGCAATTACCCCATGGCAGTGAGTTTGGTGTGTTTTGGTTGTTTTGTTTTTAAATTTTATTTTACACTGGTTTACATTCAAAGTTCACATTCATGATTTTTTTTTTTACTCCAGACCTTCTGCCTTTCCTTTCCCAAGCCCTCCCTCCAGCCATCAAATTGCGTGACCCTAATTTTAAGCACACAAGCTCTCCTTTGGATCCTCTTACATGCTTTACAATAATGGTCCTATACAGTATTTGTCTTTATGAGTTTCAGTTAGATGTGGTTTTAATCATCCAAGGCAACTGTGACGATTTGAACTACCAACCTTTTTGTTACTAATGGAGTACTTAGGCTTTGACACCACCCAGGGGCTCAATGAGTCCTTCTTCCAGGTCTCTTTAAAAAAAAAAAAGGAGCCTGTCACAAACCTGAGCTTGATACACCCTTCCCTGAGGCTCCAGCTCTCTGTTCATGAGAAGCAGATTCAGACTGGTCAAAAGCGACATAGCTCTCTTTGGGTAAAAGTAGAGTCTGTGAAACTGGATCCAGTCAGACTGAATAATCCAGTTGGCCTACAGAGCCTGCACTGAAGAAACAAACTTTCCCTAGGGGAAGTTTCTGCAGAGATCACACCTCTCAAGCTCCAGCCTCATTTGAACTGTGTCAACCTCTTTCCCAAAAACTCTAGTCTCAAAATCAGGTAAGAGTGATTGCATCCCATCTACTAGATAATATTTATCCTTTGTGAATGCTTTCCTGGACTTTGGGAACCTTTTCCAAAAGACTCTTTTGTGCTCCCTTCATTCATTCAAACAAGCCTTTCTGAATCCTTGTTACATGCTAAACATCAGAGACAGACTAGTAAATAAAATAGACACAAATTCTTCCTATATAGAGTTTAGATACAAGTTGTTGTTACTGTTATGTGCCATCGAGCTGTTTGCGACTCATAGCAACCCTTTGTACAAAAGCCCTAAATGCTGCTCTATCATGTACCAACCTTATCGTCTCAAACACACTCATTTCCACCACTCCAATCACAAAATCGATCCATCTCATCGAGGGTCTTCCTCTTCTGCACCATCCCTCAAACAAGATAAATAAGTAAGATTCGTATGTTAGACAATAATAATCACTAGCTCACCAAAGTTCCCTCCATAATTAATAGATAATGGCAATTATATTTCAGAGTTTTCTTTAAAAAAAATAGCTACCAGTCCTTCATTGTTTCTAACTTTTGCATTTTGGTCACTAATTATTTTATTGTGTTTTGTGCATATACTGGCAAATCAGATCTGACTGGTACAGGAGCAGATTGTCCCTCCTTCTCCAGCAGAGCATCTGGTGGATTTGAACCATGCACCTCTGGAACTGCAGTGCAGCTTCTTGCCACTAGGCCACCAGAGCTCACCTGGTCACCAATTATTATTAATGCATCTTGACTGCATGTTAAATCAGTTTCAGAGGACAAAAGTTTATAGATGTCTTCAATTTTTTCATCTTTGGTTTTCATGTTTGGAACTTATATTTGAATAAGAGTTGTATCCGCAGATTTTTCTTGTACTCATATAGATATCATCCTGTCACTCACAGAATTGTACTTCAGGATAGATCTTGACATTTTCTTTTCATTATGAGTATAACCTCGTTCCTCTTCAATTTGTCATTCCCAGCATAAGAGATCATATGATTCAAGATGGTCAATATCAGCTCATTCCAGGTGACTAATGCTTAAGATGTCCATCTTAAGACCTTCGACATACTTTTTCATGACTTTCATTTCTTCTAGATTCCTACTTCATGCATTTCATGTTGTGATTATTAATTGATGTTTGCTGCTGTTCATTTTTAATTTTTTTAGTGTCTTCCAACTAAACAGGTGGCAGTTCAGAACGTCTATAACAAAGACATCTAAAAATAAAGATAACAGAAAGAGGCACTAATTCTTCAGCCTGTTCTGATGACCTACTGGTAAGAAGTTGCACTGCAATCCTGAAGACAGGCAGTTCAAATACACTTATCTGAGAGAAATATTGGCAATCTCCAGTCAAGCAATTTACTTTCTCTGAAAAAACCTGCTGGAGGGTCTGTTATGAGTCAGTTTGATTCAATGGCAAACAATAACATTTTAAAAGTAAACACAAGAAATTGCTTCAAACACTGACTGAAGGAAGAAATTGCATGGAAACACTGAATTATGAGATCTCAGAATTGTAAACACTGCAGTCTCTCCATTTTGGAAAGCCAGCTGCATGGTGTGAGAACCCAGGAAGTTAACAGCAGCAGTTGTACTAGCCACAACAGGGGGAAAGATGCGAGCTCCACCACTGTGCCTAGCTCATCCTCTGATCAGAGGGGTGCTCTGTTTATTCTCACCTCTCAGGCCAGCTCTACCTCAGGCCACACTTGTGTCATCTTGTATTTGGACTCAAAAGCTCTCAGAGTGTTCTTCCAGTGACTTGTGGACCATGCCACATCTCGTTTAGAGTCAGCCCCCAGGTGAGTGGGGACACAGCCTCTACTTGGAGCTCTGCACTTTTATTACATACTAAACTAAAACAAACTAAGGTTAAATTTGCAACAGTATACCGTTTGCAGAGTGGGTCATCTTTGGATATATCTGATCAACAGTGACTGCCATGTTATGCTGGCCATCTCTGATGGGATACCCTGCCTGTACTCATTTCCTAGACTGTCAAAGACATCATCTCTACTCAGGCTGCCTAGCTAAGGCTCCTTTGAGGTCAGCAGAAACTCTTCCTCAGGCTGGATGCCCCACACCTACATACTCTCTAGACACACCCTAGACCGGAAGAAGTGCTGTCTGTGGCCCAGCTCACTTTATGGATCAAACATAATCTCTGACCTTACTGGACACCTCAACTCTAACCTTCTATTTGGATGGCAGATACACTACTAGGCTATACAGCTTTCTATATGTTTCCCATAGCCAGCACTTATATTTAATGAGATGTATATATACCCTTTTTATAGTTCCTTTTAAGGGTAAAGCACGTTTCTCAGTTGAGAGGCTGGGCTCTATGAGGAGAAGCATGGCATTAGGATTGGTGGACGA
>NW_006399849.1:9329574-9330225 GCF_000299155.1 Elephantulus edwardii | reverse complement strand
TGTGGTGACGGTGTGATGCTGTGATGCTGTAAGATACACTCCAAGTAGTATAACAATTTTAGGATAACAATGAATAACAGTGGAACATTGTTTGATAAAATGCCAGATGATAAACCTCTCAGGTTGGAAGAAACAACTGTAAGCATTCATTAATAATTAGAACATTAAATAATGTATGAAGCATGAATTATGAATATAATTTACAAGTATTCGATCAGAATTGTGTTGTCATTTTAACCACTTCAAAGCTTATTAGAATTTAGTGACATATATTACAATTATCATATTGTGCAACCATCATTACTATCCATTTCCAAATTATTTGCAGTCCCTTAAACAGAAATTCAGTAACCTTTAATCATTTATCAGTTTAGAGCATTCTTAAATGTCCTAATTTAGGTTTTAAAATATGAAAGCTCTGGCCTCATTATTATAGTACACTTTAGTACTTCCAGTGGGAATGGAGGTAAGAGATTTTTCAGAGGTCCACAAACATTTCCTCCTAGTTGACCAAAACCAACTTTTGGATTTGATGAGTGGGGAAAACAACGTGCCAAGACTAATCAGCTTTTCCCAAAATTGTTCAAACTTTGTTCGGAGTGATTTTACTCATACCCAGTGGTGTATGCATTTCCAACTTATTTTTTTTTT
>NW_006399849.1:9322006-9328775 GCF_000299155.1 Elephantulus edwardii | reverse complement strand
GTCAGTTCTGATGGTACATATCAATAACATGCAAATCAACACAAATTTTTTAAAAGAATTAAAAATGCTGTGAAGGTATCTCAGGGGAGAATTTGTGACTTTAATGTCTTGTGTGCAAAGAAAGATTCTTATCCATATGCTGCTGTCTTGGGGTGTGAACACTTCTTTTGACATACTTGTGATGATTTGCATAGTCTCACATCATTTCCAATCCATAGCAGAATGTGTCTCACAATTAGTAATATATGCAGAGCTCCTTGGTGTTCTAACTCTTCTGGCAAGAAATGCAATTATCAACAGGCAAGAAAACGAAGCAAGTGTTGGCTCCCATTTTTTGTTCCCTTCAAAACTTGAAGACTGATTTCCAATCAACCTTTCAGATTCCCAAGAATCAGAGTAATTGGAGACCTATGGCCAAAGGAATTGTAGTCAATCTACTTACTTTTGCAGTTGAAAAGCAGCTGCCGCTATCAGCTGGCCATTGCCCTGTGTCATGTGGGGCCCTCCCTGCCTGCCATACTTGATCCCAGTTGTGATTACCCTGGATTTCCACTAGAGACCTCTGTGTGATCACAGGACAGCTCGGGAGCTATTCCCATTGCTGGGCGGCTCCTCAGAAACAGAAAGGTCCTGAGTCTGCCAATTGCCCTTGGGAAGAGGTGGAGTTTACCATCAAAGGAAAGATCATTCTGTAATCTCTCTCACTCATTTTCTTTTTTTTCTTAAGCAAGTTGAATTTTATCCAAGCAGGTGTGTGTGAAAACTGAACAGAAAAGAACTCTTGTGTCGTAGATCAATACCACAAATATGACTTAACAGAGGTTTGTAAAAGTTGAAAGATCCTTTTCTGAGGAGTTCTCCATATTGTAAGCCACTTGTAAGCCAGGCTTCAGTGTTAAGACTTTGAGAGGCTGCCTTGCCAGGGATAATGAGAGTATCAGCTTGGCTCATGGTGGTAAACTCCTAGACATAATTATGAAGCTCAACATATGCTCCCATTCCCCACTAGGGAATCGCTGGGTAGCACAAACTACTTACTACTTAACTTCTAAGTGAAAAAATTGGCTGTTCCACTCCCCCAGGGGCACGCTGAAAAACAGGGCTGGCAATCTGCTTCTGACAGGGGACCACCTTGCAAACCCTACAGGACCCAGTTCCCCTCTGGCACGCATGGTTGGCCATAAATCTGAATCAGCTCAATGTTCACAAAACACAATCCCAGCACACCCTTGCTTTTAACAGAAACCCTTGTGTCACCTTCTCCTAGATGTTTTTCTCTCCTCCTAGAATGATAGAAGAAGAATGAATGCCTTCAAGTTCTGGTGCTGGAGAAGTGTCTTGAACATACCATGGACTGCCAAAAAAAAACCCAAATAGGTGTCTTGGAGAGGTTGAAATCAAGTTTCTCCTTGGAGGCTAGGATTTTGAAGCTTCGTGAACTGAGAGAGGCCGGGGGATGGCAGAAAGAAAATTTTGCAACAGTGAGAGAATTTTTTTTTTCAAACGTGAACTGAGGGACATAAATAAGAAAATGTGCAACAATGAGTGAATGAATGAAAATCCAACTTTTCTGTAAATTTTCATTACAATTATAATGTTGTTGTTGTTGTTGTTGCTATGTGCCCTTAAGTCACCTATGACGCATAGTGACCCTATGTACAACATCTCTGAAATCTGCGTTGTCTTGAGCTAGTCTCACTGACTCTAACACACCTTCCCCTATTGCCCAAGTTCTGGGGTTATCTTTTCCTGTACTGTCCCTCCACCCTTCCATGCATGATGTCTTTCTCCAAGGACCAGTCTCTGCTGGCCACATGCCTAAAATATGTATAAAAAAAGAAAATTAAAAATCCTTAAAGATGTGTTGTTTTTATTACGTTCCTTTGAGTTGTCTGAGCCTCATAGAGACCCTATGCACAATAGAACTCTGCTCTGTCCTGAGCCAATGTCACTGTGTCTAACTACCTACTTCCATTACCCCCTTACTGTGTCAATACATCTGATCCAGGATCTTCTTCTCCTGTGCTATCCCTCCACCCTTCCAAGCATGATGACCTTCTCTAAGGACTAGTCCCTCTTGGCAATATGCACAAAGTATGTGAGATGGAATTTCAAAGTCCTTGCTTCCAAGAAGAAGCTTGATTTCACCCTCTCCAGGAAAGATCAGTTAGTTCTTTTGGTGGTCCATGGTATGTTAAATACCCTTCTGCAACACCACTACTCAAAGTCATTGATTCTTCTGTGATTCTTAGTCATTTTTCAGGTCTCTGATGCATAGCAAGTAGTTGGATTGCACAGCAAGCAATCTTTGGATCATGGCTTGAATCAAGCACACCTTAGTCTCTAGACTTAAATCATTGTTCCTCAGCACTCTGTATCACCCTGAGAGCAGATTTTCCTAATACAATTAATCTTTGGATCTCCTGACTACTGGTGACAAGCATGTTGCTGTGGAACCAAGAAAACTGAAATTGTTAACTAACTCAATCGCTTTTCCATTTATCTTGGTCCTCACAATTGGCTCAGAAGTGAGAATCTTTGTTTTCTTGATGTTAAGCTTCAATTCAGATTGAAGACTACAGTCTTTGATCTTCTGCAGCAAACACCTCAGGTGCTCCTCCATTTCTCCACACAAGTTTGGGTCGTCATCATAACTCAGTTTGTTGATGAGTCTTCTTCCAATCTTGATGCCACTTTCCTCCTCATAAAGCCCAGCCTCCATATGATCTGTTCCACATATAGATTGAAAGGATGTAGAGAAAAGACACATTTCTGGCACACTCTTTTCCTGATTTTGAACCATGCAACGTTTCCTTGCTCTGTTCTGATGACAGCTTTTTGGTGCAAGTGTAGATTTCACACGAGCACAATTAAGTGTTCTATGATTTCTATTCTTTTCAAGGTTAGCCACAATTTGTTTTGATCCACATGTTCAAATGTCTTTGTGTAGCAAGGAAACACAGATGTAAAGAATAACCATTGTTTGGTCATATAATAAAGAGGTGTAAGGTCACTATGAGTTGCAAGAGACTCGACGGCACATAACAACAACAACAACATGTGTTCGTGGGGACAATTATCACAACTGTAACTGACCACAGGGAAGGCTGCAGATAGGATTCAGGTGACGGATGTGGAAGAATTCACCTGGTGGCTGGAATGAGGGTAGATGGAAGTCAGCATATCCTGCAGAAACGTTCACCTCTCGAGTCAGAAGCTATGCTGTATGTTGCAGCATGATTGGTATTCTCTCTTCTGAAACTTGAAGCAAGCCTTCATCAGTCAACTATTCCAGGAAGAGGGATTCCACAGGCATGCCCTGGCTGACCACAAATGACTGAAAAGCATAGGTCAATGAAAAAGGCCCAAAGGTTGGCACAGAATGATCAGAAAGACCTCCAGCGGTATAGAGTTGCAAGAGTGCCTAAACTTAGCATATTGCTGTCTCTTCGATTTTCTCCCCAGAACGTTGCCTAACTTCAGTGGCTTGACTCTGGCACAAAGTTCCAGGGACTGGGCCTGATTCTGCAGCTCAAGTCTGCCTGGTCACTTAATTTTTAGAAATCTCTGTTTTTTCTTCATATGTAGCCATTCCCATACTTGGAAGCCTCTATGTCCCAGCTCCTGTGTTAATTTAATGATTTACCTTGTTTCTTTAAATTCCAAACCTCTGAAAGGTAAATTGTGCTCTTTCGTCTCAACTGCAGTGAACAAATATTTAAATACTTCCATCAGAATAATGCAGCTAAAAAGCGATTGTGTCTACAGCTTCAGAACCTTTCGTTTCTCTACTTCAAGGCCCATATTCATTTACGTTTATTTCATTTTCTCTACAAATACAGACTCTATTAGGTCACAGAGATCCAGTTTGAAACATCATTATCTTAATGACACACAGTGAAAAAAACAGCTACATGTATACTTTGCCCCTTAGTTCTGCAGAGCAAGAGCAAAGCATCAGGCATATATATGTTGCTTCTTTGGAAAGTTACAAAGTTGATTTTTTGCAAAGGTGCCACGTTTTGATGTTGATGACAGAGTTTGATATGAAACTTATAGGCTGTATCTGGGGCTAAGATCAAACTTCTTTCTCTGTGATACAGATCTCATCAAGGAGAGATGATTACAATTTTCAAGTAAACAGTTTTAAAATAAATTGCTATGTGTTGTCAAATCAGAACTCATTTACAACAGACCCTCCAGTGGGTTTTCAGGGGCTGTAAACTGTTAGGGAGAAGATTGTCTATCCCTCTCCCACAAAGCAGCTAGCAGATTTGAACCAGGTACCATTGGACTGGCAAAGCTCCTTACCACAGGGTCACCAGAGCTCGTTTTTAAATGAGTAAAAAGTACTTTCTCAAATTGTAAACATAGGTAGCCATTTTCATCTAAAACTCATTTTCTATCAAGATCTATCTATAAAATAAATACATAATTTTACTACAACATACTAAATTATTTTATATATATATGTGTATATATTAAGAAAGTACTCAACTTAGTTGATAAATTTGACCCTAGTGGTATAGGCTTGAACAGCTAACTAAAAGTTTGATAGTTCGAATCCACTAGCTATTCCGTAGGAGAAGAATCACATAGTAAGCTGCCATTAAGATTTATAATCTCAGATAAGTGATAGAGATTACTATGAGTGAGAATTGACTCCACACCAGTGACTTTGACCTTGAGTTATTCTATGATGGATCCAGGAGACTTAAAAAGGACACACATCTCTTGCGATCGTTGTTGTTAAGTGTCTTTGAATTGAATGTGATTCATAACGGTTCTATGAACAACAGATCTGAATTTTACTGTCCTCTTTATGGCTCATAATCTCTGCTGCACTTGAACCCATTGCTGTAGTCACTGCGTCAAACCATTTTATGAAGGTTTTCCTTTCTTCCTCTGACTCTCTACATTTCTGTCTCCTAATAATATGCCAAAAAAATGTGAGATAAAGTACTCTAGCTGCACTTTTTCCAAGACATATCTGTTCTTTTGACAGTCCGTGAGATATTCAGTATGCCTTTCTAATACCATAGCTCAAACGTATCACATCCTTGTGCATAGGCTAGCTCTCAGGTGCATAAGAAGTGGTTTAAAGGACTGTGATCTGAATCAGGCATACCTTAGTCTTCAAATTGTTGTCATTGCTCCTCAGTACTTTGGAGAGATCTCTGACAGCAGACTTGCCCAGTGCAAAGTGTCTTCTGACTTTTTGACTACTGGTAGCAAGTGTGCTAATTGTGGATCCAAGTAAGATTAAATAATTGACTATTTCAATTTTGTCTCCATATCTCATAATGTTGTTTGTTGGTTCATTGGTGAAGATTTTCATCTTCTTGATGTGGAAATGGAATTCTTGTAGAAATCTGTTCTCTTTGATCTTTCACAGCAAACATTTCAAGTCCTTCTTATACCCAGCAAGAAAGGTTGTGTCATGGGCAAAATGCAGGTTGTTGATGAATCTTTCTTGATTCTGATGCCACATTTTCCTTAATGAAGTCCATGTTCTTGAATGATTTCTTCAACACATAGATTAAATACATTTGGAGGAAATGATGCAGCCCTGGAATACACCTTTTTAAAAAAAATTTTATTTTTATTTTAAGCTATGCAGTATCCCCTTACTTTGTATAGACAGCCTCTTCCTGGTGTAGGTCTAGGTTAGTGTTTGCAAAGAAACTTAACCCTGGAGTTAGCATTCTTTAATCATTTATTATTTTTAAATATCAAGTAACTGGATTGATTCCTTAACATATTTTCCGTGCTTTAGATTATTAAGTGTAGTATTATTATACTTGGGGGGGGAAAGCATCATAAACTGAGAGAAAGAAAATTAACAGTCAAGAAATGCTGTTCTGCCCATCAACAAACGAATGGATAGAGAAGCTGTGGTATATTCACACAATGGAATACTATGCTACATTGAAAAACAAGGAACTCGTGCAATATTATTAAAAATGGTTGACTCTGGAGAACATTATGCTGAGTGAAGTATCCTCATCACAAAAGGACAAATATTGCATGGTGCCACTGTTGTAAAAGAGGACTGACCTTGGGGTTGTAGAGAGACTGAGAAAGATGGGTTCAATAATGTATAATGCACTGAAACAGATGAGGGAAAAAACTGTTTAAAAAGGTTATGTGATTAGGTATTTCTGTCATGATAAGAGTCTAGAGCGATGGCTACATGATGGAATAGGCCTGGGGAAGGTTTGCTTTCCCAAGAGGGTAGTGTTCTGGGGGGAGGCTTGGGAGGGGAGAAATGTGCAACAATGAATGAATGGAAATCAAAAGCCTCTGAAAATTTTTACTTAAATTAATAATAAATTTAAATGAAAAAAAATTAAGTTAGAATAAGGAAGGCAATAGATTTATAACTGCTCATGCTAATAACACTATTATCATGGCATGGAGGAAGAATAGTGGAACTGTATCCACATTTACAATATTTTTCTTACCAAAACCACTTACGGAAAATAGGAACTGCAGTGGAACATGTATCTCTAGAATGGAAATGATCATATTGTTAATATTTCTAGCCTTAAACTTGAAATATTTTATTGTTCAAAATTATTAGTTATATATTTGTTTAAATTTTTCCCTCTTTTAACAACTGGGATCTAGAGGGAAGAGGAAAGACCAGTGAATGGCCGAAATTACTGGGGCAGCTATTGCTGCCAGTTTAGGGCCTGTGTCAGGAAAAGGATGTCTTACTCATATACAGTGCCACCCAAAGGTAATAAAGGAGGTCAGAATTGATTCC
>NW_006399849.1:9287477-9320719 GCF_000299155.1 Elephantulus edwardii | reverse complement strand
AATCTCAGAACACATAATTGGACTCGTGCAAAATCTATACATAACAATAAACTGTTATCTGAGCAGGTTAAAGAAAAGAAATGCTGTTCTTTGTTAACATTTTTTGACAACATAGAAATAATCCTCCACAAATCTTTACGTAAAATAATTGTAGGAATTTCATAAATACAGAAGAAATTCTGCATTTAGAGTTTTTTTTTATGTAATAAGAAACACAAAACCAAATACATTCATATTAAAATAAACTCTTCTATGTTTTCTAACTTGTATATTTAAAGGTAAAGAAATCTGGTGTTGGTAGAGTGGTTAAACATCAGACTACTTAATGAAAAGTCAGTACAACCTCGCCAGCCACTTAATGAGAAAAAAGACATGGCAACTTGCTTCTGAAAAGACTGCAGCAGGTAGAACTGAAGATTACAGTACTACTCTGCCTTTAGGATTGCTGCTATAACTTAGGATTGAGTTGCCACAATGAACTTGGTTTGATTTGGGTACTTAAAAATCAACAGTTTATTTACTGGTTATAGCATGTTATGAACAAGAATACCTGATATAGAGTCCAATTTTGTTGAATTTTGTTGCTTGATTTCAGTGAATTCATTTAATATAGCACAAGATTGGTGTTAGGAGGTTAATTAAATTAACCTTATAATGGCAAACTCTAAATGCTCAAGACAGTATCTTCAAGCACTAGACCTTCTTGAAATATGACAATGGATTTTCTTTCTTGACTGACATCCACTTCCTAAACAACATGGCTCTGGAAACTCTATGAACTTTGAGAAACAACGATGGTTATAGAAAGGCTTCAGGTCTTTTGTTCTTAGGGTTGCTATGAGTTGTGCTCGACTTAATAGCAATCAACAACTGTTGCGGAATGTTGGGGAGGAAGGTAGGGCCTCTGTCCAGGACAGATCGCCTAAACTCCATATAAATGCAAGCCTCCCAGTGGCCTTTAATACAGGGTAGAGAAAGCTCTCCTGTGTTTGGCTGTACCTGCTTGAGAAAGCTCACCACCTGGGGAGATGGCTGCTGTGTCTGTTGAGCTGGGAGTGGTCCGCAGGAGGCTGAGGTTCTCCTAACAAATCTGCATGTCCCATGTCTGTAAACCCACCCTATCTGGTCTTCCTGTATATATAACTGCAGCTCAGTTACCAATAAAATTGAGCTGGATTGACTCTCTGATCCTCTCCCGGAGTGGTGTATCTTTGTCGGACTTACCCTCATCATGGTACCGCTGTTAAGTTGCCAGCCAACAGACAGCAACAAACAACAGAAGCAGCAATGTAGGTGTATATGCCTCTGCTTCCATGAGCCATTTAGTTGAAAAGCGAAACATCACTCCTTTGTTTACTTGAAAAGCCAGAAGCTTAGCATTCTGTTCTCAAGTTATCAGAATATGTAAGTCTTAAGTTTAAATAAAAGAATCTGTGCCAAAAATTGTCCAGGAACTAAATTATGAGATTGAGTTTCTTGTGAAGGAGTTTTGTTAGGTAGCTCATAGGATCAATCACTATGGAAAGAGAAGAGAGAAAATATAACTGGAAGAGCAGAGAAAGAAGCTGCTGTGAAGACCCTTGTTGGCCATTAAAAAATTGTGAAGTGGATGACTCCTGGGCTGAGGTAAAGGTCAGGGTAATAATCGTCCATATGTATTTGTCATTGGATGTGGGCCACTTAGTGAAGATCTGTCTGGATTTGCTGGCTCACAGATGTAGGTGATCATCATTAACACGTTCATTCACAACGAAAAACTCACATGCTGTTCAGTCCTGATGAGGGACTCTATTTTGTGACAAAATATCCATCACAGATTGAAACACAGAGATAAACAATTATGTGAAGCTTCCCCAGTGACAATTCCTGAATATTTAAATGTTTCTTAGTTAGAAATTCGCAACAACTTAGTTGCCTTGTTCTCCCAGCACACTTGTGAACAATGACATATCCTTTGAGATACAAGTCTCAAATTAGCACATTCTTTGTGATATTTTGTAAATTCATGAAATGTGATTTATAAGTTCTTTGTACTGTGTGAAAAAAAATCCAGTATATTGTTTTGGACTGCTGCATTTTCAATGGTGATTCTTGTAAATTTGTTAATGTAGGAACACTTTTGACCACAATGTGAGTAGATTTTCTTCACTTCTGCATTGTCCTTTTATCTTTTATTCTAACAGACTATGATATGAATTTGGTAATGCTACTTTTCTCTGTTTAGAAACTAAGCCTCTAATTTTTTATGTCTGCTTCATTTTGTGTTTTACAAGTGATTAGAGGATGTTGTGTTGTTGTTGTTGCTAAATGCCATTGAGCTGTAGATGACTCATAGCATGTCTATGAATGAAAGACCTGAATACTTGTATAACTTTCTTTGTTTCTCCAAGTTCATAGGGTTTCTGGAGGCAAATATCTCTCCTACTTCCAAGTTTGTTTTAATAGGGGAGTTCCACCAATCTCTGTCGGCCATGGGTGACCAATATCACATTTGACACATCAGGGTAACAGTGTTCAGCATCACAGCAACCACAAATTACCTCCGTACAGCAAATCGATAGATCAGTGCTATGCCACCTAGAAGAATATTTGACCAAAAACAATTAAAAGCAGACCCAAAGACCCTACAGGATTTGAAAGTTCTGGCACGCCCACATGCTGGTGGATTGTTAGGCCGAGACCCCCAGTTCATCCGGCAAGTTCCATCTGCTGACACCCACTTGGGACAAAAAGAAAGGCATAAGAGTGCCGAGCATTCCATACCTGTCCCTCCTTCAGATGCAAGAGGCCACCACAACTTTGAGCATAAAACCGATACCAGAATAAATAGAGTGAATTAAGTAAAATTAATATTACAATTATTATCAGCAAGTAGCTTATTGTATATCATGTCCTAGTTGCTTTAGATCACCATTCCTGGGAATGAGGAACAAATACAGACTTCTTTTAATCAGTTGGTTAGGCAGTTGTCCTTCTAGGCAGCTATCCTCCTAATTTCCTGACATAGACTAGGGATCACATCTAGGTCTTCCTTTGTCATTTAAAACATGTCAACTGGTATGTCACTGATTCCTAGGGCCTTATTTTTTACCAACGCCCTCATGCAGCTTGAATTTCTCCCTTAATTACCATTCACTCTTAACTATAGGGTTGTTGTTGTTGTTTGATGCGGTTGAGTCCTAGATGACTCATAGCAACCCTATGAATGAATGGCCTGAGCACTGTTCGTACATAGAGTTTCCGGAGGCAAGCCATTTTGGAAGTGGATGCCACTCCTGCTTCCAGGCTTGATTTAGTCGGGAAGCTCCAGCCAACACTGTCCACCAGGGGTACCCGTTACAACAAATAACTTCCCTTAGCAAATCAACATTCCACCCTCGTGCTTTCCAATCCCAGCCTCTGTAGAACCTGAAACTGTAGATAACTTTCAAACTGGTCTCCATCTCCATACTGCGTACCAACAATCCAGCTCTATGGTACACAACTATCTACCTCTCTATCTCTCTATCTCTACCTATCTCTCTCTCTCTCTCTCTCTCTGTCATCGAGTCATTATTATTGTTGTTTAATGCTGTGGAGTCATAGACTACTCATAGCGATCCTGTGAACGAATGGCCTGAGCACTGTTCCTACGTAGTGTTTCCGGAGGCAAGCCATTTCGGAAGTAGATGCCGCTCCTGCTTCCAGGCTTGATTTAGTCGGGAAGCTCCAGCCAACACTGTCCACCATGGGTACCCATTACCATGACTGGCACATCACTGTCACAGTCTTCAGCATCACAGCAACCACGAGTTACCTCTGAACAGCAACACACAGACCAGTGCTTTACCACCTAGAAGAATTTTGACAGGAAGGCAATTTGAACCATAGGGTACTTTCTGAAATATTTCAATGCCGGCCCATTCCTTTTGATACAGTGACTCTTGTGTTTCCCCTCCCTCTTCTTTTGGATGTTTCCTAGATCATACAAGATTTTGCTCATAGTATAACAACTTTGTCATTCAGTGTTTTAAGCATGAAATCAGGAGATGTATTGCACTGGGAAAGGTTGTAATCTGGGACTTCTCTATATTATTGAGGAGTGATGATGTCAGTTAGAGGATTAAGATGTGCCTGATCTATGCCATAGTCTCTTCAGCCACTTACTATGCATCTGAGAGCTGGATAATAAATAATAATGACAGAAAGAATTGATGTTTTTGAAGTGTGGTGTTGGAGAAGAGGGTTAAATACCCCACAAACTGTCAAAAGAACAAACAGATGTATCTTGGAGAAGGTTCAGCCAGAGTGCTCCTTGGAAGCAAAGATGATGGAGCTTTATTTCATACACTTTGAGCATGTTGTTAGGAGAGGTTATTCCCTGGAAAGGGACATCATGCTTAGAAAGGTGAAAGGATGGAGAAGGAGAGGTAGACCTCCACCCAGGTGGATTGACATAGTAGTTGTAAAAATGGGCTTGAGTGTATCTGAGACTGTGAGGCTGGCACAGGATAAGGCAGGTTTCAGATCTGTTTTTCATAGGGTCAACAACAATAGTTACTTTAGATAGTGACTGTCATTAAGCTCACTCCAAGAATAACTAGTGAACAACAATAGTTACTTTAGATAGTGACTGTCATTAAGCTTACTACAAGAACAAATAACTAGTGAATTACAGTGATGAGATTCATTCTAGAAGTCAAATATTCCTCACTGGAATATTCATCAAATACGCACTGGACCTTATTCATCTAGCACATGTCAGTACAAATAAGTTGTTTGGACAATGTCACTAAGATATTTCAATATTTTTAAGTTAGATACTATTGGATAACTTGGGTAGGGGGACACAGGAGAAGAAATCTATATTGTTTAAGGCATTTCACATACTGTTATTCTTGTTATGTGCCTAGAGTCATCTGCGACCCAAAGCAGCCCTATGTATAGCAGCTCAGAACTCTTCCCTGTCCTGAGCCAGTCTCACTAATTCCAAAACTCCAACCCACATTGCCCCAGATACTGTATCAATCCATCTCATCCAAGGTCTTCCTCTCTTGCGCTATCCCTCTACCCTTCCAAGCATGAGGTCCTTGTCCAAGGACTGGTCTCTCCTGGCCACATGCCCAATGTGTGTGAGATGGATCTTCAAAACCCTAGCCTCCAAGGAGGAACTTGGTTTCACGCTCTCCAAGACAGACCTATTTGTCTTCTTGGTGATCCATGGTATGTTCAAGACTTTTCTCCAGCACTACAATTTGAAGACATCAATTCTACTTCTGTCATCCTTAGTCATTGTCCATCTCTCTGATGCATAGCAAGTAATTGGGAACACCATGGCCTGGATTAGGTGCACCTTAGTCTTTAGACTGACATTCTTGCTTTTCAGCACTCTGGAGAGTTCCCTGACTGCAGAATCTCCCAATGCAATTCTTTTGATTTCCTGAGTGCTTGTGTAGTGTTGACTGGGGAGCCAAGTAAGCTGGAATCATTAACAACCTCACTACCTATCTATCTATCATGGTGCAACCAATTGACCCAGTAGAGAGGGTCTTTGTCTTCTTGATGTTGAATTTCAATTCATATTGAAGACTATAGTACTTGACTTTCTGCAGGAAGCACTTCAGGTCTTCTTCAGTTTCAGCAAGCAAAGCTGTGACATCTTTATAAAATAGGTTGTTGATGAGTCTGCTTTCAATCCTGATGCCACATTCCTCCTCATAAAGACCAGCTTCCTAAATGGTCTCTTCTGCATACAGATTGAAACGATATGGAGTCAGGACACATCCCTGACACACTCCTTTCCTGATTTTGAACCATACAGTGTTTTCCTGCTCTGTTCTGAGGACTACTTCCTAATTCAAGTATGTTTTGCATAAGCACAATCAAATGTCTGGGATTCCCATTTTCCTAAGGTTAGCCACAATGTCACATGTCCCACACACTGCATAATCAAGGAAACAGACATTACTTTAAAACTCTGCTTTTTGCCAAGATCCATTTGACATTGGCAGTAATGTCTCTAGTGCCACAACCTCTTCTTACTAGTTTATATTTCTGGTAGTTCTCTGTCAATGTACTGTTCCAGTACTTTCTGGATGATGTTCAGCAAGATTTTAGTAGTGTGTTATATAAGTGATATTATTCAATAATTTCCACATTTGTCAGGTCACATTGTTTTGAAATGTGAATAAATATGGATCTCTTTCAGTCAGTTGACCAAGTAGTTGACTTCTAGATTTCTTGGCCCAACTTGGTGAGCACATCCAACACAGCATCTGTTTGCTGAAATATGTTAATTAGTATTCCATCAATTCCTGGGGCTTTATTTTTTGCCAAGTCCTTCAGAGAAGCCTGGACTTCCTCTTTCCTGACCATCGCCTCTTGATCAGATGTTGTTTCTTGAAATTCTTCTGTGTCTGGTAATTCTTTTTGGTACAATGACTCTGTACATTCCATCTATGTTCTTTTAATGCTTCATGAATCATTCACGATTCTGTCCATAACATTCTTAAGCATTGCAACTTACAGCTTAAATTTATTCTTTAATTCCTTCAGCTTAAGATATATTGAGCTAGTTCAGATCTCTTGATTTTATGATTCCAGCTCCTTGTACATTTCATTATATTGCTTTGCCTTGTCTTCCCAAGGTGTCCTTTAAAATCTTCTCATATTAATAAAAATTTATTTTTGCTTTTGTGGAATGACTATGGTTTTGTGTTGTGGTGTGTTTTTTTTTCCTCAGACCCTTGAATTCATACATTGACTTGCTCATTCTACAAATATTTTTGCGTACCAGGAATCATTATGAACACTCACTTCATCAGTGAAATAAAGAGATTTGGAGCCTTTTCTGATTTAGTTGCATGATAGTGGAAGGAGAGATGATGCACAATAAGTATAAAGTAATAAAGTGACAAAGTTTATAGGATTAAAAAAATGGAAGAATAGAAGGAACAGAAATGTAGTTGACCACAATTTTTTAAAATACATGTTAATTTAAAAAATTTGAATACATTGTTTTTGAGAACAGATTCTTCTAATTTCTCTCACCACTCCCATCAAATTGTACAACTCCATGATGAATCCTCCCCCCCTGCACATCCTTTTCTTTCTACTTTCATCCTCTCCCATCCCCCCTTGGATCCTTATTCTCACTTTACAATAATGGTTTTATACAATATTTGTCCTTGTGGGACTGAGTCAGTTCATTCAGCATAATGTTCTCTGGTTCCTCCCAAGTTAGGTAAAGATTGACAAAATCATTGCTCCTATATGTTGTGTAATATTCCATTGTGTGAATGTACCATAATGTCTCAATCCATTTGTTTTTGGTTGGACATTTGGGCTGTTTCCATGTTCTTGCAATGGTGAATAATGCTGCTATAAACATAAGTTTACAAATCTTTGGGCTTCAGTTCTCATTTTTTCAGAGTGTATTTTAAGTAATGGAAAAGTTGGGTCATATGGAATTTCTATGTTCAGCTTTTTGAGGAAGCTCCAAACTGCCTTCCAGAATGGTTACACCATTTTACAATCCCATCAACAGTGTATAAGAGTTCTTTTCTCACCACATCCTCTCCAACATCTATTACTTGCTGCCCTGTTAAACTTTGTCACTGTAACTGGAGTGAAATGGTACCTCACTGTCGCTTTGATTTTTACTGTCAGTGTTTTGGAGCATTTCTTCATGTATCTGTTTGCTATTCGAATATCTTCCTCTGTGAAATTTTTTTTCCATGACCATTTTGTAATTGGGTTATCAGTTTTGTTTGGTTTGTTGTTTTCGTTTTTTTTCTTGTGAAGGCCCATAAACATTCTGTAAACTTTTGTTCTAAGATTCTTGTCAGAGATGGTATTACCAAATGTTCTCAGTTGGTAGGTTTTCTTCTCAACCTATTGGGAAAAGTATTTGATGCACACATGCCTTTAATCTTTAGAAGGTCCAGTTCATCAATTTTATCCTCTTCAGATTGTGCATTTCTAACTGTATTTGGTTGCCATTTTATACCTTTGACTAGAGCTTCTAAGCTTAATCCCAGTTTGTCTCTTATGAACTTTATGGGTTTGGGCTTTACTTCCAGGTCTCTGATCCACCTTGAATTGATTTTTATGTATGGTGTGAGATGTGGATCGTGTTTCAGTTTTCTGCAGGTAGCAGTCCAATTTTGCCAGCACCATTCGTTGAAAAAGGTTGTCATTTCCCTATATGACAGCTTTGATTTCTTTGTCGAATATCAGTTGACTATAGATAGCTGAGTCTATTTCTGGGTTCTCAATATTGTTCCATTGCCTTGATGTGCCTTTCATTGTACTGGTACCATGCTATTGCGGTTACTGCTGGTGTGTACTAGGTTTTGAGGTCATGGAATGCTATGCCTCTCAATTAAATTTTGTTTCTCTGAAGTGTTTTGCTTATTTGAAGTCTCTTGCATCTCCAAATAAATTTAATAATTTCCCTTTCAATCTCCTTGGAAATGGAATTTGGTATCTGGATTGAGACTGCATTGACCATGTAGATTGCTTTTGGTAGGATTGCTATTTTCATGATACTGAGTCTTCCAATCCATAAACAGGTAACATTTTCCCAATTTCTTTAGGTCGTTTATTGTGTCTTGCAGAAATTCTCTATAGTTTTCTTTGTATAGGTCTTTTTTTATCTCTAGTTAGGTTAACTCCTAAGTATCTCAATTTGTGGTTGGCTATTGTTAATTGTATTGCTTTCTCGATTTCCTTCTCTGATTTCCCTTTGTTACTGTAGAGGAATTCTACTGATATTTGGATATTGAAATTATTTCCTACCACTCTACTAAATTGGCCTACTAATTCAAATAATTTTGATTGAGTCTTAGGGGTTCTTTCTGTATACTATCATATTATCTTCATATAGCAATATTTTAACCATCTCTTTTCCAGTTTAAATGCCTTTTATTTCCTTCTCTTGTCATATTGTCCTAGCAAGCTCTTCTAATACAATATTGAATAGAAGTGGTAGCAGTGGGCATCCTTGTCTGGCTTCTGTTTGCAAAGAAAATGATTTTGGTTTTTCTCCATTGAGAATGATACTTGCTCTTAGTTTTGCACATATACTTTTCACTATTTTGAGTAAATTCTCTCCTGTTCCAAGGTTTCGGAGTGTCTTTCTCAGGAAGGGGTATTCGATTTTGTCAAATGCCTTTTCTGCATCAGTTGCTAAGATCATATGGTTCTTGTTACTTACTTTGTTAATATAGTGAATTACGTTGATTGTTTTTCTTATGTTGAACAGAACTTTCTGGAAAGCTCACTTCTGAGCAGAGACTAGAAGGAGGTGAGGACTTAGCTCTGAAGATACTTTTAGGAAGAACATTGCAGCCACAGGAATATCAAATACATAGCCCAGAGGTAGAAGTGTGACTCATGTACTTGAATTCGGCCAATATGATTAAAAAGCAGTGAACCAGGGAGAACTTTAGATTTTCTTTTAAAAACCAAAACATCTGCTCATCACTCCTTGTTCTTAGGCAAAACCTTAGTAATTAAAGACCCTCCTATTCAAAATGGAGGGCAAGAAGAATTTGAACAATGCTCTGAAAATCAGTAAAATAGATGTAACATAGATAACATTTGACTTTCACTTTTTCTCAGAGCAGTGTTAGCTGCTTCATCCTTTAGGGCAGGATGCAAGTATTATTGCAAACATAGTCCAAATACTGAGCAGTGAGTGAAGAGTTGGCCCTTTTACTGACCCAGCAGGGTATAGGAAATTTGTTTAGGGAATTGTTATTATGTCATGATCTGAGGATTAAAGTCTTCCTATGTATGCAATGACACAGCAAAGAAGAATGAAACCACACCTTCAAGGAAGAATTGAGCTAAACTGTTGGGAACATTCTTATATCTCTCCTCTGTGATCAAAGCAACAAAGATTCATGTGAAAAAAGTTCTTAACCCAGATGATCTCATTCCTCAGGGATCATAACAGCAATATTACATGAAATTTGGGAAGAGAGAAAGGAAGGAGCTTGGTTGAAATCAGTAAGGATCAAATTTTCTTTATAAACATGATATAAAATATTAGTTTTCCTTTCTAAATATGATAAAATTTATTTAGTTATGCATGTGATTATTTATTTTTAAGATAAAATAAAAAAAGAATGTGGTGTTGTTGTTGTTATTAAGTAACATCGAGTCATAGACGACTCATAGAGACCCTGTGAAAGAAAGTCCTCAACACTTGTGTGACTTTCATCCTTTCTCCAGGTTCACTGGGTTTCCGAAATTATGGAAGTGACTGCCACTCCTGCTTCCGAACTTGCCAAACCTAATACAATATGAAACTAAACAATGTCTGTATTTATTTTAAATGTTAAAATAATAGCTGCTACTTTGAGGACTAAAGTGCTCCTGGATGAAGCCATAGTATTTTTCAGTTTTGTCATATGCATGCAAAAGCTGAATAATAAGTAAGATGACTAAAGAATGGATGCATTTGAACAATAGTACTGGTGACAGATTGTTGCTAGGAGGGTCTATTCCTTACAGTGGAACATGATGCTTGGAAAGGCAGAGGTCAGTGGAGGAGAAGAAGACACTTAACCAGGTGGATTGACACAGTGACTGCCACAATGGGCAAGAGTGTGTCAGGAAGTGTGAGGACAGCGCAGGATATGACAGGATTCAGGTCTGTTGTTCATAGGGTTGACTTGATGGTACCTAACAACAACAATAACAACAACAACAACAACAACAACAACACATTGGTCAAGAGTACTGGGGCTGAACCAATAGCATGAAGCAAAAGCAAAAAATAATACTTTTGATATAACCAATGGGAAAAGTCTCTCTGTTGCCCTTGAACTTATCACATTCTCATTCTGTTTGTAATTATAACGAAATCTGGCACAATAATACATAGCTGTGCTTATGCATTATTACCACTGAATGAGATTTAAGGTCTAAAGAATAAAGTATGCATGGAATACATAAAACAATCAAAAAGTCATTCATTTAAAAATAAGTTTGATCTATACAGGATAACAAGAGAGATTATTCAAATTCCATCTTTTATTTCTTTTTTTTCCTTCAAATTTCATCTTTTATTTTACAAGATAATCTGTCTTTGGCTTAGCATCACAATAGTTTTGAATTGGTATAATGTCAAGATAAATGAAAAGATTGAATAAGATTTAATGATTCAATAACACTTTTCAAAAGCGTTTATTAATTAGAATACATGACAATGTTTTTATAACTTCAAAGTAACTTTTACTATATTAATAGTGAGCTTGATTTTTAAAAATTGAAAAACATGACAATTTATTTCCACATTGTTGTTGTGTACCGTCAAGTCGGAACCCACCTGTAGCTGTTACTCTGTGGGTTTTCAGAGCATTTCATCACACAGCAGGAGATTGCTCATCCTTCTACAACCCTCAGAGCACCTGGTGGATTCGAACCACGTGCCATGTGCAGTTTCTTGCCACTAGAGCTATTCGTTGTTTTCAAGTGGACTTCAAGTTATATGATATTTGTTAACACAACTACTGATAGCTCTCAGAGAGCAGTTCCATCGTTGTTGTGATGTGCCTCCAGTCGACTACAACTCACAGTGACACTATGAACAGTATACGTTTCTGTGTCTATATAAGATGTGACTTTCATACTACAGTGAAGCACTGGAGGTTCAGCAGTGGAATTATCAACTTCCATACAGGAAACTGAGGCTTAATTCCCCGGCAATGTACGTCATTTCCAGTGCTTGTCATTCTTCGGCCAGTGGAGGTTTGCATATTGTTAGGACGTTAAGATTTGAGGTACTTTCACATGGAAGCCATGGCCCCCTATTGCTTTGAGACTCACAGGTTCTGTCTTGGCTCTGTATCTATGCAGTGAAATTCAATACCTCACTCTACTTAATTTTCCAAGTTTTAACAGTTCTTTCTAAGCATGTTTTGTTCATTATTAACATAATTTTTTATCTTTGAAATGTTCCAATTGACAGATACTTTTCTCCTTGTTAAATTTCTATTTTCAATTCCTTGTGGAATGCCTTCTATCCTAATATCTTTACTTTTGTTCAAACAGTTAGGAATTTCCAAATAACCACATCCCCAGTGTATACTTTAATTTTGTGGTGAGGAATTCCCCTGTGCATGCAGCAGCCTGCTAATTCTTAACCAGCACACTCATATATTTCTTACCATTAAAACTTTGTGTAAGTTCCTTCAAAGAAAATGTTGTTTAATTTTTTTTAATTGCATCCTTTAAATCAACTCTTTACTGCACATCGTAGGCCTAGTCTGTAGGGAGCTACACTGTTAACCTAAAAGCCATAGCTCTCTCGTGGTTAGGACAGTACAGGAGAAAATGAGCACGCTTCTCCCATGCCATTCACAACCTCAGAAACCCTGCTGACAGTCTCCTGTCCAGTTCTGACTGTCTATGACACACCTCATCATGAAAATGTATCCAGTAGTGTATATTTTCAACTGACAGTCTATTTTGAAGAACTGGGTTCTACTCTCCAGAAGATCCTTTTCTTGTGCCTTGGGGATTCTTATTAGATTTTTGTAATGCTACATTGCAGTCTCAAATGGAATCCTAGTATATTTAAAGACATAATTAGAAATAATCAAATGAAGCTATGGGTGATTAATTTACATTATAGACTTCATATAAAAGGGGGAATTGTACTCTATCGTCTATCCACTGTTGTTATTATGTTTTTGTGTATCATCAAGTTAGACCAACTCAAGGCAACTTTACATAGAACTGACCAAAAAAAATGACTTGGTTCTGTGCATTTTCCTGGTTAATTCTATGTTTCACTTAGTTGCTATAGATATTTCGTCAGTATATCTTGTTGAAAACCTTCCATTACAATTTTTTTCTTCTCTAACTCTCTTCCTTAACAAACATGCTTTCCTCCTCCAAGGTCTATCCTTCCTGATAACATGCTTGAAGTATGAGAGACAAATTTTGCCATCAATGTTCCTAAGAAGAAATGTGGCTATAACCTTAAAACCTTACCCTCCCCCCCAATCTAGGTTTTTGTGTTCTTATGTGCTGTCAAGTTTCCTAGGACTCATACAACAATCCTAAACCCTGCTCACATGCCAAACTTGTTGTCTCTGACACACCCACCCCCATTATCCCAGTCACTGAAATAATCCATGTCATCCAGGATCTTCCTCTCTTATGCTGTCCCTCCACACTCCCAAGCATGACATTCCTCTCCAAAGACAGAACCCTCCTTGCAACATGCCCAAAGTATGTCAGTGGAGCTTCAAAATCCTTGCTTCCAAGGAACAGCCTGGTTTTACCCTCTTGAGAACAAATATGTTTGTTTTCTCAGCAGTCCTCAGTATGTCCAATACTCTTCTCCAGAACCACAACTCAAAGGCATCAATTCTTCTTCTATGATCCTTGGTCATTACCCAGCTTTCTGGTGCATAGCAAGTAATTGTGAAGATCATGGTCTGGATCGGGCACACTTTAGTCTCCAGACTAACGTTGTTGCTCTTCAGTACTCTGGAAAGATTTTTGACAGGAGACTTTGTAAATTCAATTCATCTTTTCATTTCCTTGATGCTGGTACAAAGAGTGTTGATTATGGAGCCAAGTTGCTAACAATCTCAGTCTCTTCACTGTCTTCATGAAGCTGGCCCAGTGGTGTGAATCTTTGTTTTTTGATGTTGAGCTTCAATTCATATTGAAGGCTGAAGTCCTTGACTTTCTCAGCAAATGCCTCAAGTCCTCTTCAGATTTGGCAGCAGGGTTGTGTCATCTGCATAATGCAATTTGTTGTTTAATTTTCCTCCAATCTTGATGTCACATTCCTACTCATAGAGCCCAGCCTCTTTGAAGATCTGTTCTTCATATAGATTAAAAAGATATGGACATAGGTTGCATCCTTGGCATATATCCTTCCTGATTTTGAGCCATGCAGTGTTTCCTACTCTGTCCTGAAGACTGTCTCCTGGCCCAAGTATAGGCTTTTCAAAAGCACAATTAAGTGTGCTAGGATTCTCATTCTTTTCAGAGTTAGCCACAGTTTGTTGTTATCCAGAGTAAAATGCCTTTGCATAGCCAATGAAACATGACGTTGCTCTACTACTCAGCTTTCAGTTAAGATCCATCTAACATTGGCTATAATGTCCAAAATGACATGATGTCTTCTAAACCCAACCTGCACAACTGGCAGTTCTCTGTTTATATGCTGTTTCAATAATTTTTTGGATAAATTTCAGCAGGATCTTTCTTACATGTGTTATTAATAATATTGGTTGGTAATTTTAATTTTCTGTCTGGTCACTTTTTTTTGGAATGAGAATAATTATGCATCTATTCCAGCCAGTCCCGTGTAATAAAGATGCATTGATAATAATGGGTGACTGGAACGCAAAAGTTGGGAACCAAGAAGAAGAATCAGTAGTCGGAAAACATGGACTCTGAGACAGAAATGGAGCTGGAGATAGAATGATTGAATTTTGCACAATCAATGACTTATTCATCGCAAACATATTTTTTAAGAGACATAAACGCAGATTATACACATGGATTTCACCTGATGGTATGCATAGGAATCAGGTCGATTAGATCTGCTGGAGGAACCACTGGAGAAGCTCAATATCAGCTGTGAAAACTAGGCCAGAACAGACCAGCAACTACTCATATGCAAGTTCAAGCTGTAACTGAGGAAAATTAGACCAAGTCCACGAGAACCAAAATTTAATTTTGAGTCTACCCAACCTGAATTTCAGAATCATCTCATGAACAGGTTTGAGGACTTGAACACAAATGAGTGAAGAACAGATGAGAAGTGGGAGGATATCAAGGGTATCATCCAGGAAGAGTGCAAATGGTCATTGCAAAGACAGAAGAGGAAGAAAAGACCAAAATGGATGTCAGAAGAGACTCTGAAAATTGCACTGGACTGCAGAGAAGCCAAAGCACAAGGAAGAACTCAAGATACTAAAGATCTGAACAGAAAATTTCAAAAAGCAGCACGGTATGACAAAGTAAAATATTACAATGAAATGCGCAAGAAGTTGGAGTGAGAAAACCAAAAGGGTCAAACTCGTTCAGCATTTCTTAAGCTCAAGGAACTGAAGAACAAATTCAAACCTTGAGTTGCTATAATCAAGGATGCTTTAGGCAGAATATTAAATGATCCAGGAAGTATTAAAAGAAGATGGAAAGAATATACTGAGTCATTGTATCGAAAGGAATTGGCAGACACAGAAGAATTTCATGAAACAGCATATGAGCAAGAGCCTATGGTTATGAAGGTAAAAGTTCAAGCTGCTTAGAAGGAAATAACAAAACATAAGGCTCCAGGAATAGATGGCATACCAATTGACATATTTCAGCTAACAGATGCTGCCCTGGACGTGCTCATCAAGTTGTGTCAAGAAATATGGAGAAAAACCACTTGGCCAACAGACTGAAAGAGTTCTATATTTGTTCCCATTCCAAAGAAAAGTGACCCAACAGAGTGTGGAAACTATAGAACAATATCCTTGATTTCACATGCAAGCAAGATTCTGCTGATGATTATCCAAAAACAACTGGAACAGCACATCAGCAGAGAACTGCCAGAAGTCCAGGCTGGGTTTAGAAGGGGTCAGGTACTAGGGATATTGTAGCTAATGTTAGATGGATATTGGCTGAAGGCAGGGAGTACCAGAGGAATGTCTATCTGTGCTTCATTGATTATGCAAAGGCATTTGACTGTGTGGACCATAACAAACTGTGGCTGACTCTGAGAAGAATGGGGATCCCAGAAAACTTGATCATGCTAATGCAAAACTTATACTTGAACCAAGAGGCAGTCATTAGAACAGAGCAAGGAAACACTGCATGGTTCAAAATTGGGAAGGGTGTACGCCAGGGATGTGTCCTTTTCAAACTGTACGCAGAACAGATCATCCGGGAGGCTGGACTCTATGAGGAGAAATGTGGCATCAGGATTGGTGAAGATCTATCAACAATCTGCATTATGCAGATGACACAACCCTGCTTGCTGAAACTGAAGAGGACCTGAAGCGCCTGCTGCAGAGTGTCAAGGACCGCAGCCTCCAATATGGATTGAGGCTCAATGTCAAGAAGACAAACATTCTCACCACTAGACCAATTGGCAGCATCAGGATGGATGGTGAAGAGACTGATATTGTACACAGCTTTAGTTTGCTTGGCTCCATAGTCAACAGTCTTGGCACCAGCAGCCAGGAAATTAAAAGGTGCATTACCATGGGAAAGTCTGCTGTTAGGGACCTCTCCAAAGTACTGAAGAGCAATGGTGTCTCTCTGGAGACTAAGGTGCGTCTGATACAGGCTATGGTCTTCACATTCACTTGTTATGCATCAGAGAGTTGGACAATGACCAAGGAGGATAGAAGGAGAATTGATGCCTTTGAGCTGTGGTGCTGGAGAAGAGTATTGAGAATACCATGGACTGCTAGGAAAACAAACAGATTTGTCTTGGAGAGGGTTAACGCGGGTTGCTCCTTGGAGGCAAGGATTCTGAGGCTCCGTCTAGCATACTTTGGACATGTTGTGAGGAGAGACCGGTCCTTGGAGAGGGACATCATGCTTGGGAGGGTGGAGGGACAGCGCAGGAGAGGAAGGCCCTCTATGAGGTGGATTGATTCAGTGACTGGGATAGTTGGGATGGGAGTGTCAGAGACAGTGCAATTGGCACAGGACAGAGCGGAGTTTAGGGCTGTTGTACATAGGGTCGCTATGAGTCACAAGCGACCCAACGGCACATAACAACAAACAACAATGAGGGTAGACGTTCAAGCTGCACTGAAGACACTGGATATAACTAAAACTGATGGAACACCAGTTGAAGTGTTTCAACAGGAAATGTAGCCTTGGACATGCTCATTAGTCTCTACCAAGGCATTTGAAAGATAGCAACTGGTCAACTGACTGGAAGAGATTCATATTCATTCTCAATCCAGAAAAAAGTGATCTAATAGTATTAAGATATTATTAAATGATATCATTAATACCGCATGAAATGGAATCTTGCTGATGATTACTTAAAATTACTAGAACAATTCTTTGACAGAACTGTCAGAAATTCAGGCTGAATGCAGAAGAGGTCATGAAACAAAGGACACCATTGTCCATAGCAGATGGATCTTGACTGAAAGCAGAGAATATCAGACAGATGTTTGTGTTTTATTAAGCATGCAAAGAAATTCAACTGTGTAAATCATAACAAATTATGACTAATTTAGAGAATAATGGGAATCTCAGAAAATTTAATTATGGTCCTGTGAACACTAAGTATGGATGGAGAAGCAGTTGTCTGATCAGAACAAGGGAGAATTTCCTGGTTTCATATCCAGAAAAGTGTGCCAGGGATGGATCCTTTCTCTATACCTATTCAATTTGTATTCTGAGAAAATCCTTTGAAAACTTGGATTATATGAAAAAGAATGTGATTCAAGAGTATAGGAAGACTCAGCAATTGGTGTTATGCAAAAGACACAAATTTACTCACATAAAGAGAAGAAGACTTGAAGCACAGCAGAAGAGCCAAACCTTCCACATAGATTACATCTTAACAGCAAGACAATAAAAAGTCCTCATTACTGGCTCCACAGGCAACATGATGACAGATGGAGAAAAGATGAATGTTGTTAATAATTTTATGTCCCTTGGATCCACAATCAACAACATGATAGTGTTGTTGTTGTTAAATGCTATCAAGTAGAGTACTCCTCATAATGACCTATGAACAAAAGATCTGAACCCTTTTCTATCTTGTGCCATCCTCGCGCTTCCTGACACACAAAATCCACTTGGTCGAGGGTTTTACTTTCCTTTGCCAACCCTTCACTCTTTGTAGCATCATCATGTCCCTCTCCAAGGAATAACCCCTCCTAGCAACATACTCAAAGTTTATAAAGAGAAGCGTCATCATTCTTGCCTCCAAAGAACACTCTGGATGCACCCTCTCCAAGACATATCTATCTGTTTGTTCTCTTGGCCATACATGGGCTGTTCCGAACTATTCTTCAACACCACAGCTCAAAGGCATCAATTCTTTTTATGTCATCCTTATTCATTGTCCAGCTTTTGGATGCATAGCTAGTAATCAGAAAGATTATGGCCTGAATCAGACGCACCTTAGTCCACAAATTGACATCATCAGTCCTCAATAATTTGGAGAGGTCCCTAAATGCAGAGTTTCCCGGTGCAATGTGACTCTTTATTTCCTGACTGTTGGTACTAAGGGTGGTAGCTGTGGATCCAAGCAAGATGGAGCTATGACAGTTTCAAACTCCTCTCCATCCATCATGAGGTTGCCTCAGTGGTAAAAATCTTTGTTTTCTTGGCATGATGCAATCCAAACCCAAGGCTCCATTCCTTGATCTTTTGCAACAAGTGCTTCAAGTCCTCCTCACTTTCAGGAAGCAAGGTTCTGTCATATGCATAATGCAGGTTATTGATGAGTTTCCCTCCAATTCTGATGCCACGTTCCTCTTCATAAAGCCCAGCTTCTGGCATAATTTTCTCAGCATACAGAGTAAATAGGTGTGGAAAGAGAATACAACTCTGACACTCTCCTCCTAATTTTAAACCAGTCAATGTTCCCCTGCTCTGTTCACACAACTGCCTCCTGATCCAGATATAGGTTATTCATGAGCACATGTAAGTGTTAGCACATGATAGTAGCAGTCAAGATATCAAAAGAAGCATTATATTATGAAAATTACCGTCAAGAACGTCTCCAAATTCTAAAGGGAAAGGATATCAGTTTGAAGTCTAAAGCACACCTGACCCAAACTATGGTATTTTCACTTTCTTTGTGTCAGAAATTTGGACAATTGATAAAGAAGACCAAAGAAGAAGCCATGACTTTGAATGATGATGTTGACAAAGTGTGTTAAGTAGCCCATGATCTTCCAAACGAACCAACTAATTTGTCTTGGAAGCAGTGCAGTAATAATATTCCTTAGAAACAAGGATGATAAAACTTTATCATGCATGCTTTGGCCACGTTATCAAGGGAAAAAGATGTCATGCTTGGAAAAGTAGAAGGCTATCCAAAGAAAGGGTAACCTTAAAGAGACAGATTGGCATAGATTATGTCCATGGGCTGAAACATGACAAATATCATGAGGATGGTGCAGGAGAGGGCAGGCTTCTGGGCAGAGCTGGGTAAGGCTTTGTTTTTCATAGGGTTCCTATGAGTTGGAGTCAACACTATAGCACCTAACTACAACAATGTCTGTGAATCTCTGAATAGTGAAAACTGAATCTCTGTATAATGCAAATTATGTACTCAATTGTAAGGGGAAAAGTGGGAGTTTGAGTCCACTCAGAGACACATAGAAAGAGTTTTCTGAACATTTTTCTGAGAAATCAACAATTGAAAATTCTGTGAGCACAATTTTGCAAGGACAAGGAATCTATAAACTTTTTTTATGGGTAAGAGAAACATCAAAGGATGTATTCTGAAGGTTCTTCAAACATCTGCTTTTACTTTTCAAGTCAAAATGAAGCCTACTGTATACTTTCAAGCTGAGAGCAATGCCATTGAGCTGGAATTGACAGTTCTAACTTTCCCTTGCTTCCTTCCATTCCTTTCCTTGGTATTGCTTTCAACTCCTCCAGGTTGGCCTTAATGTAAAGCCTTAACGTAAAGCCTGAGTGACATTCTTTAGTAAGTTCATTTCATCCTTATGTGGCCTAACACCTGCTTGAGAGAAAAATGTACTGGGACAAATTAACATTTCAGCATATAGTTAATGGTTTACACTGAGTTCTGTGTGATTATAATACCTTACTAATGTCTTTCTGAAGTTCTTAATGGGCACTGATATTTCCTTAATGTTCAGCTCTATTTTGGGTAAATTTGAACTGGCTCTTTAGAGATTAGAATAAGAATTTCACATACGAAATGCTTCTAATAGTAGGTAAAGGTTATTAAGTAATTCATGCTGGTTATTAAGTAGATCCTGTAGTTCATGATATATAGCAAAACTACCTAATATTCAACACATATTATTTCAGGAAGCTCTTGTGGCCTAGTGACAAGAAGCTGTTAGGTAATCCCAAAGCGATACAGTTTGAATCTCTCAGCTGCTCCATAGGAGAATGATGGGCAATTTCCAGAGATTTACTATCTCTGAAAACCTGCTGGAGGCTCACCTATGGGTTGGTTCTGACTCCACAGCATACAAGAATAATATTATTTCACTTAAAGAACTTGTAATCTTAGGATATTATAATATCTTAATTAATGGATGGTAATGTGGCAATGTACGCCGTTGGGTCAATACTAATCCATAGCTGACCCTCCAGTGAGTTTTCAGAGGCAGTAAATTGCACAGGAGGAGACTCCCCATCCTCCTACAGAATAGCTGATGGTTTCAAATCAGATGCCTTTTGGATTAATGAGTAGTTAAAGAGATTTGGAAAGATGACTCTTACCTAAAATTTCACATGCAATGTGCTAGATACATGATTTAAAACAACAATTTGGCTTCGCTCCATAAGTCTGCTATGGTTCATTTATACCCAAAGTTGTTGAGTGAATTCTAAGACATAGGCCCGTGTCATGTTTATAAAGCTGCAAATCTTTTCAGGTGGAGATTAAACTTCTTGCTCCTTCAGAAAAGCTGGTATAGTTGAACCACCAAACTTTAGGTTAACAGCTTAATATATTACAAAATATCCCACTAAGGTTCCTCATGGTTCATTTATGTAAAGCCTAGTGGTGTTGAATATAGTAAAATATACTTAAGAATTAATTGATTAATAAGCAAAGCATTTCTTAAAAAAGAGAAATAAGGTCGGAGGCATCTCATTCCCTGATTTCAAATCCTACTACACGGCAGTGGTATTAGTACAATGACAGACACATAGATCAATGGAATAGAATTGAGAACCCAGAACTCAGCCCATCTACCTATTATGGTCAATTGATTTTTTGACAAGGAGATGAAAAAAGGTAAATGGGGAAACAACAGCCTTTTAAACAAATGGTGTTGGCAAAATTGGAAAACCATCTGTATGAAAACTCAAGCAAACCCACACCTCACTCCATATACAAAAACCAACTCAAAGTAGCGTAAGGACCTGGGACTAAAATCAAGCATGATAAACTTCACTAGAGAAAAGCTTGGAAGAATTTAGAAGCCCTAACCCACAATATGAACAGTGTTCCAAGCATCCTGAAAATCCTACAACCAGGAGGGATAAAATAGATAAATGAGAACTTTTAAGAACCAAATCCCTATGCAAATCCAAAATCTTCTCCAAGAGGATAAAAAGGAAAGCCACAGACTGGGGAAAAATATTTGGTGATGCCATGTCTGATAAGGGACCTATATCTAGAATTTATGAAATACTCAAACACCACAACAAGATAAAGATAAACAACCCAACTGAAAAATGTGCACAGAATATGAACAGACACTTCACCAAAGAAAACATTCAGATGGCAAACAGACACATGAAGAAATGTTCAGATCCCTAGCTCTAAGAGAGATGCAAATCAAAACCCCAGTAAGATTAGCAAAATTTGACATGATAGTGAACAACAAATGCTGGTGAGGTTGCAGAGAAACTGGAACTCTTATTCATTGTTGGTGTGAGTGTAAAATGGTGCAAACACTATGAAAGTAGCATGGTACTTTCTCAAAAAGTTGGAAATAGAAATACCATTTGACCCAGCAATTCCACTACTGGGAATATACCCTAAGAAACCATAACAGCCACCTATGTGCACACCCATGTTTATTGAGGTTTTGTTCACAATAGCAAAGAAGTGGAAAAAACCCAAGTGCCCATAAACAAATGAATGGATAGAGAAGCTGTGGTACATTTACACAATGGAATTCTATGCTGCATTGAAAAACAAGTAACTTATGAATTATTATATAAAATGGGTGACCTTGGAGGACATTTTACTGAGTGAAATATCTCAGTCACAAAAAAGACAAATATGGCACAATGCCACTGTTATTAAACAGGACTGATATGGAGGCTGAGGGAAACTAAGAGGGTATAAATAATCTACATGGTATTGAAACAGATGAATGAGAGAATGGTATAAAAGGAATATATGAATAGGTATTATTGGTGTGACAAGAGTCCAGAATAAGAGTTATGTGGTCTGGGGGAGGGGGACCGAGACTGTATAACAATGAAAGAACTTATTTCCCAAAGAAAAAAATCATCGAGGGCGGGAGAAGAGGGGCAGGGAGAAAAATGTGCAACAATGAAAGATTGGAAACCCAAGTTCTTGATAAACTTTCATTAAAATATCAATAAAAATAAAAAATGTAAGCATGCTAAGAATAAATAAGAAAATTTATTTTAAAAAATAATTGATTACCTAAAAAAATCCCATTGCTAACATTTAGCCTAAAATAAACAATATTTCTTTAAATCTGTGTCATTTCAAAATTCTACACTTGCATTGTATTTTAGTTGTCTTCTGTCAAGTTGTCACCTACATGGTTTAGGTGACTGAATGTTTATACTGAGCACTGAAGCTCAAATGAGGTCTAGTGATAACCCTCCATGAAAATCCTAGGACCAGTGATGTTTGTAAGGGAAATCCAGATCTTCAAGAGGGCTGTGAGTTACAGCCTGACCCGCTTACAGGCAGTTCTCACACTCGAAAAGGAAGTCCTGCCTAGCCAGTCACTTGGCAGTAAGCCCAATGAAACTGCCTTTGTTTTGGTGTGAACAACTAATCTGTGAAGAATGCTTAATACAGGAGAAAGAAATAGGGCATCTTCTGACATCCAGGTGACTGTAGGAATGTGCAAGGAACCGGTATTTTGGGAATACATGTGCAGGACATGAAGAGGCAGGAGGTGCCATTGGATGTCTGGGTGTAGGAGAAGAACAGTGAAGTTTAATTTAGACATACTTGTAGGTTCTTAATTGGATCATTAAATATTCTAATTGCTGCAAAATATTAATAAGATTGGACCTACTATCTATCAATTCTCTATGTCTTTATATTATCTCTTGTGTTGCAAGATTAAAATAAAATTGTAAGAAATAAGTATTGAGTAGGGAATTCTGATGATCTAGTGGTTAAAAGCTGTGTTGCAATCCCAAAGGCAAGCATTTTAAATCTGCCAGATGTTCTGTGGCAGAAGGATAGGCAATCTCCTCTCATGCAATTACTGTGTCTGAAAATCCCTGGAGGGTCAACTAGGGTCAGTTCTGACTTGACATACAACAACAACGACAATATGTACTGTATATCTACAATGGATCTGAAGTTTAAATACTGACAGTCATTGAATTAATATTTTTAATAATGTGCTTCTTGGAGAAAGCTGTGGATTTCTAGCCTCTATTTTGATTTTGTGGTTTTTTTGGTTATGTGCCGTCGAGTCGTTTCCGACTCATAGCGACCCTATGCACAACAGCCCTAAGCCCTGCTCTATCCTGCGTCAACCGCACTGCCTCTGACACACCCATCCCGATTACCCCAGTCACTGAATCGATCCATCTCATAGAGGGTCTTCCCCTCCTGCGCTGTCCCTCCACCCTCCCAAGCATGATGTCCCTCTCCAAGGACCTGTCCCTCCTGGCAACATGTGAAAATTATTTCTGAAGACCATGTAGTGACTATTTTTTGTTGTTGTTATGTGCTATACCCTATGTAAAACAGCCCTATACCCTGATATATCCTATGTCAATCTTATCACCTCTGACACACCTACTCCCATTACCCAGTCATTGAATCAATCCATCTCATCAAAGGTTTTCCTCTATTTTGCTGTTCCTCCACCCTCCCAAGCATGTTGTTCCTCTCCAAGGACTGGTCCCTCCTTGGAACATGCCCAAAGTATGTTAGACGAAGCTTTAGAATCCTTGCCTCCAAGGAGCAGCTGATGAACCTGTTTGTTGTCCCGACGGTCCATGGTATATTCAATACTCTTCTTCAGCACCACAGCTCAAAGGGATCAATTCTCCTTCTATCGTCCTTGGACATAGTCCAGCTTTCTGACACATTGCTAACAAGTGCAAAGACTATGGCCTGAATCAGGTGCACCTTAGTTTCCAGACTAACATCGCTGCTCTTCAGTACTTTGGAGAGTTTTCTGACAGCAAACTTTCTCAATACAATTTGTCTTTTAATTTGTTTACAGGATTAAGTTTCTAAATGAACTGTTTCTTTAAGTCTATTTCAAGAGTGGCAACACTTACCATACTTACGTATTTGGAAACGTAGTACAGGGTCAATGAAGGAAAAGAAGACTTTTAATAAGAAGAATTAATATGGTGACTGCACCAGTGGGCTGAGGGAAAGCAGAGTAAGTGAAAATGGAACAAGATTAGACTGCAGTTTGTTCTGTTGCACATTGGTCACTGTTAGTTGGAACCAGATCAAACTCCACTAACAACAATATATCATCTTCTCTGTGTGCCCTCTAAATCTCATTTGCAAGGTGGTGTTTAAATTCCTTATTAGTCAAAATGTCTGTTATATTGCAGGTGTGCAGACCAATAATTTTCAACATTTGTTCATATTCCATATTGTCCCTGTTTGAGACTTCTGTGTGTTGTGGGTGCAAAACATTTACACATTGCTCAGGACATTTCAAAAATCAACCTCAATGTCAAATTTCTGTTTATTCCATGAACTCACTGAGTCCTATTTGTTAAGAAATTTTATGGGTCAGGATTAAATACACACTTTGATTCACTATCATTTCCTTGCTTCAAGCGCACATCAAGATATTCAAATAGAGGTGAAACCACTGGTATTTATAGATGCTGCATTTCTTAATTAGTGTATTAGAAACTCTTCAGCCCTGCAAGGTAGAATTTCTGTCAAAATCCACTTGCTTCAGTACGTCTAAAAGTTCACATTTCTAATCTTTGACAAAAGTCCCTTGTCAAGGAACTCAATAGTGAGCATCATCCGTCAGCCTGGCAAATGGTTGGACTATAATATATGTTGGAAGCAATACCAGAAGAAATGTATCTCTAATATTTTCACACTTTGGAATATGGGGCAAGTTTTGCACTTGCTTCGCAAAACGACATCACTGATTCTTTTCAAGCTGCAAACATATGATTGTGTCCTTCTATCCTTACAGGACTTTTGATCAAGTCATGCAAACACTTGTATCTTGGAGAAGGTGGAGGTAAAGATTATGAAGCTCTATCTAACATACTTTGGGCATGTTGTTAGGAGATATTATTCCTTGGACAGGGACAGACATCATACTTGGGAAGGTGGAGAGTCAGTGAAGGAGAGGAAGATTCTCAACCAAGTGCATTGACACAGTGACTGCAGCATTAGGCTGGAGTGTGTCAGGTACACTGAGGATGGCACAAGAAAGGATAGGGTTCAAGTCTGTTGTTCATGGGGTTGCTATGAGTTGTACTTGACTCAATGACACCTAACAATAGCATCCTTCTATGGACAAGGTACAATTTCATTTATTTAAAGAAAGCAGATGTTATAATCAACTAAAGTGAAAAGAGAATCATATCTACTACTTTGTTTTACAAGTCTAGGAATCAAATTTTATCATGAAAATTTTATTGTAAAAATTTTATCATCTATCAAATTTATCACTGCTACTAGCAAGTTAAAGAAATTTGAGGTGGTACAAATTGCAAGAGATTTTGAAAAAAGATTAACATTCTCTTTTTGTCCCAACCTATTTTTATGGTAAGGCCTAAATAGTTCGTTCAATGTCTGATGAGCAGTAGTGTCTGAATGGCTGATTTCTCATCATAAGAATTAGCACCTGGACAAAAAGTCACAACTGGTTACCTGCTGTAGAATAGTGTAGACAACATAAGTTCCAATCTCCATTCTATCACGAGGTTGTGGAAGATTGGAACCTTAAATCATGACTGCTGGTGGGACATAAAACGGTGGAACCACGATGGAAGGCAGTATGGTGCTTTCTCAAAAGTTGGAAATAGAAATTCCATTTTCCCCAGCAATTCCACTCCTAGGAATATATCACAAAATTTTCAAGCAACTCTTACAACTTGAACCAGGGAATTTCAAGGTCCAATTCAAAAGGAAAGTAGATTCTTCAATATGATCACATACCAAGGCAAGATTTTAGTTCAATTTTTCAGTCCATAAGTTTACCCAGGATCGCTCAAGAAGAAAATTATATATATACATGGTATTTTTTCCCTCTAGTGATAATCTGAAAGCAATTATCCTTTCACAGTATGCAAACTCAATAGAGAATATTTTGCAAGAAAAGGTTATGCTGCTTCGGGGACAAAAGATTATGCAGTACTTGAGACATTGCCAAAACATTGTTTCAATTTATAGCTATTTTGTGCTCTTTGGCATTCCATAGATTAAAAGCCACCATTTGGAGTGTTCTTGTATTAAAAATTTTAACCTAAAATTGCTCTTTTGCTAACTCAGGTTTTGCTTCATGTCAAGATTAATAATAATAAAAGAATGCTGATGTAAGAAAAAAAGGTTATTCACCAGCAAAAGAGGTCATCAGAAAGGCAATGAGATTTCTCAAGGTCTGTGAAAATATGTGTTGTTTTCTAGTCGGAGCCGACCTATAACTGACCCTCTGGTGGCTTTTCTAAGGCAGTTAATAGCGTGAGAGGAGATTTCCCATCTTTCTCCCACCATATGGTGGATTCAAACCACATGCTTTCGGGATCGCAGTACAGGTTCTTGCCACTAGGTCACCTATATTGGAGGCTTTGACACATCTAAGATTGGATCAGTTCATTGGTTATTGTGTGATGTCAGCAACATATCCATGTTAAAGAGGAAAATATTATTTTTCAGAGGTACTATTCAAGTCATTACTTTTGTTACCTATTACTGAGTACAACGTCATCCGAAATGAAGTGGAGTATTTTAAGACAGCCACTATTTAGTGTCACTATTTTCTTTTGGTCTTAACAGTTTCATGTGGCTGCAAGTGAAGTCTACAATGTTTAGTTGGCTGATTTATGTCAATCTACCAGCAAGGTCATCCGGATGGTTTTGTCTTGCCTTTAAGTTGTCTTTTAATGAGCTCTGATTTATAACAACCATATGTACAACAGAGCAAAAAATGGTCAAGCCTCGTTCCATCTTCACTGTCCTCGGTATGTTTGAGTGTTTTGTATGCATCTACTATGAATTTTGAGTGCTTTCCCAACCTAGGAGTCTTAAAAAAAATAGTTAGACAGAATTCTATTGTGGTCCATTAGGTTTTTCACTGGCTAATATTCAGTATTTGACCATCAGACCTTTCTTTTTAGTCTGTTTTAATTTACTGATACCCATCTAACAAGGTGACTTTGCTAGTTTTAAAAATATGAATGGCTGACACTGCCTCAAAAAGTTGGAAGTAGAAACACCATTTGACTCAGTAATCCCACTACTGGCAATATACTCCAAGAAACCAGCGCCTCCACTCAGCAGATACATGCACACCCATGTTTATTGAGACACTATTCACAATAGTGAGGAGATGGAAGCAGCCCAACTTCCCATTAACAAATGAATAGATAGAAAACCTGTAATATGCTCACACAATGGAAAATTGCCCAGAATTGAAAAACAATGAACGTGTAAAATACTACACAACTAGAATGAGTCTGGAAAACATTATGCTGAGTGATATATCTGACTCACAAAAGACAAATACTACATAACACCCCTATTATAAAATAGGACTAATATGGGATTCTAGGAGGAGAACAGGAAAAAGAGTGGATAGACAATGAATCCTGAACTGAAACAGGTTATGAAGGGAATGTATGATTGGTCAGTGTGTGTCTGTGTGTGTGTGTGTGTGTGTGTGTGCGCGACAGATGACAACCTCAGACAAGGAGCATTATAAAGTCACCTGGGGCAGGGGGAGAGATAGTAAGGAACATGTGCAACAATGCATGATTGAAAATCCAGCCTTTCTGTAAACTTTCAGTAAAATCACAATTTAAAACAAAAATACCAAAGGCAAAACTTCTAGTATCATACCATATTCAAGCCACTACAATATGGCAAACTAATAAATTTGTGGTGTAATGAATGATTAAGGTCTCTCTTTCTCCATGAGATTTTTCACGTGGCTGCATCAATCTCTTAGATGTGATCTTTATACATTGTCAAAGGACTAACCTAGGTTTAACAGGAGAGGAAAAAGTTATCTCTTAATGGGAAGAGTGAAAACAAAGCTACAACAGCCTCTAATCTACTGTGGCTATCCTGAATGCTGTTTGTCAAAAAGGATATCTTTTCTCCCTTCTTATTATAGTTTATTTTTTAAATAAAATTTTTATTATATACTGGTTTACTTAAAAGCTAGTATGTATTGTTTTTCACATGGGATTTTCCCCATTTCCCCACACATGCCTCCCTCCACCCATCAGATTGTGTGACCCTATTTTTAACCATCCCACTGGTTAAACTACCCCATCCTCACCCCTCTGCTCCCTACCTTAGCATAATGCTCCCCAGTCCCTCCCAAGTTAGGTAGTAATTTACAAAATCATTGCTCCTGCGTGCTTCCTAGTATTCCATCAGTCCATTCAATTGTAGTTGGGCATTTGGACTGTTTCCATGTTCTTGTGATGGTGAATGACGCAGCTATGAACATTGGTGTACAAGTCTTCACTTGTGACCCAGTTCTCATTTTCTCAAGGTATATTCCACACAGTGGAATAGCTAGCTGGGTCATATAGAAATTCTATGTTCAGCTTTCTGAGGAAATGCCAAACTGCCTTCCAGAGTGGTTGTACCATTTTACAATCCCACCAATAATGCATAAGAGTTCCTATCTCACCACGTCCCATAGTTCCTGTTCTCACTTTCTTCTCTCCTCACATCACCATTTGTATTCTGTTTGCAAAGAATACGGTGATTTCATAAAGAGCTGCCTCTTCCCTTGTAGTGTGCCAGAACCTTGGAGGCCAGGAGCATGATTTCAACTGTGAACTGAATTTTGGCAAGCGTGTTTAGCTCAATGATGATAGTAAAGCCTGAGATATTGCTTGAAAGCAGTCTGGGCAAGGTAGTCCATCATATCCTCGATGTTTGATCTAGCTTCCAACCTCAGTTTTGCGTTTGGCTAGAACCTGCCAAGTCCACGATGAAGATGTCCAACAAACAGGCAGCCACCTGCTGACTCTGCATGCCAGGACAAGGCAAGTCTGCTCTTCCTTCCCCACACCCAGAGCACATCCCTTCCCTGCATAATGATGGGTCTCGTATTTATGAAGTAAATCACATCAGCATTACAGTACTCCCATAAACTCCTCGACCTTACCATTTTTTTTTAGGAACTGAGGCATTATGAACACTTGGTCACAGAGTTTAAACCAATTGCTTAGGGTGGACTCCTAAATGGTCATAGCTATGGGTACGCTGTGATAGTAAGTCTTGGACAAAGAATAATCTGAATTTTTTTTCAAGGCACAGTGTTGATTTTCTTTTTAATCTGGAGGTTGATAGGTAATCATATTTTTATTATTTACTTATTAGAGGTCAGAAAAGTAAAGACTGCTGAAAACTATAATCCTGTAGGCATTTCTCTATATAAAGCCCACGTTTGTATATAAATTATTTTACATCAGTCATTATCAATTCAATTGCAGACTTCTAGATTTTTGAGTGGCCTTTGTCTGATCTTTTAATTGCAAAATGCTTAAAGGGCTTCCCAGTAGGTTTTTCTCCCTATTAACACGAATAAAACCAATTTCAGGACAAAATTAGGTTGTAAAGAGAGATGTAGGAATTTGAGAAACATTTCATGTTCAATTGTTCAAGTGAATATCTAAAGCGTAGGAATTGATTTTTCATGTGTGACTCAATCAGGCTTCTGATCTCTAAAGAAGAATAGGTAAATAAATTAAGAGAAATAAATGGGTTGCATTCCTTGCAAGGGAGCCAATACATTTCAACAGAGACAGCCTACATAAACCAGTATCTAATTTCAAATGCGTACATTAAGGGCATAGTGTTGGTTATGTAATGTTGACAATTCTTTGCTCTTGAAATAGATGAACTAACAATTGGACCTTCTACGTAGCAAAAGTTATATTAAACTTTGGTAATAAGAGTGACTCAAAAGACTCAAAAGACAAGGAGACAGTAAAGGAAAGTTGTGGGTATATTGGCAAAACTAGGGGGGAAACAGTTTTTCTTTCTTTTTTTTAAATAATTTTAATGAACTTTTACAGAGATTTTAAAAATAATTTTAATGAGCATTTACAGAGATTTTGGATTTCCATTCATTCATTGCTATGAAAACATCATGTCCTTCTCTAAGGAATAATCCCTCCTAGCAATATGTCCAAAGTACATGAGGCGAAACCTCATCATTTTTGCATACAAAGAACACTCTCAGTCTGCACTCTCTCCAAGACAGATCTATTTGTTTTCTTGGCCATTAATGGAATGTTCAGTGCCCTTCTCCAACATGACAGCTCAAAGGCATCAATTCTTTTGTCATCCTTATTCATTGTCCAGGTCTCAGATGCATAGTAAGTGATCTGAAAGAACATGGCCTAAACCAGATACACTTTAGTCCTCAAACTGACATCATTACTCCTCAATAACTTGGAAAGGTCCCTTACTGCAGATTTTCCCATTGCAATGTATCTCGTACCAAAGGTGTTAATTGTGGATCCAAACAAGATGAAGCTGTTGACAGTTTCAATCTCTCCATCCATCATGACACTGTCTTTTGGAACAGTGGTAAGAATCTTTGTTTTCTTGATATTGAGACACAATCCATACTAAAAGCTGCATTCCTTGATCTTCTGAAACAAACTCACTTTCAGCAAGTAAAGTTGTATCATCTGCATAATGCAGGTTATTGATGAGTCTCCCTCCAATCTTGATGCCACATTCTTCTTCATAGAGTCCAGCTTCTGGGATAATTTGCTCAGCATATAGGTTGAAAAGGTAAAGATAAAATACACATACCTGACACATTGCCTTCCCAATTCCAAACCATGCCGTGCTCCCCTGTTCCGTTGGCACAACACCTCCTGCTCCAGGTATAGGTTCCTCATGAGCACAATCAAGTGCTCCAGGATTGCCATTCTTATCAGTGTCAGCCACAACTAGTTATGTTCTACACAGTCTTTACATAGTCAAAAAAGCACAAGTAGACATTTTTCTGGTATTCTTTACTTTCAGCCAGGATCCATCATTATATCCCTGGTGCCATGGCCTCTTCTAAATCCCACTTGAACTTTTGACAATTCCTTATCTATGTACTGTACCAGCCTTTATTTTAATGATCTTCAGTAGTATTGTGCTTGCATGTGATATCAATGACATTGTTAGACAATTTCCACGTTCAGTTGGATCACCCTTCTTGGGAATAGAAGTAAATATGGACCTCTTCCAATCCATTGGACAGACAGCCATCTCCAAATTTCCTGGCATTGGCTGGTAAGCGCATCTAAGGCTGCATCTGTTAATTGAAACAAGTCAATTGGTGTCCAATTGATTCCTGGGGCTTTATTTTTTGCAATGCCTTCAATGCAGCTTCCACCTCCTCTTTCATTACCATTGAGTGAGCATGCATGCTGGACAACTTTTTATGAAGCTTTCACACTAACACACACTAACAGTGTTTCTGTTACTGAAATAATTGGCCAGTGAAAACATTATGAATAATACATGGACATCATGTCACATACTGCCCGATGATCCCTTCATGTTGGAAAATATTAAAAACCATAAGGCTTAATAGAGTAGGTGAAACAATGGGCTCTAACACAGTACTGACTGTGAAGGTAGCATACCTGTGTAGTGTTTTATTCTTTTGTACATAAGGTTGCTCTAAGTTAGAACTGACATAATGACACTTGACAACAACAGAGAGCTAGGAGTTCCTGAGGATTAGCACATGCTCTTGACTGATAAAGGAAAATGATCCCTTTTTTTCCCCGTCAGCCTCCAGGTGTGGGCTTATTGAGTGTTTCCTAATTGGTCCACCTTTTGTGCCTCAGTTTCAGGAGTGATGGTTAAACAAGGAAACTCAGATCTACCTTCAAGCCAGGATTTTGTAAAAATCAGCTATGTAACTATGAACAAGTAATGACATCTTCAGGGCTAGATATTTTCATCAATAACCAGGGATAATAATAGTATATATCTCATTATATTGTTGTAAAATTGAAAGTGTGTGTGTGTGTGTGTGTGTATATATATATATATATATATATATATATAATATAAAGAGTCTCATATAGTTAGACTCAGTAAATGTTAGTTATTACTATTATTATCATCATTATTGAACTGTACCCATGCTTTTTATGTGTTCCAATATATGAAATTTACTAGGCTTACTGATGATGCTGGCTATAAATGATTTATTCATCCATTCATCTATAACTCTGTTAGCACACTCTAAAGCCATAACAATTATCTATTGAAAGTATTGATTTACTTTAAAGGATTCTATCATTTTATCATTAATTATTGCTATGAAGATTTTTAGGACGCTTGAACTGTGCACTTGCTCAGAATCTCACACTGGATATACCACCATTTGTACACGTCAATTTTAACAAGTTTGATTTTATAAATTACACTGTCTTTACAGTATCATGAAATACACTGTGTATATCCCAGCACACATGGAATTTTCTTTTTTACCAGCTGATACTTCTATTATCTATTGCCCTTTTAAAAAGTATGTTCTTCACCATGCCCAAGTCCTGAGGCCATTTGGTGGTGACACATTATAAATAACATTATTACTATAATTAACATGTTGGATCATAGTGGCTCGACAGGAAAATGTCCTCACCTTTGCCTTGTAGCCATACTTGGGTCACTGGGGTCACTAACTCTATTTACCCTAGTTGGTAAAACACTCTTCTTTCAATAACGTGATGGCTTGCAAGATGGACCTTTTGACTGGCTGGACACTTGACTAGTGTTGTTGTTGTTGTTATGTGCCTTCGAGTCGCTTGTGACTCATAGCGACCCTATGAACAAGAGCTGTAAAAGCTGCGCTATCCTGTATGGTTTTATTCCAAATAGATTATGAAATCTACAATATTCATTTAATGCATACTGTGGAGTTTTTATGGTACTTTTATGCAGCTATTGAATCTAAATAGCAACATGTTCAACTCTGACTTTCAGCTTAAATATAATAACTTTGACAGTATATAAAATGAAAAGTTAATTTATTAGATAAATAACAAAAATCTAATGATGAAGTCATATTATAATTACTTGGTGACATAATTTTAAAATCGGTGGGTAGTGACATAACACGATTAATCTGTTTTCTTTTCTGTCATCTCTTCTCTTGTTTCCATAC
>NW_006399849.1:9282984-9283511 GCF_000299155.1 Elephantulus edwardii | reverse complement strand
TGAATATAGATGTAAAAATCCTTAACAAAATTCTAGCCAATAGAATCCAAAAGCACATGCAAAAAATATTTCACCATGACCAAGTGGGATTCATAACAGGTATGCATGCAAGGATGGTTCAACACAAGAAAAAAAAATCAATATAATTCACCATATTAACAAAATATATAATAAGAACCATATGATCTTAGCAATTAATGTAGAAAAGGCATTTGACAAAATCCATCTTAAGACACTCAGCAAAATTGGAATAGAAGGGAATTGGTTTTACATACTGAAAAGTACATGTTAAAAACTAAAAGCCAATATCATTCTCAATGGAGAAATTCTAATAACATTTTCCTTGCAAACTGGGGCCAGATAGGGATGTCTACTGTCACCATGTCTATTCAATATTTTACTGGAAGTGCTTGCTAGGGCAATATGACAAGGGAAGGAAATAAAAGGCATCCAAACTGGCAAAGAGCTGGTTGTTGTTGTTATGTGCCGTCGAGTTGCTTGCGACTCACAGCAACCCTCTGTACAAC
>NW_006399849.1:9272730-9282884 GCF_000299155.1 Elephantulus edwardii | reverse complement strand
CTTAATTTATTAATTTTTCTTAACTGTATTTTTTATTTCATTTTGTTTCTTAAGTTTGAAAGGGAGGAGTAGGAAGTATAAGGATCATTGAAATATTATGCAACTTGAGTAAAAGATTGTGTTTTGCATCCTTCCAGGAAACTATTTTAAATGGCTAGTAAAAAGTAGTGCTTTCTAGTGATTGGAAAAGTTATAAACAGTCACACAATAAATATTCACATAAGCAAAGACAACCAGAAAAATATTTGAGAATTTACATCTTCATATCTGTTTTGGCAACCTAACGTTGTTGACCTAGTTTTGCTGTCTTTAATTAAGGGTGTTTGAGACGTAATGTGTTTATGTTGATAATTGAGAAAAAATATGTATGACAAATATAAGTATATACATACAAATATATACAAGATAAATATGTGATGCTTTTAATCTATTGTTGAGTTGAGTTGGAACCGACTCATACCTGACCTTCCAGCAAATTTTCAGATGCAGTAAAATCACACAGGAGAACATTATCTGTCTCCCACAGAGCATCTGGAAGACTCAACTCCTGTCTTTGAGTCGGCAGTGCAATTCTTTACCACTCAGCCACCAGAACTCCTTATGAGATATAGCTCTCTTTATATATGGTGATTGTTATTGTTTTTGTTGTCTACAGTGGAGTCAGAACAGACCCATATTTGACCCTCTGATGGGTTTTCACAGGCAGTAAATTGCATGGGAGGAGACTGCCCATACTTCTTCCATGGAGCAACTTGTGGACTTGAACCACATGCATTTGGAATTGGAGCGTAGTTTTTCCCACTAGGCCACCTATAGATCTCTGTATTGCTATATGTCTCAATGAAGAGAAGTGTGGCATCAGGATTGGAGTAAACTAGTCAACAATCTGCATTTTGCAGATGACACAACCCTGCTTGCTGAAACTGAGAAGGAAGTGAAGCCCTTCCTGCAGAAGGTCAATATGGGTTGAAGCTTAACATCAACAAAACAAAGATTTTCACCACTGGGCTGATAGGCAGGATCATGATAGATGGTGAAGAGATTGAGATTGCTGACAGCTTCTGTTTCCTTGGCTCTACAATCAATATTCTTGGTATCAGCAGCCAGGAAATTAAAAGATGAATTGCATTGGGAAAGTCGGCTGTTAGAGACTTCTCTAAAGTACTGAAGAGCAACAATGTCAGTCTAGAGACTAAGGTGCACCTGATACAGGCCATGGTCTTTGCAATTACTTGATATGCATCAGAGAGCTGGAAAATGACTAGAGATGATAGAGTTGATTCCTTTGAGCTTTGGTGCCGGAGAAGAGAATTGAATATATGCCATGGACTGCTAGGAGAACAAACAAGTTCACCCTGGAGAGAGAGAGGGTGAAGCCAGGCTGCTCTTTAGAGGCAAGGATTCTGAAGCTTTGTCTGACATACTTAGGACATGCTGCAAGGTAGAATCAGTCCTTGGAGAGGGATATGATGCTTGGGAGTGTTGAGGAACAGCACAGGCGAGGAAGACCCTCAATGAGACGGATTGATTCAGTGTCGGAGACAATAAGGTTGGCAAAGAATAGAGCAGGCTTTAGGGTTGTTGTTCCTAGGGTTACTATGAATCACAGGTGACTCAGAGGCACATAGCAACAACATCAACAGTATACACATAGACCTTTTTGAAAGAATGTGCAAGAAAAGGAGTAGTAGTTACTTCATGAAAAGGACTAAGAATTTGTAGGTCTCAGGTTGGAGGAAACATTTTTGTACTACTCTATGTGTATGTGTGTACAGAATATTTGAGGAATTAAAAAAAAATTAATTGAAATGTTATGAAAGCTTATAGTGACTTTGGATTTCCATTAATTCTTTGTTGCACATTTTCCTTCCTTCCCACCTATCCCCCGGTTGGTCTTTCTCTTTGAAAAGTAAAAAAAAAAAAAAACCATAAACAAAACTAAAACAAACCCCAAACAAATAAACAAAAAAACCAACAAAAATCCCCTTTCATTGTTATACAATCCCTTCAGTCCACATCCCATGAAGCTCTCACTCTGGACTCTTGTCAAGAAAATAATACTTAATCAGATATTCCTTTCAAATAGTTATCTCCTTCATCTGCTTCATTTTCATATATTTATTCCCTCTTTTTTTAGATTTCCCCCCAACCTTGATGTCAGTCCCGTTTTTTTAAGAGCGGCATTTTGCAGTTTTTGACCCTTTGTGACTGAGATCTTTTACTCAGCATCCAGGATCACCCATTTTGTATAATAAATATTTCATGAATTCCTAGTTTTTCAATGCAGCATAGTATTCCATTGTGTTACTATACCACAGCTTATCTAGCAGTCTGTTTGTTGATGGGCACTTGGGTTGTTTCCAACTTCTTGCTTTTGTGAACAAAGCCACAATGAACATGAGTGTGAATATATCTACTTGGGTGGCAGTTATGATTTCTTAAGGGTATATTCCCAGTAGTGAGATTGCTGGGTCAAATGGTATTTCTATTTCCAATGTTTTGAGAAAGTACCATACACTTTCTATAGTGGTTACACCATTTTACACTCCCACCAACAGTAAGTAAGGATTTCAATTTCTCCACAACCTCACCAGCACTTGTTGTTTGCTGTTTTGTCAAATATGGCAAATCTTACTGGGGTTAGATGACATCTCATAGTTGTTTTGATTTGAACCTCAGAGTTACGGATTTTGAACATTTTTTCATGTGTTTGTTGGACATCTGAATGTTTTCTCTGGTGAAGTGTCTCTTCATATCCTGTGACTATTTTCCAATTGGGTTGTTTGCATATATCTTGCTGTGGTGCTCGAGTATTTTGTAAATTCTAGATATAAGTCCCTTATCAGACTTGTCATTACCAAATATTTTCCCCCCAGTCTGTGGCTTCCCTTTGTACCCTATTGGAGAATGTTTTGAATGTGCTTAGGAATTTTATTCTTAGAAGGTCTCATTCATCTTTTTTATCTTCTGGTTATAGTTTTTCAGGATGTTTGGAAGATTGTTAAAGCTGTGGATTAGGGCTTCTAAAGTTCTCTCAAGATTTTCTCTAATGAAGTTTATAGTCCTTGGTTTTAGTCCTAATTCCTTGATCCACTTTGAGTTGGTTTTTGTGTATGGAGTGAAGTCTGGATCTTGCTTGAGTCTTCTGCAGAGAGTTTTCCAATTTTGCCAACACCCTTTGTTAAAAAGGCTGTCGTTTCCCCACTTAACTGATTTCATCTCCTTATTATAGATCAGGTAGATCTTATCAAAGATCCATAGATAGATAGATGGGCTGATTTCTGGGTTCTCAATACTATTCCATTGATCTATGTGTCTGTCGTTGTTCCAGTACCACATTATCTTGAACACCACGGCAGTGTAGAGGATTTGAAATCAGGGAGTGAGATGCCTCCTACCTTGTTTCTCTTTTAAAGGAATGCTTTGCTTATTTGGAGCCTCTTTCCATTCCAAATGAAATTGAAGACTGCCTTTTCCATCTTGTTGAAGAATGGAATTGGTATTTGTATTGAGATTCCATTGAACATGTAAATTGCTTTGGTAGTATTGTCATTTTCACAATATTGAGTCTTCCTACCCATGAGTCAGGTATATCCTTCTATTTCTCCAGGTCTCTTTTTGTTTCTTTTAGTAAGTTTTGTAATTTTCTTTTAATATAGCCTTTGTGCTTCTGGTTAGATTTACTCCCAAGTATTTAATCTTGTGATTAGCCATTGTGAAGGGTATTGTGTTTTATGTTTAGCTACAGTTCTGATTCTTTTTGTCACTGTAGAGAAATCCAATTGATTTTTTTTTTATGTTGATCTTATATCCTACCACTTTGCTGAATTGGTCAACTATGTCCAGTAGTTTTGTTGCTGAGTCTTTAGGGTTTTCTAAATATACTATCATATCATCTGCATATATAGATAATTTTACCTCCTCTTTGCTGATTTGGATACTTCTTATATCCTTCTGTTGCTTTATTGATTGCTATTGCTAAGACTTGCAATACAATATTGAACAGGAGACGTGATAGTGGGCATCCTTGCCTAGTTCCTGTTCTCAAAGTCTCTCTCCATTGACAACAATTTTGGCTCTCAGGTTTGTGTATATACTTTTTTACTATGTTGAGGAAATTTTCCTCTAATCCTACCTTGTTGAGTGTTTTAATCAGAAAAATGTGTTGGATCTTTTCAAAGGCCTTTTCTGCATCAATTGATAGGAGCATGTGGTTCTTGTTTTTTGTTTTATTAATGTGATGTTTTTGTTTTCTTATGTTGAACCATTCTTACATACCTGTTATGAATCCCACATGGTCATGGTGTATTTATTTTTTTGTGTGTGTATTGGTTGTGATTTTATTCAGGATTTTTCCATCTAGTTCATGAGAGATATTGGCTTATAGTCTTAATTTTGGTGGTGTCTTTATCTGGCTTTGGTATTAGGGATATATTTGCTTCATAGAATGAGTCTTGGAGAATTTCAGCTTTTTCTGTTTTCTGAAATAGTTTTTGTTCTTCTCTGAATGTTTGATAAAATTCATTTGTAAAATCATCTGGTGCATGGCTATTTTTGACTGGAAGTTGTTTTATTACCTTTTCAATTTTCTGTTTAGGTGTTTCATTTCTGTTTTTGTTAGTTTAAGTAGGTTGTGAATTTCTAAGTGTTTGTTCATTTCCTCTAGGTTTTGTTACTTGTTTGAGTACAGTTTTTCATAATATTCCATTGTTAACCTTTTTATTTTAGTTGGTTCTTTTGTGACATTGCCTGTTTTATCTTTTATTTGGATTATTTGTGTATTTCCTTTTTTCCCCTTGTTAGTGTTGCTAGGGATCTATTGATTTTATTGATCTTTTCAAAGAACCCACTCCTAATTTTGTTGATGGTTTCAATTGCTTTTCTTTTCTATTTCATTTATTTCTGCCCAGACTTTTATAATTTCAGGTTTTTTTAGAGGGTGTTGGGTTTTCTTGCTGTTCTTTTTCAATTTGCTGGAGATGTTGGTTTAGAGAGTCAATGGTCATTTTTTCCTGCCTTTTGATATGTTTGCTTATTGCAATAAATTGATCTCTGATTATTACTTTGGCTGTTTACCAGAGGTTTTGGTAAGTGGTGTTTTCATTGTTATTTGATTCAAGACTTTTTTTAATTTCATTTTTTATTTCTTCTAGTGTCCATTCATGTTCAACCAAGGTGTTGTTCAGTTTACAAATGTATGGGGGATTTCCCCCCCCCTTTTATCCTCTTCTTATTAATTCCTAATTTTGTAACCTTGTGGTCTGAGAAGATGCTTTGCATTAATTCTATGTTGTTGTTTTTTAATTTATTGATGCTTGCCGTATGACCTAAAATGTGATTTATTCTCAAGAACATTACATGCACATTGGAGAAGGAGGTTTATTATGGGTTTTTTACATGCATTAGCCTATAAATATCTATGAGGTTCAGTTGGTTTGTTGCATGGTTTAATTCTTTAGCATCTTCGTTGAGTTAGTTTTTGGTAGTTCTATCTTTTTTTGAGAGTGGTGTATTAAAGTCTCCAACTACTATAGTGGTATCTGTTTCCTTTTTCAGTTTTGTTAATGTTTGTTTATATATCTTGTAGCTCTATATTTGGTGCATAGATATTTATTATTGTTATGTCCTCTTGTCCTATTGACCCTTTAAGCATTATGTAGTGACCTTTCTTGTTCTTTATGATGGTTTTTGCATTGAAATTTATTTTATCAGAGATTAATTTTGCTACTTCTGCCTTTTTCTGTTTGTCATTTGCTTGATATATTTTCCCCCACCCTTTTATTTTTAGATTTTTTGTCTTCAGTTTTCAGATGTGCTACTTGTAGACAGCATTTTGTTGGACTTTGGTAGTTGGTTTTGGTTTTTTTCCCCACTTTGCTGCTCTTTTTCTATTCAGTGGTGCATTTAAACCATCCACATTCAGTGTGAGTTTTGAGAAGAACAGTTTTATTGCCATCATTGTGTTGAGGGTTTTTTTGGGTGTTCTTGCTGGTTACTTGGGTCTGTCCTGTTTTTTGTGGCACCTCTCTAACAAGGACGTCTTTCAGTGTTTCCTGCAATGCTGATCTTTTTTTTTTTTTACAAACTTCCTTTGGTTCTGCTTTTTTTGGGAACATCTTGATCTCTCCTTCATATTTACTGGACAATTTCACCAGGTACAATAGTCTTGGTTGACAGTTGTGTTCTTTGACTGTTCAATATATATCATTCCACTCTCTTCTGGCTTGCACGTCTCTGCTGAAAAATCAGCACTAAGTCTTATCTGCTTTCCCTTATAGGTTTCTCTTTGTTTTTCCCTAGCTGCTTTCACAATTCTCTCCCTCTCTTTGGTTCTGGCAAATTTGATTTGTATGTCTTGGTGTATTTATTTTTGTATTTCTTTATGGTGTTCTCTCAGCTTCTTGAAAAAAAAATATATATATACTATTCTCTCATTCTTCATTGTACCTAGGAAGTTTTCATCTAGTAATTCTTCCACAAATTTTTTGGTTCCTTACTTGCTTCTTCTTGTTCTGGAATTCCAGTGATGTACAGGTTATTTCATTATTTCACTTGATGGTGTCCCACATTATTGTTAGGTTTTCTTCTTTTTCATTCCTTTTTGAATCTGCTTTTTGCCCTAGTAGAACTGTGGTGACAATTCTATCTTCTATTTCACTATTTCTATGCTTCATCTCTTCAACTCTATTCATGTGTCCCTCCATCATGTTGACAGCATCTGAAACATTGGACCTCATATTTTGGATCATGCTTTCTTGCTTTTCCAGAGCCTCTAATGCCTCATTTGTTTTATCTGCATTGTTTTGTATTTTTTTTTAAGGTCCTCCTGGTTTTTTCTTGCAGTGTTCTGAAATTCTTCACGTTTGTCTTTCACCCATTCAGAAAGTTCTATCAGACTGTCTGGCTTCAGGAAATCAATTAATGCTGTGTCACTTTTTGGCCATGACATCTTGCTTCATATTTATGTAGGGTGTGAGGTAGTATGCTTCTTTCATGACATTGCTTAGGTAGAGTTTTTCATGCCTGAGGCCAAGAAAGGTTCTTTATCTGAAGTCACTGCTACAGAAGAGGTTGTGAGTGTTTCTCTCTGAACTTCTGAACCAAGGGGAATTTCCATTAAGGGTGTGTGAAAGTGGCCTCTTCTGTCAGATAATTGTTGTAGATAAGTCATATCAAGGTGCTCCAGATTAAAGGCAGTTAGTTGATTGGATGTGAAGAGATGTGATGCATGGGGAGGGCAGGCACTTCCTGAGGCGTACTCCAGGTGGACATGCATGCAGACACTCAAGAGTTGGGCATCCATGGGGACCTCACTCAAATTCTAGCTGTTTGGGTAGGCACACATGGGGATTTCACTAAGATTGCATCTGTTTGGCTCGTGCCTAGCAAGGCTAGCTGTCAGGGTGGGCATGTTCAGGGATCTCACTCAGGTTTGTGGGTGTCTTTCTCTTGGTTCCAGCAGGACTTGCAGTTCTGGTGGGGCTGATGGTGGATTCTTTTTTAAAGAGGTCAGTAGCAATAAGAAAAGAATAAGTATAGGCCAATAAATATGTTACAATTAAAAAAAAGTACAAACAAATTTGACTTTACAAAAACACAATAAAAGTACCCTTTTAGAGATTAGGATCATGAAAACTTCAAAATTTTTAGACATTTTGTCAGAAGCCTCCTGTCCTTACCAAAAGACATTATGCTTGGAGTAATAGAATGATCCTCAGCAAAATGAACAGTTGGGCTTGAGATCAACATTACTGGCTTTGGGCATGGCAGAGATTGTGAGGATAGACCAAAGTTCTGATCTGTAGTTCACAGGTTCACTCTTAATCACAGAAATAGTAGGAACACCTAACAGCAATGACACATTATGGTTCTAAATTTTAATAGGATATGTAGTATTTTTTTTTTAAATTACTTCAATACTGTATCAAATTTTGATACTTAGTTGCCCTTGAGACTATTCATTTCCAGTCTAGGGAGCAATCTAATTTTTGCTTCCAGTAATTAAGATCAATTCCCAAAAAGATTGCATTTTTAAATGCCCACATTCCTAATATGTCACCCAGGCTGGTCACCAGAATACTAATAATGTAATGTAATGTTCAATGACCTGATAAAAGTATGTTTCCAACTCTATCAATTTTTTAATTAAAGCTGAATATTTAGTGACATGTTAACTAAATCTCATAAATTTCTCTCATGAGAAACTTCCACTTCCAATCTCATTTTGGAAAAAAAGAAAAGATCAAATCTGCCTAGTCAAATTAATTCTGCATTATGATATACTTGTCTCTGCCCATGGAAATTTGACCTCAAAATGCTTCTTGTACTTATTACTCTTCATTGTGCTTCAACCCAAATGGGTTGAATTTTCTTAAGGAATAACTCAGAATATCTACATCAGTTGAGTGTTTAGAAATGTAAAAAAGTTGGTATTTCTTCATGGCCTCATAATTCTTTGATGTCTTTGTGTCTCATGCATTCCTTTGGTCTGGCAGCAAACAAGGGAATGCAAGAAAGAACTGGATGGCTTCCTGGCAAGTCGTTTACTGACTCTTCAATAGTTGGAATTTGTAAAAAATCACAGATCAGAAAATATTTTAAGCTCTGATACATTCAAGCTTCCAGCTTCTGCTTGAGCATTGTGACAAGAGTTTGAGATGCCCTCCCAAATGTGCTCAGCTTAAGTTACCAAAAAATGTTAATAGCTTTGACCTCTTAAACTAGTACATGAAGAAAAGGCTCCACTCACTCAAAGGCCACCTATTGTCATTTCTATCTTTGAAGTGAGTCACGTACTAATTTCCTCTCAGGAAAACTTAAATGAAATGAAAATACATTTAGTCAGTAGGGATTGATCTTTTTCTGTAAAAACTGAAAGCATTTCATAATTGTGTAGAAAAATTAATAAACAGAAAATTAATGTATTAATTAAGAACAAAAGCAAAAATAAATGTATGAGGAAATATATGTACTGAGTGAAACAATTACTAACCCACAGTAAATGGTTACATTCTCTTAGGTTTAAAGATGTAAGTATTCTCTTTATAAATTAATTAGAGTGAATAACATGAAATTAGTGCCTGACATAGTCACATGAGACAATGATTACACAGTGATAAAAATTTGACATCTCTACTGCTGATTAAACAAGCCTACATGGATGTCAAATATGATTGGACTGATGAAAACTTAACAGCTAGTCTATTAAGATTCTGGTTTATTTGAAAGGGAGACTTCTTAGAATTATTCTAAGGGATACCAAGAATGTAACATACTGTTGTCACTATGTGCCTTCGATTAGTCTGCAACCCTATCTACAACAGCTCCAAACCCTGCCCTATCCTGAGTCAATATCCCTGATAGACCCATCCCCATTACACCAGTTATTGTGTTACTCAGTCTCATGAGGGAGTCTTCCTTTTCTGCACTGTTCTTCCACATTTTTGAACATGATGTATTTCTCCAAGGACCAGTCCCTCCTGGAAATATGCCCAAAATATATGAGACTAAGACAGAGCTTCAAAATCTTATTCTCCAAAGAGTATCTTGGTTTCATCCTCTCCAAGACATACATTTTAGTTATATTGGTGATATTTGCTATGTTCAAGACTTTTCTTCAGCACCACAACTCAAAGGCATCAGTCCTTCTGTCATTCTTAGTTATTGTCCAGCTTTCTGATTGCACAGCAAGTAATTGCAAATACCATGTCCTGAACCAGGTGCTTCTTAGTCTCTAGACTGACATTTTTGTTCTCAGTACTCTGGAGAGATCCCTGACAGCAGATTTTCCCAGTCCAATTAGTCTTTTGATTTCATGACTGTTAAAAGGCCACCAGAATTCAAACTACCCTTTAGTAATAAAATTGTAATACCATTTTATAGCAGTGGCACCATGCAGTATTTGTCCTTTTGTGACTGAGATATTTCATTCAGCATAATGGGGGTAAGACTGAGAAAAACTGGATAATTTGGATACACTGCATTGAAACAGAGGAGGGAAAGAATAATTTAAAAGCGATGTATGATAGGGTATTATGGTTATCACAAGAGTCCACAATTATGGTTGCATAGTGGAGTGTACTTGGGGCGGTGGGAGGGGTGCAGGGGGATTGTATATCAAAGAAAGTTTTTTTTCTTTTACTTTTCAAAGAGAG
>NW_006399849.1:9259375-9265000 GCF_000299155.1 Elephantulus edwardii | reverse complement strand
TCATCTCACATTCTTTGAGTAGTTTTCTAAAAGAGGCTAATTCATGGAGAATTACATCATGCTTGAAAAGGTGGAGAGACGATAAAAGAGAGGAAGACCTTCAACCAGATGGATTAACACAGTGACTGCAGCAGTGGGTTCAAGAGTATCAGAAAGTATGAGAATGGCACAGAATAGGACAGAATTCAGATCCACTCTTCGTAGGGTCATTATGAGTCACACTCACCTAATCAACCCCTAACAACAATAAGAAGAAGATATTCTTTCAGATTTTTAATTATATCAATCAGTTATTTCTTCAAAATCATTGATACCTATGTTCTATTTTTCTCTTTTTTAATCCTGTTTAAAAATCCCTTTTTATAAGAATGTTGTCTTGATTATAGAAAGTGCTTAATGATTTTTCTTTTTCTTGTGGTGACATGATTAGTAATACCAGTGTCTAGGTTAACATTCCATCAGTTAACAACTTTTTCTCACCAAGTTTTCATTTCTCTTGCCCATGACTCTGCTTAACCAACCTCACCTGTATCAAGTTGAACAAAACAGACAATATTTTTCCATAGACATAGATTTTCAGATTTCATTCAGAGATATAAAAAATAATGGAAAGTGTCATCATTCCCCCCAAAAAGGAAGAAGCTAACCTAGGAGGGGAAAAAAGTATCCCTGAGGAAATGATATTTAAACTAAAACCTGAATAATGATAAGAACTGGTTAAATGGAATGTAAAGTGAAGAGAGTACTGGCAGTTGGAAAAGTATGTACTAAGGCCAGAGAGTCAGGTTTTTCTGGTTTCAGTAGACATTCCTTTCTTTGTTAAATCTTTCTCATACTCTGTTAGTCAAGCATCCCTTCTCTATGGTTCCACAGGATTTATCAGGTTTCTTTTCTTAGCAGCCCTCACAATTGTAGTTACTTATTTTTCTTCTCGACTCTGCTGTATACTAGATCACTAGTCTCGATGTTTGACTTGCTCTTTCATGATATCCCAATGCTTATACAGTATCTGTTACATAATTAAGGTTTAATAAATCCTGCATAGTGAAATAATAAATCAATGGGGGAAAAGTCCTCAAAGGGCAAAAAATTTTGTATATTGATGGAGTTCAAGTGATGGGACTTATGCACATAAATTGTATCTAAAGTAATGTGCATTTATTGTGGGATGTGAATATTTCACCGAGTATTTGTTATGAGATATTTCAAGACTTCCTTGAAATATCTCTTTTTTCTCTCCACTCAGATGGTACGTTGTTATTGCATTTATTCATCTGAAGAAATATCTTAATTACAAAACAAATAATGTGTGGAGCTTGGTTGGGTGGCAGTACTGAGGGCTCAACCAGAGTATCTCACACACACACACACACACACACATACAGACATTCAGAAGGGACCTCTGATGATATCATCCACAGGGAGTTGCACAGTTAACCCAAAGCAATGGCTCCCAGATTGCGCAAATCCACCAGAAATTCTGAGGGAGAAAAATGGACAGTCTCCCCCTGTCCTCCCATGTGATTCTGGAAACCTGATGGAGCGCCAATCATGAATTGCTTTCGACTCAGGGGCAATGAGAGAGAGAGAGAGAGAGAGAGAGAGAGAGAGACAGACAGAAAGAGAGAGAGAAAGATAGAAAGATTCTTTTTCAAGTACACCATTCATCCTTCCTTACCTTTCATCTTCTGTAATTATGAGGATGAAAGATTTGAGACTAGGTTCCTAGGATGGCGTTTTCAACATCACCATCAAACGTTATAATCCATTGTAATGTCACAATACTGCTAATGACGACATAACATTAAAAATATTAAAGGCATTGCTAATAAGTTGGAACTGACTCACAGCTAACATCCTAACGGACTTTCAGAAGAGGTAAATTATATGGGAGGAGATTGTCCATCTTTCTCCTGCAGGGCAGCTAGTGGTTTTGAGCCACTTACCTTTGATTTGACAGTAGAACTCCTTCTCAACTAGGCCAGCAGCCGACATTATAGTTTGTGATATACTTCTTTTTAAAATTTTTTTGTTATTATTATTTTATTTTACTGCTATTTTAACAAAACTTTACAGAAAACTTGAATTTTCACTCATTCATTGTTGCATATTTTCCTCCCTAGCTCTTCCAGTTCACTTTTCTCTTTAAAAATTCTTTCACTGTTACACAATTTACTCCCTCCCCACCCCCACCCCCTGGTCCACTTTGCCATGCACCACTTAGTCTGGACTGCTCTCATGCAAATAATTTTGTTGTTGTTATGTGCCTTCAAGTCACTTTGTTCAACAGCCCTAAACCCTGCTCTATCCCTTGTCAATCTTATTGTCTCAGACATGCCTATCCCCATTACTCCACTGATGGAATTAATTCATCTCATCGAGGGTATATTTCTTTTAGACAATTTTTCCCCTCATCTAAAATATTATACAAAATGGGTTACCCTGAAGGACATTATGCTGAGTGAAATATCTCAGTCACAAAAAGAAAAATGCTGCATAATGTCCCTGTTATAAAATAGGACTGACATGAGGGTTGGAGGGAAACTAAGAAAAGAGGGGATAAATATACTTCTTTGAAAAATAAGTTACATATGTTATAAAATAAGTTCTTTCTTTTCTTTCCAATAATGATAATCTCATCTATTATATTTTAATACACTTGCTTGTTGAAATAGGCATCAACGAAGCCACAGACATGTTGATGAAATTGTTTAGGCATAAGTACAGTGTCTCATAGGAGTCACAACTGCTGCCTTCATGATGCTGTGTGTCTTATCTCTTTCTTGTATTAAGGGGTATTTTATTATTATACTAGTTTATTTACAAAATTCTAAAACATTGTTTTCCAGAACAGAGTCTTCCAATTTCCCTCACCCCAACCCATCAAATTATACAACCCCATGATTAATTTCGACTCCTTTTTGAGCTTTGGAAACTTTGCCATAATTTTGGAAGAAAGGGGGTAGTTGGCATCCAATTTCATGGAAATAATCTGTCAGTACATCAACCTCTGGGACTTTTGATTGAGCAAAGATTTTTATCCCCATCATATGAGTACTATTGTTATAACTAGAGCGTTTTAGAGGAAAAAGTTGGGGTAGAGGATGCTGACAGACATTTTTTTCTTGTTTAAATTATATTTGATAGGAATCTTTTCTTTGAACTTGCTGCATTTCATTAGGAATTCCCCCTGAAAGAAGAGGGAAGACACTCTTACAGGATAAGTATAAAAATTTTGCTATGAAGGTATCAAAATTCTAGTTACCGTAAGGGGGAAAACCCCACTAAATCAACTCCTTCCTGCACTAAAAAAAAAAAAAAGAAGAAGAACAAAAAAGTTATCACCATGTCTAAGAAGTCCTTCTTCTGGTAGACATTGTTGTATCCATTAGCAGTGGAGAGAGAAGAAAGGATGTCAATCCTTTGATGCATATCGTCAGCAACACATTATTAATCAGTCAGCAATCTCTAGTTACTCACAACCCAGTTATTTGTTGTGGCTTATTGGTAAGGAAGGGAGCCTGGTGGCCTAGTAGTAAGAAGTAATTCTATGAGTTGCTACCTTGAACCTGATTATGGATTGGAATACAAACACTAAAAACATATGTTACAATTTTGACCTTTATATCTGAACACACTCACTAGGTGGTGCCAAGAAATCTGGAGGACAACTACCTGGACAACTGACTGGAAGAGATCCATATTTATTCCCATTCCAAAAAAAAGTGACCTGACAGTGTGGAAATTATCAAACAATATCACTGAATTACATACTAGCAAGGTCCTGCTGAAGATTATTTAAAAACAATTAGAACAGTACATTGACAGCTGTCTCATGTGCAAGTTGGGTTTGGAAGACATCGTGACAGTAGGGACATTATAGCCAACATTAGATGGATGCTAGCCCAAAGCAAAGTACCAGAGGAATATCTATCTGTGTTTCATTGACTATGCAAAGGCATTTGACTGTGTGCATCACAAAAAATTGTGGCTATTCTTAAGGAGAATGGGAATTCTAGAACACTTAATTGTGCTCATGTGAAACCTATACTTGGACCGGGAAGCAGTAGTCAGAACAGAGAAGGGAAATACCGCATGGTTCAGGATCAGGAAAGGTGTACATCAGGGATGCATCCTATCTCCATACCTTTTCGTTCTATATGTAGAACAAATCATTTGGGAGACTGGACTCTATGAGGAGGAATGTGGCATCAGGATTGGAGGAAGACTCATCTACAACCTTTGTTATACATATGACATAACCTTGCTTGCTAAAACTGAGGAGGACATGAGACATTTGCTGCAGAAGGTCAAGGACTATACTCTTCAATATTAATTGAAGCCCAACATCAAGAAAACTGAGATTGTCACTACTGGGGCAAATGGTAGCTTCATGATAGATGGAGAAGAAATTGAGGTTGTTAACAACTTTAGCTTGCTTGGTTCTACACTCAACACTCTTGGCATCAACAGTCAGGAAATCAAAAGGTGAAATGCATTGGAGAAGTCAGCTGTCAGGGACCTTTATAGCGTACTGAAGAGCAATGATATCTGGAGATGAAGGTGCATCTGACCCAGTCCATGGTCTTTGCAATTTCTTGCTATGCATCAGAGAGCTGAACAATGACTAAGGATGATAGAAAGAGAATTCATGGCTTTGAGTTGTGGTTCTGGAGAAGAGTTTTCAACATATTATAGACTGCAAAGATAACTAACAATCTTGCCTGGAGAGAGTGAAACCAAGTTTCTCCTTGGAGGCAAGGACTTTGGAGTTCCATCTCATATACTTTGGACATGTTGCCAAGAAGTACCAGTCCTTAGAGAAGTACATCATATTTGGAAGGATGTAAGGACAGCACAGGATAGGAATACTGAAGATGAGTTGGATCTACTCAGTGACTGGTCTGTCAGAGACAATGAGATTGGCTCAGGATAGGGCTGGGTTCAGAGCTAGTGAACCTAGAATCGCTATGAGTCACAGGTGGCTTGATAGCACATGATGGTGACAACAACAACATATCTATGAGTGAGATTTTATTCAGAAGTCGTTTTTGAGGTTGTTATCAGAATACTATAAGACCATTCTGGAATTAAGTGAGACATAGCCTTTAAAACTAGTATTCTCATACAAAAGCAGGTGATGCTCAGAGACCGGACACAGAGGACATTTGCAATGTGATGCTGTAACTATAAATCACAGACCATGGAGTGTTACCAGAGGCTCAGAGACAGCCAAGGACTATTGTGAGGCTTCAGCATGGCTGGAACCTTGATCTCAAACTGTAAGTCTCTGGAACTATGAAAATTAATTTCTCTTAAACCTCCCAGTTTGCAATATTTTGTTCTAACAGCCCTAAGAAAACAATACAGACCACTAAAGCTTCTCTGAGAACTAGCTGATCTTAGTTGGGAAAAGTTGTTCTCCAAATCAAGACTGAAAGGATGATGTGAAAGAAATACAGAAACTCTGAAATGTGAACAAGAAGATGTTGTCTAATATTTCTTATCTCAGGAATATTTACTTTTATCTGAAATAAAACTATACTATATAATAATTCAAGTATGTGTTCCATAGTATTCAAGTAGTGGTTGAACACTCCTCAAAAACAAACCATACTATTTATA
>NW_006399849.1:9257366-9259275 GCF_000299155.1 Elephantulus edwardii | reverse complement strand
TAAAATAAAATCTAAAAAAAGAAAAAAAGTTGTAATACCAAACTATGAGGGATACACTTCAGTGATACTTCCAGACTAGGAGAAATTAAGAGTACCTAGTTATCAACTTCTGAAAACTGCCCAATGAAAACTCAATGGATAATTGAATAGGATATTGCATGCAATATGGCTGAAAGATAGGTACCATTTTTTGACATGCACTTAAAAGACACAAAAGCCACAACAAAAGACATGAACATACCAAAATTATAGAACATTGCAAAGGATCAAGCAATTTGATTTTGTTGTACATAGATTGCCATGAACCAGAGTCAACTTCACATAAAAAACAAGAACTGTTTATGAAACAATATAGAAACAGACAAAATAATGTGTTCTAAGATTGATCATAGATATTCCTTTATGTATAGTAAGAATGAATGACATCCATGGAGTGGAAATTCAGTTTTTGGATATAGATCCAAATCATCAGTCATGAAATGAAGAACCAGTTGAGAAAGATCCATTCAATAATTTTCCCTCCTTTCTCTGTGGATCTATAATGATAACTTTCTAAAGAAATCCATTTTCTTTGTGTTTTAATGTCTGAGTATTCTATTCTACTTTTTTGCACTTGTCCGTTTCCAAATTATCATTTAATATGCATTCCCTCCAATAATATTTTGACTATGTTTATTTTCTCCAATCAACTTATCAAGTGTTTAAAGAAAATTATGTTTCTGGGATATTTTACTCAGAATAGATTTAAATTTGTGAAGCAATTTAGAAAGAACAGAACATCTCTACTCTGTGTTCATATGGTTTTCAAGAGCCTGTTATTTCAGAAGTCAATGGCCAGACCTGCTTCCTAATCTATTATTTGCTGTAACCATGGGTGACATTTGGCATACTGGTGGAACAGTTTCTAGCATTACACTGGTACAGTGCAGAGGACTGAGAGACAAGAATTGTACCAACAAGAACAACCAACAAGCAAGCAAGCAAACATATCTATCTACAAAGTAATTGTTGTTGTTATGTGCCATCGAATCTCTTGTGATTCATAATGACCCTATGTACAATAGCTCTGAATCCTGCTCTATCTTGAGCCAATTGCATTGTCTCTGACACACCTATCCCCATTACCCTAGTCACTGAGTCAATCCATCTCATCCAGGATCTTCCTCTCTTGTGTTGTCACCCTAACTTTCCCAGACTGATGTCCCTCTCCAAAGACTGTTCCACCTTTGCAACATGCCCAAAGTATGTCGGAGGAGACTTCAAAATCTTAGCTTCCAAAGAGAAGCCTGGTTTCATGCAAATCAATCCCTAATATAGCAACCTGGCAGTTAACTTTATACTTTCAAACTATAAAGACAAACAGGAATACAAATAATATGGTGAAGGACACACTTTTCCAGCTCCAACAGAAGCTCTTAATGGAATTATAGAATAGGGACCTGAATGTGAATATTTGCTCCTTACCACTAGGCCAGTGGGCAACAAATTGATAAATGGAGAAAGAATAAAAATGATTAATGATTTCTTCCTGATGGGAGATCAGGAGATGTTTTGCTTTGGGCAAGTTCCCAGTCCGGCACTTGTCCAAGGAACTGAATAGCAATAATGTCTGATTTCAGGCCATGATCTTTTCAATTATTTGCTCTGTATCTGAATAAAGGTAGCAATAGTCCATGGACTGACAAAAGAATGATCAAATATTTCTTGGAAAGTGTATAGCCAGACTGTTCTTTGGAGGCAAGGAAACTTGATGACACACAACAACAACAACAACAGCACTCTCTGTGTGGCTCTTAATTTTTGAGATTGTAGCTAATGTTAGATGGATATTAGCTGAAAGCAGGGAATACCAGAGGAATGTATATCTGTGGTCATTGACTATACAAAGGAGTTTGACTATGTGGATCAT
>NW_006399849.1:9254228-9256691 GCF_000299155.1 Elephantulus edwardii | reverse complement strand
ATAGCTGACCCTCCAATGGGTTTTCAGAGGCAGTTAATTGCATGGGAGGAGGTTGCCATCCTTCTCCCTTTTGGCTCTAATATTTGTAATGTTTTAAAAAGAAATAATTCTTATTGAAACTTAAACAACAAACAAAAACATGTCTTACTGGATTATTTATATTTTTCTTAGACTTTATAAACACAGTAGTATTTATTGATTGCTGATGTTCCTTGAATGACTGCTAATGTTCTTTGTATATGGAGCTGACACATCAAAGACTAAAGATTACTCCTTGAATAAATGAGTGACCCCATGCTGAAGGGCATTATATACATATATATCATATTTGAGACTGTCAATGACTTCATCTTACTTGTATCCACAATCAAACTAAGCACTAGCAGTTAGGAAATAGGGAATGTATTGCACTGGGAAAGTTTGTAGTCAAGGACTTCTCAAAAAATCTGAGAAGCAATGATGTCAGTATGAGGACTAAGGTGCACCCGATTCAAGTCATGGCCTTTGCTGTCACTTGCAATATATCTGAGAGCTAGACAATGACTAACGATGATCAAAGTGTTGATGTATTTGAGTCGTGATATTGGGGAAGAGTGCTGCCCATGGCTGCCCATATCCCATGGGCTGCCAAGAGATCAAACAGATATGTCTTGGGGAAGGTATAGTCAAAATGCTTCTTGCAGACAAGGATGGTGAAGCCGCATGTACTTTGGGCATGTTGTGAGAAGATAAAACTTTGGAGAGGGACATAATACCTGGAAAGATGTAGGGTCAGCAAAAGAGAGAATGAACCTCAAACAGGTAAGTTGACACAGTGATTGCAGCAATGAGTATGAGTGTGTCAGATATTATAATAATGACATAGAATAGGACAGGGTTCAAATCTGTTGTTCATAGGGTTACTATGAGTAGTACTTGACTCAACAGCATCCAACAACAACAAATTTTTACATAAATGTATATGATATCCACCATTTATAAGATGCAATTTCTCCCATTCTAGTATCTCTGAAATGAAGATATATTTTATACTGATGATGTTGGCAGTATTTTTTTCTTTCATTTAAAAACTAACGGTACATATAAATGCTATTTTTATGTTTTATTTTTAACTGATGTTTTATTCTCAACAAAATACAGTTTGTATATATATAACTTTCCACAGATGTAGTGAATCTGATTCCTATGTCGCCTATCAGGTGATGTCCATGTGTAGAGTCGCTGTCACCTAGCAACAACAACAACATACCTGTTTTCCCTGTGTACTACGCATGTCTACTAGTCAGACCTTTTCCTTTATTACAGTAAGAAATATATATTTATCTCTATAGTAAAGCATTTTAATTATTTTTGATAGATTTAATCTGTTACCATTAATTAAAATTGTGAGTAGCTGTTAAGTACCATCCAGTTATCTCTGAGTAGAACACTTTCTATTCTCTGGTAACCAGTTGCCATCAAGTCTACTTTAATTCAGGGTAATTCCATGTGTGGCAGAACAGACTTGTGCTCTGTAGGTTTTATAGTGACTGATTTTTCAGAAGTAAAATCACCAGGCCTTTTCTCTGAAATGCCTTTGGGTGTACTCACATATTAGTAACTGAGCATGTTAACTGTTTGCACAGCCCAGGCACTCTCTGCTCTGATAAACACTATGTAAAATTGTCAGCTACAACTGCCTGCTAGCACAGGAAGAACAATTTAAACTATTCGAATGAGGCAGAGTGTGAACATTTTTTATCTACCTGGGATTTTAGCCGACTGTACGGAGCCTCAAGAAAATCCCCTCAGATTTCAGCATTTTCTAAGTCAGTCTATTCAGGGGTCTATCACACCTGCAGTATCTGGAGTTTGACTCTTTAACTTTTGATATCCACTTCTGTGTAGGCTCCATTAGCTGGCTGATTGTTGCTGTTGCAATGTCAACAAGAAATTCCTTCTTCTAATTTTGTTGGATATAACTTGTTAGTCTCTAAATTTAGCATAGGAGAAGTTCTACATTCTGTATCTAATCAACTACAAATTTTTGTCTTTAGATGCCATAGAGTCAACTATGATTCATAATGATCTTATGCACCACCGACTTATACACCTTGACCCATCCTTCACCATCTTGACAATCTCTAGTACGCTCAAGTTGCTTGCTGCAGTTAGTGCAGTTACTGTATCCATCTATCTCTTTATGAATCATCCTCTCTTACTCTGATCCTCTACATTTCCAAGCAAGATTTCCAAGGACAGACCTCTCCTGCAAACATGCCAAAGGATGTGAGGCAAAGTCTCATTATCCTTGATTCAATGGAGCACATTGGCTACACTTCCTCTAAAATAGATTTGTTTGCCCTTTTGGCAGTCCATGGCATAATTTTTGACAACATCACAATTGAAAAATGCATAAAATTTTTTCTATCTATTTCATTTATTGTCATACTTTCACATTCATGTTAAGCCATTGAAAATGCT
>NW_006399849.1:9253063-9254128 GCF_000299155.1 Elephantulus edwardii | reverse complement strand
GGATGACATCCAATGGAATAACATACATATAATTACAATTCCAGAACAAGGGGGTAATAGAGAAATCACTGAGAAGATAGTGGAAGAAGTATTGGAAGAAAACTTCCAAGGTACTTTGAAGAATGGGAAATCTACATTCAAGAAGCACAGCAAACACCAAGTAGACTAGACCCAAGAAGAGAAACATCAAGGCATACTATAATCAAATTCTCCAACTTAAAAGATAAGGATAGAATTCTAAAAGCAGCACGAGAAAACCAAATAATCACCTACAAAAGGGAAACAATTCGATTAAATTCCAATTTCTCAGCAGAAAACATGCGCCCTAGAAGACAATGGAATGGCATATACAAAAAGCTTAAAGAAAACAATTGCTGGCCAAGGATCCTGTACCCAGCAAATTTCTTCAGAAAATATGAAGGGGAAATTAGGTCCCTTGCAGAAAATAAGGAACTCAAGGAATTTGTGAAAACAGGAACAAAACTGTAAGAAATTTAAAGTCCTTCACAAAGAGATAATAAAGGAAAGTGCATGGACCATAGTAACCAGAAACAATAGAAAAAGAAACATAAAAAAATGGCAAAAGTAAAACCTGGCCTGATAATAACCACACTTAATTTGAATGGACTAAATGCACCAATTTAGAGAAAAAGACTAGCAGAATCGATAAAAAACAAAACCAAAACAAAGCTCATCAATATGTTGCCTACAGGAGACACATCTTAAAAAAAGACAAAAAAGAAAGACTCAAAATCAAAGGCTGGAAGAAGATGTACCAAGCAAATGGCAACCTCAGAAAAGCCAGAGTGGCAATATTAATCTCTGATAAGATAGATTTCAGAATGAAAACCACCATCAAAGATAAGGAAGAACATTGTATACTTGTAAAGGAACAATAAATCAAGAAGACATAACCTTGGTCAGCATTTATGCACCAAATTATAGACATGAAAAATACATAAAATAATGGTAGCTAGAATAAAATAAATAAAGACAATACCACAATTGTGGTAGAATATTTTAACACACCACTATAACAAAAACAAAATCAAAACCAAAAACAAA
>NW_006399849.1:9243677-9248014 GCF_000299155.1 Elephantulus edwardii | reverse complement strand
TTTTTATTATTTTGTTAAAAATTATCTATTTTCCCCTGTAAATAATATTAATTATACTTCTATTCCTAATATGCAGACGTATAGAAGAGAAGGAAGACTGTAATTGCCAACTTTAATGTTTAAAATAGAAGTAGAAAAAATGTGCTTTCCTAAAGGATTTAATTTGTAGTGGTTCATACCACGCACATGCTTGAATTTAAATGATTGCCTTTACATTCAATGATAAAGGGTTTATATAAAAGCAGAATAAATACTGATTGCTTGCTTTGACATGATTCATGATGACCTCATTACATATGAAAACTGGAGGCAAACATGCTCATCTGAAATTCCTAGGCATCTCACGATCTCTTACCATATAGGTAAGAACTTTTTTACTAGTAGCTTTTTTACTAGTAGCTTTACTACTAGCTTTTTTTACTAGTAGCCTGGTGGATAGATAGGATTGCATACACTTCTTGCGTGGTAGTTGTATTCCAGAATATGGATTCTAAAATATTTTATGAGCCACAAACTTGTTGAGTAATGTCCTAGATGATTATTTTTATGCAGATCAAAGTAACTTTTTTACTTTTCCAGTCACATATTTTCCTTTTTGCTTGAGACATTCTGTATAATTCCAGCAAGAAAGGGGGGAAGATTGTGATTTAAATATGCCTTGAGAATTGTGCTCTTCTAATGAATTATTTATATGAGATTAAATAGGTAACAGCAAATCTGAAACACAGAAGAGGAAACTTTAATAAACAGAGGATCTAAAATAAAAAAAGGTAAAGAAAGAGACGTTTCTGAACTGGCCTCCTCTCTAACTTCTAGCCTATCTCTATGAATCAAGGGCAGTTCACCCCAAATCCTGATGGAACTCCAGTCCTCTCTAGACATTTACGTCTGAGTAGAACTAATTCTCAACCACAGATAAAGGGGGATTTGGTCTTTAATAATCCTTAATCTGAGTAGTCTGGGTGACACAATTGTTAAACTCTCAGCAACTAACTGAAGATCAGCAATTTTAACCTACCAGGGTCTCCATGGAAGAAAAGACTTATAAATCTGATGTCATAGGATGTTCTACAAGGAGGTTCTCTGTGGGTCAGTATTTATTTGATGGCACATAACTACAACAATAGTATCATTAGAGTATGTTCCCAGGAATAGTAACATCAATATCCTTTGAGTGTCTGTTGGAAATGTGGATTCTCAGATCTATCCATCCCTTCTGAATGATCTCTCTCTCTCTCTCTCAAATCTGAAAATTTCCAGTTTGGAATAGAATAGTATGTTTTAGCCCTCAGGACACAGGTGTCAACAGCTGCATACCAGATGTGCTCATTTTCAACCATAGCTGACTTGAAGGCTGAGGGCATCAATAGGTCCACATACCTAGGATTTGTTTACAAGATGCTACTGTTCATCCGCTGGGATGAAGTCCTAGTAAATTGTATCTACCACTAAGAAAGACATATCTTTAAAGTTCTTCTATTTGATCCAGAGCTCCTTTTCAAGACTTAGAAATGGTAAGGTGCTCCTGTAATAATTCCAGAACATAACACTAGTGCTCTTCTGCTAATCTGGACCATCCTACAAATTAACTTTCTTGTTTCAGATGCTAACAGATTTCCTGCTCTCTGTGTTTACATTTAAACTTTTTCCAATCTCAGGGGATGTGACCCCTGCCTACTCAAACCACCCCTCACTGGTCAGTTTGTCATGGTGTGGTCACATGTATATGTTGTGGCCACTGAGTCGAACACTACTCATAGCAATCCTATGAACGAAAGACCTGAAGACTTTCTATAACTATCATTATTTATCAAAATTCATAGACTTTCCAGAGGCATGTTGTTTAGGAAGTGGATGCCACTTCTGCTACAAAACCTGTTTCAAACTGGGAGCTCCAACAATCACTGTCCACCATGATAACTGTTATGACATTTGACACCCCAATGGCACAAGGTTCAGCATCACAGCAACCTCAGGTTACCTAAGTACAGCATAATGACAGAAGAGTGCTATACCACTTAGAAGAATGTTCCTCCAAAATAAAATAAGAAAGTCTTATTGACTAGAAACAAGAGGTTTAAATAAAAATCAACCAATATAGTATGTTGTTGTTGTAATGTGTCATTGAGTCCTCTGCGACCTATTGTTATGCAGTGTTCAGCATCTCTGAACCTTTCCCTGTCCTGAGCCAATCTCATTAATTCTGACACACCAATCCGCATTGCCCCAGTTACTGTATCAATCAATCTCATCCAGTGTCTTCCTTTTCTATGTTGTCCCTCCACCCTTCCAAACATGATGTCCTTCTCCAATGACTGGTCTCTCCTGGCCACATGCCCAATGTATGTGAGACAGAGATTCAAAATCCTAGCCTCCAAGGAGAGACTTGGTTTCACCCTCTCCAAGAGAGACATATTTGTTTTCTTGGCAGTCCATGGTATTATCAAGACTCTTCTCCAGCACCACAGTGCGAAGCCATCAATTCTTCTTTGATCATCCTTAGTCATTGTCCAGCTTTCTGAAACATAACAAATAATTGAGAAGACTGTGGCCTGGATTAGGCTCACCTTTGTCTCGAGATTGACATCATTACTTTTCCGTACTCTGGAGAGGTGCATAACAGTAGATTTTCCCCGATGCAATTAGTCTTTTGATTTTCTGACTGCTGGTCCTAAGCGTGTTGACTGTGGCACTGAACAAGCTGTAATTGCTAAAACCCTCAATTTTTTCTCCATCTATCATGGTGCTTGCTACCAATTGGCCCAGTGGTGATAATCTCTCTTTTTGATGTTGAGTTTCAATCCATATTGAAGATCACAGTCTTTGACGTTCTGCAGCAAGTGCTTCAGGTCCTCTTCAGTTTTAGCAAGCAAGGTTGTGTCATCAACATATCATAGGTTGTTGATGAGTCTTCCTCCTATCTTGATGCCATACTCCTCCTCATAAAGCCCTGCTTCCCAAATGATCTGTTCTACATATAGACTGAAAAAGTATGGGGACAGGATGCATTCTTGAGACATTCCTTTCCTGATTTTGAACCATGCAATATTTCCTTGCTCTGTTCTGAGGACTGCTTCCTGGTCCAAGTATAGGATTTATATAAGTACAATCAAGTGTTCTGGGATTCCCATTTTCCTCAAGGTTAGTAACAATTTGTCATGATCCACACTGTCAAATGCCTTTGCATAGTAATGAAACACAGGTAGACATTCTACTGGTACTCTCTGCTTTCTGCCAAGATCCATCTGATATTGACAACAACGTCTCTAGTGCCATGATCTTTCGAAATCCAGATTTTTCTGGTAGTTCTCTGTCAATGTACTGTTCCAGTGGTTTCTGGAAGATCATCAACAGGATTTTGCTGGTGTGTGATATTAGTGATATTATTCGATAATTTCCATACTCTGTCATGTCACCTTTTTTTTGAGTGGGAGTAAATATGGGTATTTTCCAGTCAGTTAGCCAAGTAGTTGTCCTCCAGATTTCTTTGCACGACTTGGTGAGCACATCCAGAGCAGCATCTGTTTGTTGAAATACGTCAATTGGTAATCCATCAATTCCTGGGGCCTTTCCTTTTTTTTTTTTTAATTTTTGCCAAGTCCTTCAGAGCAGCCTGAACTTCCTCCCTTATCATCATTGACTCTTATAGACAATGATATAGGCAACTATGCCACTGATATTTCAAATATCAGCAGCAGGGTCTCCGATGGGGGATGAATTTCAACAAACTTTCCAGACTAAGACTAACAATAAAGAACTGTCAATACAATTCTGAAAAGTGGTCAATGAAACCCTTCAGGGTCACGATATAATATTGTCTGAAACAGTGGAAAATGAACCGAGATAGAGCAATAATCATGAAGATGGTGAAAGACTAAGCAAAATTGTATTTTGTTGCATCTAAGTTTGCTGTAAGTCATAGTCATATTGATGGCAACTGACAATAAGACCTATTCGTGGTGACTCTTCCTATCTGAACTAAACTTTCCATAATGAGTTATACATATTAATCAAGGGTTGTTTTTGTTCTTGTGGGCTTTTTTCCCCCATGCCTTTTTCCTGCCTGCATGGATTTATTTTCGCATACTTCTCAAGATATTTACCTAAAAAAAAATCACCTTCCTATGGGTGACTTGGACACGAATCACTTTTTGGATATTTGCTTGACTCTTGTCTATTGAACTGGTTGCACACCCGTGCCTGATCTTCCAGACTTGCTCACCAGTATCTTTTTGTCCATGAGCTCTGGAGGCTCAGTGGCAAGAAGTTACATTGCAATCCCAAAAGGACGTGTTTGGGGGCCACCAGCTGCCTCAAGGGAAAAAGATAGGTAATTT
>NW_006399849.1:9240464-9241035 GCF_000299155.1 Elephantulus edwardii | reverse complement strand
ATTGTAAGAACTACCTTCCCTCTGTAACTTGATTTGTGCCAGTATTAGAGCCTCTACTTGAAAGAGTATTGCTTTTTAAATTTTTGACTCATATACTTTTAACTTGTTAAATTTGTGTCTTCTAGGCTGCAACACTTCCATGATACATCTACAAGGATATGAACATGTACAACTAAGCACAATTGATAACAGTGCATCTAAATTCCAATAACAATTTCCATAATAGTCTATGTGTTTCCTATTGCCAATGGGGCCCTTTAGATTAGTGAGAGAAGATCTTCACCCTGAAACCTATAGTGTCCCTTTTCAGCAGGAATTAGCTAAGAGAATACGCCATTTCCGTTTCCTTATGAATCAGGGTGAAATCTGTCTCAGGGAGGAGTCATAGGGAATGGCAAAGGACACACTGACAAAGGATTAATCAGAACTGGCTTTGACAAGCACTGTGGCAATTTGATAATTAAAACAGACACTCAAGAAGGGGGGAAAAAAGAAGAAAGAACTAGGGAGGAGGATAGAGAAAATAGTGCAACAATGAATGAATGATAACCCAAAATCTCTGTAAATGTTC
>NW_006399849.1:9233014-9239889 GCF_000299155.1 Elephantulus edwardii | reverse complement strand
TTTTGTACATAGGGTCGCTATGAGTCTCAAGCGACTCGGCGGCACATAACAACAACAGCAACCTCATTGAATAATGCTTGGTCCACATCAATGTGTATTATTGAACTCTGGTTTTCTTTCTCTTGACAGTCCGTTCAACTAATATACGTAAGAAGTGCTATGACGCTGTGATTAAACCTGAACTCAATGTCTGTCTTCCTGGGGGCATATTTTAAGCATTATATGAAAAGTCTGAGGTCACTAAATTCTAGGAGTCATCCCAATCATTACAGTTAGCACTGTCTCTTCAAAAAGAATCTTTTTATTATTATTATTATATGATGATTAGGCAAGCATTTCCCATAAATGGTAAAAATGGCAAAGCATCTATTTTTTCCAGAATGCAGGGCTTCTGTAGGGTGTATCGTCAGCTTGTGAATGAACAGTATACATTCTGTTCAGCTTCGTTTAATCCACAGAGCATCTGGTTGATACCGATAATGGAGAGCATTTGTCCAGACACCTGGCGTGTGCAAATTGCTTCTTATTTTATACTTGCAAATTAGGAAATCTAAGACCCCTGTATGGTTATGAATAAAAAAAACAGAGCTAAGAAACCTACAGACCAGAAAGGTATTGTTAAACAAACATTAGCTCAAGATTTAACAAGCCTGTCACTTTGCAAGTAGTGCATTCTACATCTTCTTTGTGGTCTTTGCAGCTGATTTTTATTGGTTACTTCTTTTACTCATCTTTCTTTTTTTTAATTTTTTATGAAAAAAACAATTGTCTTCATTTCTTCATTTCAATGACCTTCAGCAGATGGTGCACAAAATAAATTCATCTTAATAGAGTGAGCGTGGTTGGTACCAGAGTGAGGTCCGAGTACCTTGATTTTCTCCAGTTCATAAGTGTCAGAAAGAATTGACTCTAAGCATCCTAACTCTGAGACTTCTCTTTCTCCATACTTTCTCCTTTAGGGGTATTTCCTTTCCCCAGGCAATGTTTTCTTTTACCTCCCTACGTCTAAAAATTTACCTTTAGGAAATAAAAAGAAAAACTCCTACAGATATTAATATCACAGCATGTTCCTTTGACCAAGAATATTGGCAATTTTAAGGAGAAAGCACATTGTCATTTCCTCTGTCACCCCAAAAAATAGAGAAAATCTTTCATTTGGATGGTGTTAGGCATTAGTGGGCGGGTGAAAAGAATATTTTGATGGTAGCAAGCAGATCTTAATTTCTACTAAAATAACTCTGCATAAGTTATATGTTCTGCCAGTACATAAACCTATGACACAGGTAGAATAATTGAGATTAAAATGAAGTAATGGAAAAGAGGAATGGATATGTATGAAAAACATAAGAGGAAAAGAAAAGATAAACATTTATTTAATGTTAATAGGTTGAGATGGTCATGTAGGATAAGAACCCAAGTCTTTAAGTCAATATGTGGAAGAAAGAGTTCTGATATTGTTTGTTGTTATTAGGTACCATTTGGGGGGAGGGATTGCATAACAATGAAAGAGTTTTTCTTTCTTTTCAATGAGAAGAGTGAATTGGCGGTGAGAGGGTGGGCAGGGAGAAAAGTGCAACAATGATTGACTGGAAACCCTAAGCTTCTGTAAACTTTCATTAACATTAAATATATATAAAAAAAAGACAACCGCCACTCATAGTGGCCTGGCGAACTACAATTTTGAAGCGTGTCTGATCCACTTAATCCCACAAAGAATCCTGAAACCTGGTGTACTTACAATGTGTAAAAAGAGCAAAAGCCCTTGGTGATGGCTGTATCTGACCTTCACTAACTTCACAAGGAGGAAATGTCCCCATCAACAACACAAAAACGGTTCCCATGATATCTGACATAGCCCCCACTATTCTGCACCTTTTTTCTACTCAGATCAACACCAGTCTTTCTGCTTTATTGAGTCCAAAATCTTGTGTGATAGATGCAGACAATATTGGGAAGTCAAAAGTTTATAAACCAGGTTAGTAGCAGGCTATAATCAGGACAGCTTCTGAAATGGGCTCACTGGCACCTCAGCCTTGAGCCTTGGAACTTTCGTCCAGTATTCCAAAACTTTTAGTCCTGAAAATGATAGGCTCCCACTCCCAACTGTCCTACAAACTTGGGCAAAGGCTCTTAGCTCTACTTCCAACGATGCAGTTATTTAAAGGTCCCGTCTCATACTAGGTCTCTGGCTCTTCCCTGAGACTACAAGGGCTACTGCCCCTGGAGGCCCACCCAATTGGTCTGGTACAAGTATCTCTGGCTTAGAAGGATAAACTACGTTCTCTTACTTGTTCTTTTCTTTCTGCATGCTGCATCAACTCAAGTTGGGGTGAAACTAGCCAGTCCCTGTGGATGGTGGTGTTGCTATGTGCCATTGAGTTACTTGTGACTCATAGCCACCCTATGTTCAACAGCTCTGAACCCTACTCTGTCTTGAGCCAACCGTATTATCTCTGACACACCTACCCCCATTACCCTAGTCACTGAGTCAATTAATTTCATCCAGGGTCTTCCTTTCTTGTGCTGTTACTCTACCCTCCCAAGCATGATGTCCTTCTCCAATAACTGATTTCTCCTTGCAACATACCAAAGCATGTCAGACGGAGCTTCAGAATCCTTGCCCCGTAGAAGCATCCTGGTTTTACCTCTCCTGGACAAACTTGTTTGTTCTCCTAGCAGTGGATGGTATATTCAATATTCTTCTCCAGTACCATAGCTCAAAGAGATAAATTCTCCTTCTATCATCCCTAATCATTGTTCAGCTTTCTGATGCATAGCAAGTTATTGCAAAGCTCATGGCCTGAACCAAGCATATCTTAGTCTCCAGACTAACATAGTTGTTTTTCAGTACACTGGAGAGGTCCCTGTCAACTGACTTTCCCAATGTATTTCATCTTTTGATTTCTTGGCTGCTAGTATCAAGAATGTTGGGTTTGGAGCTACTGAAATTAAAGCTGCTAATAATCTCAATGTCTTCACTGTCTTTCATGATGCTGGCAATTGGCCCAGTGGTGAGAATCTTTGTTTTCTTGGTGTTAAGTTTCAGTCTATATTTAAGGCTTCAGACCTTGACCTTCTGTAGCAAATGCCTCAGGTCCTCCTCTGTTTCAGCAATCAAAGTTTTGTCATCTACATAATGCAGGTTGTTGTGGATTGGCTAACACAATTTACATATTCCTACCTATTCACATGTCAAAACTAGGCAATATCTAGGAAAGCCATTTTTTTTTTTCTGGAAAGCCATTTTGAGTAAACACCACACAATGTAAAAATGTTTTCTGAAAAAAAAGTTCTTTAAATAAAAGAGTCAAATAATTTTTTAAATCTTATTTGTATTTTTATGAGATTCATGTTTTATTTGCTCAAAATGAAGTCATCTTACTCCAGATCATAATTTTTAGGCCATAAAATATAATAGGGTATGATATGGTAGTCAACCCCCAAGACAGCCCCCCAAAACACTTTCCTTCTCTTATCCATATCATTGTGTACAATCTTTTCCTACAGTAAGTATTTTTGTTCTGTATGGCAAATAGAATATTGTGGAAGTAACTGTGTGTAACTTTTGAAAGGTTAAATCATAAACCAATGGATACATTCCCCTTTCAATTTCCTACAAAACTGGTGTGAAGGAAGGCAGATACTCTGTGAAAAGAACACTCAAAAAAACTTTAGGACAGGAACCAGGGTCTCTTGCCAGCAAATGGCATGAACTTGCCTACTACATGAGTGGCATATTCCAATGGGAATTGTGCAGCTTATAATAAAACCTTCACCTGTTTGATGGTTTGAATGCACCAGTGGCCCTGCAGGAAAAAAGCAGGCAATCTCCTCCTGTATTATGTACCACCTTAGAAGCCAGTAAAGGATCAGATATTATTTCATTCTAACTTGATGCACATGAGAAAGATAATTTTTAGAGTAATTTGTTGCACAACAATAGATAAACATTAGTTATCCAAAAAACAACTGAAGCAACACATCAACAGAGAGCTGCCAGATGTGCAGGCTGGATTTAGAAGAGGTAATGTTACTAGAGATATTATAACTTATGTTATGTGGATCTTGGCAGAAAGCAGAGAGTACCAGAGGAATGTCTATCTGTGCTTCATTGACTATGCAAAGGCTTTTGACTGTGTGGATCCTAAAAAGCCATGGCTGACTCTGAGAAGAATGGGAATCCCAGAACATTTGATTGTGTTTATGTGAAACCTATCCTTGGACCAAGAGAAAGTCATCAAAACAGATCAAGGAGACACTGTATGGTTCAAAATTGGGAAGGTAGTGTGCCAGAGATGGATTTTTGTCTCCATACCTTTACCATCTGTTTGCGGATCAGATCATCCGAGATGCTGGGCTGTATGAGGAGGAATGGGGCATCATAATTGGTGGAAGATTCATCAACAACTTGCTTTATATAGATGATATAATCCTGCTTGCTGAAACTGAGGAGGACCTGAAGCACTTGCTGAAGAAGGTCAAGGACTGCAGCCTTCAATATGAATTGAGACTCAATATCAAGAAAACAAAGATTCTCACCACTGGGCCAATTAGCAGCATCAGTATGGATGGTGAAGAGATTGACATAGTTAACAGTTTTAGTTACTTGGCTCCACAGTCAACACTCTTGTTACTAGCATCCAGGATATTAAGAGACAAATTGCATTGGGAAAGTCAGCTGTCAGGGACCTCTCCAGATTCCTGAAGAGCAACGACATTAGGCTGGAGACTAAGATGCACCTGATCTGGGCCATAGTCTTCACAATTGCATGCTATGCATTGGAGAGCTGGAGAGCGACTAGGGTTGATAGAAACAGAATTGATGCCTTTGAGTTGTGGTTGTGGAGAAGAGTGTTGACTATAGCATGGACTGCTGGGAGAACAAACAGGTGTGTCCTGGAGAGAGTGAATACAGGCTGTTCTGTGGAGTCAAGGATTCTGAAGCTTTGTCTGACATACTTTGGGCATGTTGCAAGGAGGGACAAGTCCTTGGTGAGGGACACCATGTTTGGGAGAGTGGAGGGATTGCACAGGAAAGAAAGACCCTCGATGAGATGGATCGATTCAGTGATTGGGGTGGTGGGAGTAAGTGTGTCAGAGACCATGAGGTTGGCATGGGATAGAATACAGGGCTCCTATGAGTCACAGGTGACTTGAGAGCACATAACAACAACATTACTTATCTTGTCAGATAAAGATCCAGGCTGGAAGTTTAAATAGAAAAGTCAGTAAGTTAACAACATGTAAGACTCAATGATTCACATGATTCATCCTGATTTCATACATTGTGATTATGTGGTATATGGTTGAAAACCTAATTTTATGGTTGACTTGACCTTTAGAGAAAACTTAGAGGACTTGGAATGAACGAAACTCATATTGTTTGCACTTTGTGTGCTATATATAAGGTCCCTGGCCAAATAACTAGTCCCTTTATCATGTAAGCTACACATAGTGTTTGCTAGTATCAGAGTGGAGGGTCTTAGTTTTCTGTCATCCTGTAGAATTATTCATGCAAGCTAATCACATTCTTCCAAAGGAAGGAATTAGTGCATCTTTTTTTGACTCCACTATGATAAAGTTCTACTCTAATTTTCCTTCAGACTCTACTGTATGTAATGTGTTATTTTGCTAACCTAAAGGTCAGGAGTATGAATCCCTGGGAGAGATATGGATCGTCTCATTGGATATCTAATTTAGGGTTGCTATAAGTCAGTGTCAAGATGGCAACAATGAATAACATACAACTCTCTCCTTTGATGATTTTACTTTGAGTTCTTTTGCTCTAATAAATTAACTGTAGAGTAGTTGTGGTAAATCCTGTGTATTCTCCTGGAAAATTATCAAAACTAGAGTACTCTTGAGGACTCATTATGTATACCATTCATTGGCAATTTAAGTCAGTTTTACTTTCAAAACACAGTTGTATGTGGTCATTATTTTATCCCTTCCACTGGTTCCATTCTTGTCAAAAGAACCATTATTTCTCTCCTAGATGGATGATCCTGTTAGCTGTCTTTTGATTTTCAATCTTCTTTTCAAAAATACACTTTTATAAAGAGTTGATGGAGAGACACTCAATATCAACAGTCGAAACAGAGCCAGAGGCTGACTGTGGAACAGACCATTAATAACATACGTGCAAGTTCAAATTGAAGGTGAAGAAAATGAAAATAAGTCCATAAGAACAAAATACAGTTTCTCAGCTGAATTTCAAAACCACCTTAAAAATAGATTTGATGCACTGAACATTAATGACCAAAGATCAGACAAGCTGTGGGACTACATCACAGATTTCATCCATGAAGAAAGGAAAGGATCACAACCAAGGCAGGAAAGAAAGGAAAGACAAAAATAATAGTAGAGACTCCTAAAGTTAATTATTATTGTTGTGTATCGTTGAGTTGGAACCAACCCATAGCTGACCCTGTGGCAGGTTTTCAGAGACAGGCTATCACATGGGAGGAGATTACCTGTCCTTCTCCCGGGGAGCAGCTGATAGACTCAAACCATGTGCCTTGTATATTGAAGGACAGCTTCTTACCACTGGGGGGGAAATTGAAGAAATGCTGAAATAAGAGAGCTAGCTAAACAAAATTTCAAAGGGCAGTTTGAAAGAAAAATAGCACAGCAGATCCTTCCTATGATTAATCACCCCACACACATCCATCCTCATTCTCTTGCTTCCTCCCTCCCCCCGCCTTTGGATCCTCATACACATTCTACAATAATGGGTTTATATAGTTTTTGTCCTATGGGACTGAGTTAGTTCGCCCAGTATAATGCTCTCCAATTCCTCCCAAGTTAAGTAGTAATTTAAAAAATCATTGCTGCTGCGTTTTGTGTGTGAATGTACCATAACTTTTCAATCCACT
>NW_006399849.1:9230372-9231824 GCF_000299155.1 Elephantulus edwardii | reverse complement strand
AGAGCAAATGATTCAAGAAGTTGAACTGTATGAAGAAGAATATAGCTTGAGGATTGGAGGAAGGACTCATAAATAGTCTAAGTTATTCAGATGGTACAATTTTGCTTATAGAAAGTGAAGTAAACTTGAAACATCACTGCAGGAGATTAAAGACTACAGCCTTCACTATGGATCACATCTCAACATCAAGAAAATAAAAATCCTTATGAAAGGACGAATATATTGACAATGTCATGACAGATGGAGAAAAGACTGAAGTAGTCAATGATTTTGTTTTACTTGAAATCTCAATCAAATTCCACAGTAGCAGTAGTCAGGAAATCAAAAGATGTGTTGCGTTGGAAAAATCTTCTATCAAAGGTCTCTTCAAAACGTTAAAGATACCATGATATTTTCAATTGTTTCATATGCATATGAAAGTTGGACACTAAATAAACATGATTGAAGAATAGGTACCTTTGAATTGTAGTGCTGGCACTATAGGATGGCCCACCAAAAGGCCAACTAAATTTGTCCTGGCAGAAGTGCAACCAGAGTGCTCATTTAACAGAATGATGATGAAACTTTGCCTCACATACTTTGGTTGTTTCCTTAGAAAAAGACTTTATCTTAGGAAAGATCAGTGAGGAAGAACCTTGAGAAGATGAATTGACACTGAATTTAGCAATAGGCTTGAGCATGGTGAAAATAGTAAAAATGGATTAAAAAAAAAGCAGGAAAATGTAGAGGTCACATCTATTATTAATAAGGTTGCGAGGAGTCTAGGTTGCTGATAAAGCACCTAGTAACATCATTAGCATCACACACAAATAAAATCTTACTAAATTTAAAAAAAAATGGTTGGCACTATACATTGACAAGGAAAAGCCATAAATTCAAGCTGGATTCAAAAGATAACTCATGATGGGATGTCGTTGCTGACATCAGATGACTTTTGGCTGATGGTAGAGAATACTGGAAATAAGATTGCTCCTGTTCTATTAATGATGCAAAGATATTAACTTATATGTTTTTGTTGTTGTTGTTATTGTTATGTGTCATTGAGTCACTTGTGACTCATAGTGACATTATATACAACAGCCCTGAAACTTGCTCTATCCTGTGCTAACTTTATTGTCTCCGATACAGCTACCTTCATTACCCCAATCACTGCATTAATCTATCTCAACGATGGTCTCCCTCCCTTTCTTAGTCTTTCAACCATTCCAAGCATGATGTCCCTCACCAAGGACCTCTTTGCAACATGCTCAAAGTATGTCAGATGAAGTTTCAGAATCCTTGCCTCTAAGAAGCAGGCCAGCTTCACCCTCTTAAAAGGAACCTGTTTCTTCTCCTGGTAGTCCATTGTGTATTTAATATTCTTCTCCAGCACCACAACTCAAAAGCATCAATTTTATCATCCCTAGTCACTGTTCAGCTCTCTGATGTATAGCAAGCAATTGCAAAGACTAT
>NW_006399849.1:9222951-9224965 GCF_000299155.1 Elephantulus edwardii | reverse complement strand
TGTTGCAAAACACCCACTCTATGCTTGACAACACGTTTTCAACATAAGGGAGTCAGTCCTTCGTACAGTGGGGTCTTCTTGATGGCATCCTCACAGAGGATAAATAAGGCATACACATGCTCTTTGCAAATTCTATTGAATTGCTGAGTAAAATAGACATTACTATTCACGTTTATTTTCTATGTGCAGATCTGATGTTTTCTTCTAGAGAGACTTCTTTCTTTTATTATTATTATTATTAATGTTAATGAACAATTACAGAGACTTTGGAGTTCCATTCACTCATTGTTACATTTTTCTCTCTGTCCACCCCTCCCCCCTAGTTCACTCTTCTCTTTGAAAAGCAAAAGAAAAAATTCTTTCATTGGTATACAATCTCCTCTGCCCCAAGTCCACTCCACTATGCAGCCTTCATTCTGGACTTTTTATGATCCTCTGTTTCACATATTTTTGACAAATTTTCTGGTGGAACAAATCTCTCAAGAAAGACATAGTGTTCGGTATAGTAAGTAGATAGTAATGAAAAACAACAAAAGGAAGACCTTCAAAGAGTGGAATGGAATTGACAGAGTGGCTACAAAAACATGTTTGAACACAGCAGAGATTGGAGGATGGTGCAGTATTGGGCAGTGTTATATTCCATTGTACATAGAGTTACTACGAGTTGGAGACAGCTTGATGGACACATCAAGAAGCCCTAGTGGCATGGTTCCAATATATCAAGTTCTTCTTGGGAGAAATATGAGACACTTTCCTTCAGGAAATATGACAGCCCCAGAAACCATATGGAGAGTTCCCATGAAATGGCATCAGTTCAAAGAAAGTGGATTAGTGAGCATGGGTAGACTTGAACCTATGGCATTTCTGTAAGCAGGTGAGTGTGTTAACATGAATGAGGCAATTGGGAACAGAACACCTACTGCCACAGAAGCAGAGCTTCCAGGAAGAACAGTCTTGTTTGGTCTTCTACTAAGAATGTTTGTTTTCACCCCAGAGGCACTGGATTAGTATCTATATTTGTATGCATAAAGATATATCTCTTCATAAGAATATCATCTATAGATCTAGTTAAAATGTAGATTCTAGTTCAGCAAATCTAGGTTGAAAAGGCAAATTTTCCACAGGGAGGTTGAAGTGCAATGAATTGGTTAGAAGCCCTACACAAATTATAAGACATGAATTACACACCCCTCATATCTGAGGTAACCTGGGGTTACTGTGATGCTGAACCTTTGCCACTGGGATGTCAAATGCCATAACAGTTACCCATAGGGGACAGTGTTTGCTAGAGCTCTTGGTTTAAGACAGGTTTGGAAGCAGAAGTACCATCCAATTCCTGAACCACATGCCTCTGGAAACTATGAACTTTGAGAAACAAATATAGTTACAGAAAAGCTTTCAGGTCTTTTGTTTATAGGGTCACTGTGTAGTGCTTGCCTCGATGGCAATCAACAACAACAACATAGCTGACAATTTTACAGCTGATAATTTTGGGCACAACTATTGCCAGGTAAACTATGAATAATTCAATTTGATCATAAATAAGGCTAGAGGTGAAAAAGGACAAGAAAACAGCAATAGTGAAAAACATTTACCTAAAATAAAATTGAATAATAAGAATACTACAATGTAAACATTTGTACAAATAATATGTTTCTCTTTTATATAGATTAACTATCCTTGAAAATGTTAGATACAGTATGTATTTTTTTTGTTCAAGATGAATTGAGACAGCTTTGATTGATTAATTAATTTTATTATTTTTTTATTCATCCTCTTCAGCATATTTCCAAGTTATGATGTGACACCATAGTTGATGGAATGTCATCAACTCTGTTTGGACTCTTAAGGTTCGGTAAGAGCAAGATAAGCCTTTTGCAGCAATTATCATATTTCTTTAGCTCAGCATACAGACTGAGCAAGATGCACTTCCTACATTGAGGAAGTTTGCTGTCAATGACCTCTTCGATGCTCTAAAGAGCAGCAATGAAAGGTTTTGTTTGTTTGGGTTTGT
>NW_006399849.1:9218132-9220944 GCF_000299155.1 Elephantulus edwardii | reverse complement strand
TGTGGCTTCCCTTTTTACCCTATTGGAGAAGTTTTTGGATGTGCATAGGCAGAGTTACTTTTAAAAGTTATAATCTTGATGAAATTCCCTTGCTTTGAATGACTGTGTTTACAGAAAAAAAAAGAATATCATTAATAATACAATGGTCTGTCATTTGGACAATTCCATTCGTGGTAAATTGCAGAAGGTATCCTAAGATACTTGGAAGGAGGAGTGGCATCCACTTCCGTAGTAGCTTGCCTCCGGAAACCCTTTGAACCTGGAGAGAGGATAAAAGACACCCAAGCGCTGAGGACTCTCCTTCATAGGGTCGCTATGAGTTGCCTGCGACTCGACAGCACTTAACAACAACAACAACATCCTAAGATACAATGTCTGTGAAAGAGATATTATCTCTTCTTCTCATAAGAGCAGATTGAGAAGCTGTTGGATGGATGCATATTGAGATTCCTATAGAATTTTAAAAGTTAAAATCTCAAAGTTTAGTCCTTGGCAATCACCTGGTGCCAGTCTTTTAAAAATGTCTTTCTTTTTTTCCTTTAATCAGAGGTTTTCTGTGGTTCACTATGACCTTCCATGATACAAGATCTCACTCTTGTCTTTCTCTAGCAGTACCCATTGGACTCATGCATTGCTTAAAATTCCAGAGACAACATTGTCTACTGAGCTCAGGACTCACACAAATGCAGTGAAATAATGTAAAAGAGGGAGAACTTTAGTTTATCATACCTAACAGGGGGTGACATTAGCAATATTGAAGAATGGCTTGCTTAGTTTTGTTTAGGACATGATTGGTATGTTCTTATATAAGGAAAATTACACAAAACCCATTTTCATAATATCAAGTAATGACTCTACTTTATCACAGGAGCATTTTCCTGTTGTACAAACATTATTGCCTTATTTATCATGCCAATAGCAATTTTTTTCATTTCATACTTCTGTTTTATTTTCGCTTTCAAACAAGGAAACAAGAAAATTAAGCTACCTTTAACTTTCTTTGGATAAAACTATATGCTTTTCTTTCTTTATTCTTTTTTGATTTAAAAATTTTACAAATTTAAAAGTCAATCCTTGTTGCTTAACTGAGGTCTTCTCATTATGTATATATACTGTTCAAAGAAACAAGAGTATTTAGCAAGAGTGATGGCTGTTTTCTTTGTTTCTCTTCTTTTTTAAAATTTTGTTTTACATAGGTTTGAAAACAAAAGTTGTGTACATTATTTTTTCATTCATATACATAGTGTTTCACCTTTTCTTCTGTTTACATTGTGTTTCATACAATCACTCCCATACATGATGTTTCATAAAATGCATCATCATTGATCTCTGCCCCATCTTTTCAGGTCTGCACTGGATCTTTCCTAATTCCTTCACCCTCCCCTTCTGTCCACCAATATTTTAAACAATAGCAAAGTCTTAAAAGATAATATGGTTAAATGATTCATTATTAGTTTGCTAGACTATATGAGGCTCACAGCTTGTTATTGGTAGATATCATAGAGTCAACTACAACTCATAGCAATGTTATGAACCACAGATTAAATACTTGCTTTGTCACGTTCCTTCATATTTTTTGTCATTCTCAAGCCCATTAGTAGTTTCAAAACGTTGTTTTTACAAATAAGCCTCATTGAATGAATATTTTAAATCATATTTTGTACAAATATAAAACAAAAGCACATTACAAGAAAACAAGTTTTGGAAAAGCTGTCTCCTGACTCAGTAAAGCAAAATGCTGGGCACCAGATTCTCCTCTAGAATTTACAGAAGCAACATGGCCCTCATGACCCCTGACTTCTAACCAATCCCTGAGTTATGCAACAGAGTAAAGACTAATGATTCTAATCCACCCACAAACATCTCAGGAAAACAATGTTTGTGAGGTGTTTCTGAAGGTTCACAACTAGGAAACCCATGAGGTCACTATGTTGTTGTGTGAGCTGTTGTCGAGCCTACTCTGACTGAGAGCAACCCTATGAACAACAGATCTAAGCCTTGTCATATACTGTGCCATCCTCACACTTCCTGATATATTAGAACCCCTTGCAACAGTCACTATGACAAGTCATCTGATTGGAGGTCTTCCTCTCCTTTGCTGACTCTGCTTTTCCAGGCATCATGTCACTCTCCAAGGACCAGCCCCTCCTAAAAGCACGTCTGAAGTACGTGTGGCAAAGGTTTGTCATTTTTCCTTCCAAAAAATACTTTGACTGCCACTTTCTCCAAGACATATCTATTTGTCCTTCTGGAAGGCCATGAGATGTTCAGTTCTCCTCTCCAACACCACAGACCGAATACATCAATTTTTCCTATGTCATCCTTATTCATTGTGGAACTTTCAGACACATAGCAAGTGATTTAAAAGACCATGGCCTCAATCAAATACATCTTAATCCTGAAATTAACATCATTACTCCCCAATAATTTGGAGAGGTCCCTAAGTGCAGATTTTTCCAATAATTCTTCTAAATTCCTGACTGTTGGTTCCAAAGGTGTTGATTTTGGATCCAGTAAGATGAAGTTTTGACAGTTTCAGTCTTTCTTCCATCTATCATGATGCTGCCTATAGGTCCAGTGATGAAAATTTTGTTTCCTTCACATTGAGATGGAATCCATATTGAAGGCTGTGTTCTTTGATCTTCTGCAGCAAGTCCTTCAAGTCCTCCTCACTTCAAGCAAGCAAGGTTGTGCTATCTGCATAACACAGTTCATTGATAAGTCTTCCTCCCATCTTGATTCCATATTCTTCTTCATGGAGTCCAGCTTCTCGAATAATTTGCTCAGCATACACATTGAATAGATACAGAAA
>NW_006399849.1:9210780-9217109 GCF_000299155.1 Elephantulus edwardii | reverse complement strand
AGGACACATCCCTGGCGGACACCCTTCCCAATTTTGAACCATGCAGTGTTGCCCTGCTGTGTTCTGACGAATGCCTCTTGGTCCAAGTATAGGTTTCGCATTAGCACAATTAAATGTTCTGATATTTATAATCCACACAGTCAAATGTCTTTACATAATTAATGAAACACAGATAGACGTTCTTAATTCTTAATTATGAAATAATTAATTTTAACTAGCAAGTTTATTATGTACGAGTTCTGTGTGCAAGATGATATCTTTGTTTAGATGTTTGGAACGTAATTGATTATCTATTTAGAAAGTGCTTTTTTGATGACTAAGAAACTTAAATGGAATTTTTTTAATTGCAATAACCATTCTGTATCTCCATTACTTACCATGATACATATTTTTTTAAATATTGTCAAAATAAGAATTTATGTGCTAGAATATCTATTGAGAAGATTTCCCATAATGCTGATATGTTTGGCATGATGAAACAACCATTCTGGATCAAATTGCAAACTGGCAAGCACAAAGTTCTTCAAAGTGCACAGAGAATAAGAGCCTAGGCTTTCTGAGAAGAAGGATGTCATCTGTCACCAATATGATTCTGCCAGAATGATTGATTGCCTGTTCTAGGTAAGGGACTTTCAGGCAAGATGTATTACTATCATCTACTCCAGTTAATATGAATTTCAGAACTTTTCAGTAAGTCTGCACTACTCTTCATGTCAAATAGTTTGTTGCTGTTGTAATGTGTCATCAAGTGGAATGCAACTCTTAACAACCCTATGAACAATAGATCTGAACCCTATCCTATCCTGAGCCAAACTCACTGTATACAACATGTCTAGCCTCATTTCCCCATCTACTGTATCAATTCATCTCATCTAGGGTCGTCCTTTCTTACTGTGACCCTCCAACTTCCAAGGATGATGTCCTCCAAGGGCTGGTCCCTCTCTTGGCAACATACCCAAAGTATATGAGATAGAGTTTCAAAATCCTTGTTTTGACAAAGCAATTTTGTTTCACACTCTCCAGGAAAGACCTGTTAGTTCTCCTGGCAGTCCGTGGTATGTTCTACACTCTTCTTCAGTGCCACAACTCAAGGACATCCATTGTTCAACTGCCATATTTAGTCATTGTCTGGCTCTCGGATGCATAGCAAATAATTGCAAACATCATGGTCTTGATAAGATGCACCTTAGCTTCCAGACTAATATCACTGCTCTTTAGCAGTCTGGAGAGGTCCCTGACAGCAGAATTTCCTATTGTGATTTGTCTTTTGATTTTCTGACTGCTGGTTCCAAGAGTCTTGATTATAGAGACGAGTAGACTAAGATTATTAAATCCTATCATGATGCTACCAATTGTCCCAGTTGTGAGAATCTTTGTTTTCTTAATGTTGAGCTTCAATTCATATAGAAGACTACAGTCCTTGACCTTCTACAACAAATGCATCAGGTCATCCTCAGTTTTAACAAGATTAAGTCATCAGCATAATACAGGTTGTTGATGAGTCTCCCTTCAATCCTGATGCCACATTCCACCTCATAAACTCCAGTGTCATGAATAATCTGTTTCACATGTAGATTGAACAGCTATTGAAAAAACAACAGCAACAACAAAAAAACCCTCAACCTCCCCACCCCCCACCCAAAAAAGAAAAACACCAACCAAAACCCAACATATCCCTGACACTATCCTTTTTTTTTAATTTTGAACCATGACATGTTTTTTCCTGGTCTAAGTACAGATTTCACATGAGCATAATTAAGTGCTCTGGGATTCTCATTTTTGTTAATGGAATTCTCATTTTTGTCACTGTTAACCACAGTTTGTTGTGATCCACGCTGTCAAATGCTTTTGCGTAGTCAATAAAACACAAGTAGTCTCTGCTTAGTAGTCTCTGCTTTCAGCCAAGATCTATTCAACATTGACAAAGATGTCCCTCATGCCATGGCCTCTTCTAAACCCAGATTGTGTTTCTGATAGTTCTCTATAGATATACTTGTTCCAATCATTTTTGGATAAACTCCAGCAGAATTTGCTTACATATGATATTAGTGATATTTGTTGAATCACTGTTTTTAGAAAGGGAATAAGTACACATCTCTTTCAATTAGTTGGCTAGGTACTTGTATGTATTCTTTTGTACAGCCTAATGAGCACATCCTGGACAACATCTGTTTGTTGAAATACATCAATGGGTATTCCATCAATTCCTGGGGCTTCTATTTTTTTTTCCCAATTCCTTCACAGCAGTTTGAACTTTCTCCTTTATGACCATTGCTTTTATTTTGGGTTTGTGGGATTCCAGCCATTTTTTGTTTTGTTTTTCATATTAATTCACTTGTTTTATTTGACATATTTTGGAGGATAAGCATTTTCTTACATTGATGACTTGACATGAGATGGCTTGGTGGTGAAATGTTAGTGAACCACACCAGGTAGGAGGGATTCTCTATTCTGCCAGCTAATGCCACATCTAGAGAAAGAGACTGTTGGACAGGAAATGGATGCAGGCTGCCTTCAGTCAGTGGTTGGCTCTGGACATGCAGCAGCATTTCCAAACCTGGGGCATGAATTTCAAAATCCAAGCTTTAAAACATTGCACCATCTTCATTACCATCTCCTCACTGGGATTGGCCCTATTATACCATCACAGAGTCTGACCCAAGGCTAAGAACCACTGTTTCAGATGAATAAAGATTCAGCTGTGCTCCTCAATTTGACGAAGGAGTGTGTCTGAATAGCCTGTGCCAAAGATTCACTCTTTCATTTCCTATCCATACAAAATTTCAGGGTTTCCAGAAAATTTCCAGGCATGCTCCACCGTGGCTTCTCTGAGAGTGCATCCTTGCTGGACATCCTTTCTTCAATGTTACCCTTTATTTTTGAGCCATTACTGGTTTTTGATCATATGTCAGCAAATTCTTTTGGGTACAGTGACTCTGTGTATTTCGTCCATCTTCATTTGATACTTTCTGTATTATTCAATATTCTTCCCTTAGCATCCTTAAGTATTGCAACTCAAGGCTTGAATTCTTTTTTAAGTTCTTTAAGTTTAAGAAATGCCGAGCAAGTTCAGATGTTTTGATTTTCTGATTGCAACTTTTTGTACATTTTATTATAATGCTTTGTGTTGTCTTCACGTGTTGCCCTTTGAAATTATCTGTTCTTCTCCTTAATTTCTTGATTTCTTCCCTTTGTTTTGGTTTCTCAGTGCACTATTGAAATATTCAGTCTTCTGATACCCACCTCAGTTTTTTCTTCCTCCTCTGTTTTTATAATGACCTTTTAAAATTCTTCCTGGATGATATTCTTGATATCCTCCAACACCTTATCTGGTCTTCATTCATTAGTGTTCAAGGCCTCAAATCTGTTCTTTAGATAGTTTTTATATTCAGGTGAGATAGACTAAAGGTCAAATTTGGTTTTTATTGATTTGATTTAACCTGCTTTAATTTGAACTTGTCTATGAGTAGTCTGTTGGAACATGGAATGTTAGGATCATGAATATAAGAAAACTGGATATTGTTAAGAAAAAAATGGAACACAAATATTGCCATATTCATAAATATTGACATGAGGTAATGGTGAAATGAGATGGATTATTGGTATGGGACCTTTTAAATCAGACTATGTGATCTACTATACTGGAATCAAACATATGATCAGATATACAATCTACTATACTAGAGAAGAAAACATGAGGAAAAACAGGGTTGCTTTCACAGTTAAAAATGTCACTTTCTAGATCCATCCTGAAATACAATGTTGTGAGTGACAGGATAATAATCATACACATACAAGGAAGTCTGGTGAATATTACTATCATTCAAATATATGCTCCAACAACCAAAGCCAAAGAGGAGGAAATAGATTGTTCTACCAAATTTTGCAGTCAGAAACAAATCGAACGTGCAACCAACATACATTAATAATAATGGATGACTGCAATGCAAAAGTTGGAAATGAAGAAGGATTATTAGTCAGAAAACATGCACATTGTGATAGAAATGAGGCTGGAAATAGAATGATAAAGTTCTTTACAATCAATGACTTACTCATTCCAAATACCTTCTATAGGAAACATAAACAACAACTATACTCATACATTTCACCTGATGGTATGCACAGGCATCAGATTGATTATCTGTGGAAAAAATTGTTGGAGAAGCTCAATATCAGCTGTGAAAACTCTGCCAGCTGCTGACTGAGGAATAGACCTTCAATTACTCATGTGCAATTTTAAACTAAGCCATCCTTAGGGGGGAAAAAAGTATAATGTAAAGTTCTTGTTACAGTTACATGCTGTCAAGTAAAGTATGACTCTTAGTGACTCTGTGAACAGCAGATGTGACTCCTGCCCTGTCCTTTGCCACCTTTATCATCTCTGATATACTTGAGCCATTGCTGCAGTGTTAACCCATCTTGTTGATAGTCGTCTTCACTGACCTAATTTTCTAAGCTTGATGTACCTTTTCAAGGAGCAGCCACTCCTAACAACATGTCCACAGTATGGGAGACAAAGCCTCGCCATCCTTGCTTCCAAGAAGTGTACTGGCTGCACTTTCTACAAGTGCACATGCTCCATATCTCATCTTTGACAGTCCATGGGATGTCCAGTACTCTTCTTCAGGACTATAACTTAAAGGAATCAATTATTCTTCTGCCATCCTTATTCATTGTTCAGCTCTCAGACATGTAACAGGTAATTGGAAAGCTTATGGCTTATGTTAGGCCCACTTCAGTTTTTAGAATGACATCATTGTTTCTCAAGATTTTGGAGAGGTCCCTTGACAGCAGACTCTCCCAATGCTATATGTCTCCTGATGTCCTGACTACTAGTACCAAAGGGTATTGAATGTGGGTCCAAGAAATAGAAAATAATTGATGACTTTAATCTCTTCTTCCTCTATTATGATGTTGCTTATTAAATAAATGGTGAGGATATTTATTTTTTAATGTTGAAATGTAATCTGTACTAAAGGTTATATTCTTTGATATTCTGCACAAAGCATCTCAAGTCCTCCTTGCTTTCAACAAGCAAGGTTATGTCATCTGCATATTATGACTACCATTGAGAAGAATGGGAATCTCAGAACACTTAACTGTGCTCATGTACATGGCTTAAAATTAAGAAAGATGTTTACCACAGTTGTATCCTTTCTCCATACATAAGCAAATTATTAAAGAAGCTGAAATCTATAAAGAAGAATGTAGCTTCAGAATTGGAGGAAGGAAAATGCTTCATGGTTCAAAATAGAGACAGGTATATGCCAGAGATGTGCCCTATCTCCATTCGATGTCTTTTCAACCTATATGCAAAACTGATCATCCGGGAGGCTGGGCTCTATAAAGAAGAGCGTGGCATCAGGATTGGAGGAAGACTTATCAACAACCTGCATTATGCAGATGACACAACCTTGATCACTGAAACTGAAGCAGACCTGAAGTACTTGATGTGAAAGATCAAAGACTTCAGCCTTCAGCATCAAGAAAACAAAGATTCTCACCACCAGGCTGATTGGGAGCATCATGATAGATGGTGAAGAGATTGAGTTTGTTAACAGGTTTAGTTTGCTTGGCTCCAGAGTCAACACTTTTGGTACCAGCAGCCAGGACATCAAAATATAAATTGCATTGGAAAAGTCTATTGTCAGGGACCTCTCCAGGGTACTAAAGAGCAACGATGTCAGTCTGGAGTCTAAAGCAAACCTAATCCAGGCCATAGACTTCACAATTACTTGATATGGGTCAGAAAGCTGGACAATGACTAGGGATAATAGAAGGAGAATTGATGCCTTTGAGCTGTTGTGTTGGAGAAGAATATTAAATATACCATGGACTGTTTAGGAGAACAAACTGGTTCATTCATGAGCAGATGAAATCAGGCTGCTCTCTGGAGGCAAGGATTGAGAAGCTTCATCTGACATATTTTGAGCATGTTGCAAGGAGAGACCAGTCTTTGGAGGGGGACATCATGCTTGGGAGGTTGAAGGGACAGCACAAGAAAGGAAGACTCTAGATGAGATAGACTGACTCAATGACTGGAGTAATAGTGGTAGGTGTATAAGAGAAAATAAGGTTGGCTCAGGATAGAACAGGGTTCAGAGCTGTTGTACACAGGATCTCTATGAGTCTCATGTGACTCAATGCCACGTAACAACAATATACAGAGGACACAACTTTGCTTACTAAAAGTAAGGAGGAAGTGAAGTGTTTGCTGAAAAAGACCAAAGACTGCAGTTTTCAATATAGATTACATCTCAACATCAAGAAAATAAAAATTCTCACCATTGGACCAATAAACATGATTGTTGTTGTTGTTGTTATGTGCC
>NW_006399849.1:9206593-9207720 GCF_000299155.1 Elephantulus edwardii | reverse complement strand
CAGATACAGAGGAATTTAAAGAAATAACATATGAGCAAGAGCCTATGGTGATGAAGGAAGAAGTTCAAGCTGCTTTGAAGGAAATAGCAAAAAATAAGGAACCACTGGAGAAGCTCAATATCAGCTATAAACATGATAGATGGAGAAAACATTGAAACTGACAATGACATTACCTTATTTGGATTCACAATCAACAATCTTGATACCAGCAGTCAGGATATCAGATGTACTGCACTTCAAAGTCTGTATTTAGGGATCTCTGAAAATATTTGAGGAGTGATGAATGATATCAGTTTGAAGACTAATGGTCTAATTTAGACTATGATCTTTTCAATCACATGCTGCGCTGCTGAGAGCCAGACATTGAAATAGGATAAAAAAAATATTGATGCTTTTGAATTGTGGTGTTGGAGTGAAGTATTGAGTATCCTTTGGACTGCCAAAAGAACAAACAAGTCTTAGAAAAATGCAGCTCGAGAGTTCCCTGGAGGCTGCAATGACAACACTTTTTCTCACATACTTTGGTCATGAAGCTCTTCCTCATAAACAAACATCATGCTTGGGAAGATGGAGGGATGGTGAAAGAGATCCTCAGCCAGGTAAACTGAGACAGTGACTGCAGCTAGGGGATCACATGTGTCAGAGACTGTGAGGATGGCATAGAGTTGAGATCTCACAGTTCAGAGTCACTATGAGTCGTACTCCATTCATACACTGTTGCCATTCACCGTCATACACTGCTGATGCCATCTAACGACAACATGCGAGGAAACCATCGTCCTTGCCTCCATAGTGTACCCTAGTCGCTCTTCATCTAGGACAGACTGGTTAGTTCTTTTGGACACCTATTATACATTTGTAATGTTTTTTGCCAACACTACAATTCAAAGGCATTTACCTTTCTAAAATACTTAGATCAACAGTGTCTCTCTGGAGACTAAGGTGCGCCTGATACAGGCCATGTGGTCTTTGCAATCACTTGTTATACATCAGAGAGTTGGACAATGCCTAGGGAGGATAGAAGGAGAATTGACGCCTTTGGGCTGTGGTGCTGGAGAAGAGTATTGAATGTTCCATGGACTGCCAAGAAAACAAACAGATTCATCCTGGAGAGGGTTAAACCAGGC
>NW_006399849.1:9197198-9199008 GCF_000299155.1 Elephantulus edwardii | reverse complement strand
CATCAGAGAGCTGGACAATGACTAAGGAGGATAGAAGGAGAATTGATGCCTTTGCTGTGGTGCTGGAGAAGAGTATTGAGGGTACCATGGCCTGCTAGGAAAACAAACAGATTCATTCTGGAAAGGGTTAAACCGGGTGGCTCCTTGGAGGCAAGGATTCTGAGGCTCTGTCTAACATACTTTGGACATGTTGTAAGGAGGGATAGGTCCTTGGAGAGGGACATCATGCTTGGTAGGGTGGAGGGACAGCACAGGAGGGGAAGGCCCTCTATGAGGTGGATTGATTTGGTGACTGGGGCAATTGAGATGGGTGTATCGGAAATGGTGCAATTGGCACAGGACAGAGCGGAGTTTAGGGCTGTTGTACATAGAGTGACTATGAGCCGCAAGAAACTCAAAGGCACATAACAACAACAACGACGACTTTTCTTCAGAGATGCCACTGAGTGGACTCAAAACTTCAACCTTTCTGTTACCACAAGAGTATGATAACTATTCCCATCACCTAGTCTAAATGTAGCCATTCCGTATTTTACTTTGGAGAAGCTTAAACTCACACATAATTGCTGAGAAACACAGTAAGTGACATAGAGATATGAAAAAGGGCAAGTATGAGATTATATCATTTGCATCTCCTCATGCTTTCCAGAAATGATGATGTTGGCTATGAGTTGTTTCCAATTCATTAACGATGAGCTGAGAGAATACTTTAGCTTAATTTACAATAATATAAATGCACTTAAAACAAAGAAAATTAAAACCTACTTCTTTCTTTAGGATGATTGTTATTTCTTATTAAGCCACCAGCATGGATAATTAAATGAAATTCAATTAAAGATATACATCAACACCACTATGATTCAGGCCATGGTCTTTGCAATTACTTGCTATGCATCAATAAGGTCATAGAGATTAATATCTGACTTACAGTAATTCAAAGGGACAAAGTATCCCCATCAATAATACTAAACACACAAAACTGATACCATTGTGGTCAGACAAGTTCCCAGGCTCCTGTACTTTTGTCTATCAGTTTTAACACCAACTGTCCCTCGTCTGCTATTTTGTTATTAGGTTCACCAAAAGGGAGTTCTGGTGCTAAAGAGTAAAGAGGTCAACTTAAAGAGCAAGGTGGGCCTGAACCAAGCCTTGGTAATTTTAAGGCTATTCATCTGAAATTTGGATTATCAATAAGGATACTAGGAAAAGAATCTGTCTTTGAACTGTGGTGTTGGAGAAGGCTACTGAACATCCTAGGGACTCTCAAAAGAACAAATACATCTGTCATGGAGGAAGTACAATGACAGTGTTACTTAGAGACAAAATAAAAGTGTCTCATACACATGTGGTATGGAGAGGCCAGTCTTTGGAAAAATATATTTTCCTAGGAAAGATGGAGAGTCAGAGAAAGAGAGGAAGAAGAACCTCAACAATAGGATTTCACTGGGGTTATAATAAGAGGTTCAAGAATGACAGAGATAGTGATGATGGTCCAGGACAGGCATGTTCTTAGGGTGGCTCCAAGGGGTAGTCAACTGATACCACCTAATACAAATAATAATATACCCTAGGAATCAGAGTGCTAACTGAAAGGTCAGCAGGTTGAAACCACTAGCCACTCTGCTCTACAGGAGAAAGATGGGCAACCTCCTTCCACAAAAATTTAGAAATGGCCATTGATCTAGTAATCACATTACAAGGCATGTTGTTGTTGTTGTTGTTATGTGCCATTGAGTTGCTTGCTACTCATTGCAACCCTATGTACAACATCCCTAAACCCTGTTCTGTCATGTGCCTGTCTCACTGTCTC
>NW_006399849.1:9195634-9197098 GCF_000299155.1 Elephantulus edwardii | reverse complement strand
GAGGCAGTGACTTCACAAGGAAGGAGATTGTCTAACCTTCTTGTGGAACAGCTGATGGATTCAAAGCATGTGCCTTTGGCATAGCAGTGCAACTTCTTACCACCAAACCATCAATGCTTCCACTTATATGTATAGGTCGTTGTCATCATTAGGCACCGTTGAGTCACAGGCGACTCATAGCGACCCTATGAAGGAGAGTCCTCAACACTTGTGTGTCTCTCATCCTCTCTCCAGGTTCATAGGGTTTCCGGAGGCAGGCTATTATGGAAGTGGATGCTGCTCCTGCTTCCAAGCTTGTTTTAATCGGGGAGTTTCACCCAACACTGTCTGCCATGGGTAACCGACCATTAACACATTTGACACATCAACATCACAGTGTTCAGCCTCACAGCAACCACAAGTTACAGCTGTATGTCAAGTGGACCATCAGGGCTATATAACCTAGAGGAATGTTTGAACAAAAACAATGAGAGACAGGCCCTTGGGCCACCCATTATCTGGCACACCCAAATGCTGGAAAACTCTGGGCCAGACACTCCCAGCTCATCTGGCAAGTCCATTCTGCCAACTCCCACTTGGGGCAAATAGAACGCCACAAGCACCTAGATCCCTCCATACCTGCGGCTCCTCTATGTATAGGTAGTAATTGAAAATACTATAACATAGATCAGGTATACCTTAGGTTTTAAACTGACATTCTTGCTTTCTCGCGCTTTAAACAAGCCCTTGACAGTTGATTAGCCCAATGCAGCAAGATTTTTGACTGCTGCCATCAGAGTTGTTGATTATTGTTCCAAAGTTGTCAGTACTATTCTCTTTACTAATACAGTAATTCTTTCTATTGTTTAAGAAAAAAAATGCTTAAATTGGGAGTATGTTGTTATGTGTCATCAAGTTACCTGCTATTTAAAGTGACTCTATGTACAACAGCTGTGAGTCCAGCCCTATCCTGAGCCAATCTCATCTTCTCTGACACACCTAATCTCATTCCCCAGTCACTGAATCAGTCCATCTCATGCAGGGACTTTATCTCCTGGACTGTCCCTCCACTCTTCCAGTGCCACCTGGCTACATGCCCAAAATGTGTAAAATGGAGCTTCAAAATCCCTGCCTCCAAGAAGTTGCTTGGTTTCACCCTCTCCAGGGCAGACTTGTTTGTTTCCTTGGCAATCCATAGATAGGCTAGATTTATTTAAAAAAAATACAACTATTGTCTTCCAATTTATCACAGAATTGGATTTACTGCAATAGAATTAAAACTGGGTCTAAACTCACATTTTCCTTTCTAAGAACACAGGCTTTTGTTCATTTACCATTTTCAGAACACAGATGGATGGTGGCTAATCACTGCTTCTATTTGAGCCCTTTAGTTTTTTCTTCTTTGCTTTGTTCTGTTTTACATTTTCCCGCTTAAACCTGCCCAACGTTCATATTCAATATGTTGTTATTGTTGTTATGTGCCAT
>NW_006399849.1:9192626-9194009 GCF_000299155.1 Elephantulus edwardii | reverse complement strand
CTGTCTGTCAGATACTCCTCTAAATCTGAACATTCAGATTAAGACAGACTAGGAAGAAGGATTGGCCACCCACTTCTGAAATAGAAGGCCTCATATTCAATAAGCCTCCTTTATTAAACACAGTGTGTTGCTTTTCCAAGGAGTTTGGGGTCAAATTATTATCAAAAGAGGCTTGCAAGATGTTATGTGTGGTTTGGAAAATCCTGTAAGTAATTCATTCTGATCCTGGCATTCCTCTACCCACCCAACTCTCAATATAAAAAGTGCATCTTTAAAGTATCCTTCAGATTAATAGAAAACTTGAAGTCAAATTAACTAGACTCTCGGGGAAGGTAAAAGATAACATCAAATGCAAAAGCAATAATCCTAAAAAGACAGGTTGATCTTTCTAGAAAGAAACAGGCAATTATCTCAAAGATGTAATGAAAGAGGAACTATTTTATACTAGACAGAGGCTTCATCTAGGCAATAAATTTCCCCTTTACTTTTTCAGTGCTATCATGACCATGTACAACTGTGTTTTCTCCCCAGGGGGTTTTCTCTGTCCTGTGGAACTCATATTGTTGCCCACAATTCTTTGAAAGAGCCAATACTTAATGTCTTGACTAGAAACAGCTCTCAAATAGAGATTAATTGTAGCTAGTGAACAAATACTACTCCCTGGAGTCAGGAGTAACCTTAGACACCCCTTTTAGTCTGAGTTAGGGGTTTTCTAGCATGATTAACATTCAGTGACCCACAGTAGTAACTTCCTTCATAAGAAATCTGTTATTGCCTGCTCTTTGGCTTTTCTTAGGATTATCCATAATATAAATCACAATATAGGTCCCTGAGTTCTTTCTCTTTTGAAGAAGTGCCAATCTTTTGAAAATCAATTTGTGATCAATCAAACAAAGCAGATTTGTTTGTCCCAAGAAATTTGTTTGAACAACTAAAGCTGCCATGGAGGATTTTGAAGTTCAACTAATCTGCTTTACACTTGTTGTTGTTTTGTGAGTTTCCCCCTCTTAAGTGGTGCTGCTATAAATGGACTTTTACAGCAATTCTACCAAAAGAGCCAAGTGGCCAAAATCATGGAGCTCTGAGAGTCTGGGGCATGCACTGAGAGAAGGGAAGATTATATTTCATTGCAAATGATAGTAACAATAAAGTAACACATAAAAATCAGTAAGTATTGATTGCAATCCCAGGAATACCTATGGTAACAAATACTGCATTTCATCCTTATTCTTGTTGTTATGTGTTGTCAAGTCACCTGTAACCCACAGCAACACTACATACAGCAGCTCTGCACCCTGCTCTGTCCTAAGCCAGTCTCATTGACTTTGACACACCAGCCCCCATAGCCCCAGTTACTGTATCAATCCATCTCACCCAGGGTCG
>NW_006399849.1:9178550-9186186 GCF_000299155.1 Elephantulus edwardii | reverse complement strand
ACATAGTCAAATGTCTTTGAAAATGTGAAACACAGACAGACATTCCTTTGGTATTCCCTGCTTTCAGCTAAGATCTAACTAACATTAGCTACAATATCCCTAGTACCACAACCCCTTCTAAACCCAGCCTGCATTTCTGGCAGTTTCTGGATTTCATCTGATGGTATGCATAGGAATCAGATTGATTATATCTGTTGAAAGAACTGCTGGAGAAGCTCAATATCAGCTGTAAAAACTAGGCCAGGTGCTGATTGTGGAACAGAACACCAATTACTCATATGCAAGTTCAAGCTGACGCTAAGGAAAATTAAACCGAACCCACAGGAACCAAAATATGAACCTGAGTCTATTCCACCCGAATTTCAGAACCGTCTCAGGAACAGGTTTGAGGGCTTGAACAACAATAAGAGAAGACCAGATGAGTTGTGGGAGGATATCAAGAGTATCATCCAGGAGAGTGCAAAGGGTCATTAAAAAGACAGAGGATGGAAAAAAGACAAAAATGGATGTCAGAAGAGACTCTGAATATTTCACTGGAGCACAGTAAAGCCAAAACAGAAGGAAGAATTCAAGATACTAAAAAGCTGAACAGAAGATTTCAAAAGGTAGCGCAGGAAGACAAAGTAAAATATTACAGTGAAATGTACAAGAAGCTGGAGTGTGAAAATCAAAAGGGCTGAACTCACTCAGCATCCTAATCTCGAGGAACTGAAGAACAAATTCAAACCTCGAGTTTCTATAATTAAGGATGCTTTAGGCAGAATATTAAAAGAAGATAGAAAGAGTACACAGTGTCACTGTATCGAAAAGAATTGGCAGACACAGAAGAATTTCATGAAAACAACATATTAGCAAGAGCCTATGGTGATGAAGGAAGAAGTTCAAGCTGCTTTGAAAGAATAAGCAAAAAATAAGGCCCCAGGAATAGGAATATATAGTATACCAATTGACATATTTCAACTAACAGATGTTGCCCTGGATGTGCTCACCAAGGTTTGCCAAGAAATCTAGAGAGCAACCTCTTGGCCAACTACCTTGAAGAGGTCTATATTTGTTCCCATTCCGAAGAAAGGTGACCCAACAGAGTGCAGAAATTATACAACAATATCATTGATATATTATAAGGCATATATTCTAAAAAATAAGAGCTATGAAAAGATATAATATATAGATATACTTAGTTTATTGCAGAATTATTTACAATAGTAATGAGATGGAAACAGTTCAAGTGTCCATTAACAAAGAAATGGTTAAAGAAATTATGGAACATGCAAACTGGATTATTGGAGCTCTGGTGGCCAAGCAACAAGAACAAATATTTTAAGAAGTATATAACAATCACAAAGTTGAATGAAGAGAAAATCAATATTAAAAAGGGGCAGATTAGACATTTAATTAATTAATAGTATTATTATCTTTTAATTAATGATATAAAATAACATGTATACAATTCTTTGAGTGGAAAACTAATAGGATTTGCACATTTTCACTCAAATCACATAAAAGAAAAATATAACTTTAATCTTGGAAACACAATCGAGAGTTACCTTGAGTTGGAAATCTCTCAACAGCCATGGTTGATTTCATTTTAATTGTTTGCTTATTTATTTTGTTTCATCTTCATTCAAGCACAGTGTCAATTTGTCCCATGATCATACAGCTTTTGTTGTGTTCATACTTATGTGACTCCTTAGTGTCAACATAATCATGCATATACACGCACACACACATACACACACAGAGAGACACAAGGAGAGGGCCAGAGAGCAGAAACAGCTTGAAAAGCCATCTTAACAGGGATTCCTGGTAATTACAGTTAGGGTGGCTTAGTGGTAAAGAGGTCAGCTGCCCACCCAAAGACGTGTGATTTGAATCTATCAGCTGCTCCCTGGGAGCAAGATGAACAACCTCCAATGGCAATTAACTGCCTCTGAAAATCCACTAGAAAGTCAGTTAGAAATCTGTTCTGACTCAATGGTACAAAAACAGTGGTATATGATTCACGAACTGAGTGGTACATTTGAAGACATATTTTTGATGGTTATTGATTAAAACTTTTTTTAAAGTGTTTCTGCCAACTGAATCTTAGTTCTGAAACAGTTTTGCAATTCTTCCCTTGCTGAGCTTAGAAGGAGAGCCCAGGTGGTTCGGCAAACAGATTTAATAACAATTCCTCCCTTTTTTTCATTCCAGAACTTGATGTTCTTTAGAGACACAAGGAAGCTTTCAGGATGGAGTAGGCAGCTTCTCCATATGTTCAACATTGACGTGGAGGCTGGGGGTGGGGGACAAGAAGGAGTGGAGTGCACTTTCATATCAAGCTGGCATGCAGAATCCCAAAGAACAGCTTGTGACCTTGATGACAACTAGAATTAAGCTGCCAGCCTTTCTCTTCTTGAGTTCGCCCTCTGCTTTATGAAAACACAAACCTCAGTAAAGTTTATCCAAGTGACAAGGCCATTTCCAATTAAGTATTGGATTAGAGAAGTGAACATTAAAGTGTCAGGGAGCAAGTGCATCTGGAAGGCTTCTTGAAAGCGAGGATGACAAGGCTTTGTCTCATATGTTTTGTGCATGTTTCTGGGAGAGGCTCTTCTTTAGAGAGGGACTTCATCAGGTGGAGGGTCAGTGAAAGAGAGGACGACCCTCAGGGAGATGGACTGACCCCTCAAATGTGTCAGAGATGATGAAGATGGGACAAGATAAGGTTCAGGTCTGTTGTTCATAGGGTCATTATGAGTCATTTTCAATGTGATGGCACTTAGCAACAAATATCAAGGCTTACAAACCTTACAGAGTTGTTCGATACTGCCCTAGGTGGTCAGAATAATTCCAAATCAACTTTACAGCAGCTCTTCTAAATATACTTTAAAAATAAAAGGCTTTATTTATTGAATGTCCTTTCAAGGAGAACAGTTTCTGTCTGACTCATTTCTTGTCCTTTTATTTCTTTGACTATTCATCTCGTGAAAGAGGAGGCTTTAAGACTTCCTATTGACTAATGAAACTTTCATCACACCTTGATACAAATTATTTGGGCTTCAACAAAGTGGCTTCTTAGGGGTGGAGGTATCTAAAGGAGTGAGAGAAACACAGTAAAAAATAATTTTCCTACAAAAGAGCATGAATTCCTTCAATAACTCCAGATGGAAAAAGATTTAAGAAAATGTATGGGCTAGTTTTGTAAGATAAGCTCCCTAATAGATGGTTTCCTTCCCCAAAGCAAAGGTCTCTGGAAAAATGAGCCCCCATCTTCCTGTGGTAATCTCAGTGGGGTCTTAAGAGCCTGCAAAAGCAGATAGTGTTTCCTTAAAACTACCTCCCTTTCTTCTTTATTTCCTCTTTTCCAGGCCTGGAGGAAACGGAACTCACCAGTCACTGTTCTTCATTAAACTAAGTGAAGAACATTTTCTGTGTCCAAGTTAAATAGTCACAATTCCTTGAATATTTACTTAGAGAATCTTTCTCCTAATCTTTTTTATTGTTTCTATTATTTTTCCTGGACCCTAAATCAGTTTTCCACATATACCTCTAAATTGCACTGTCCCAGATAGAAAAAACATACATGCTTCTAAGTCCTGAATAATACCTAACTGAGTAAATAATTTCTCTTCTCTGTTGTGTTTGAATTTCCAGAAACACACTTCACTTTATAGCCAGCATGTGGCACAGTTTAGCCCCAAGATTTTCTACTACAGCCTTAAAAAGATAGTAACATAAGTCACGAGAACTTTCTGAGATACTTGTGTAAGCAGAGTTTTAAATATTGTTTTAAGTGCATTTTTCTTTTTCTTTATTGGTTAATAAAGATTATGTTTACTATGGTGAAAGATTAGTAATAAATCTAGTAATTGCAATTTAGGAATTTTGAAAGTCTATCTCATCAAACTTAAGTCAGACTAAGAACTCATTTAAACACAGCAGTCTGAAGACATAGGGTATTCAAAACATTTAACTTCATAATACGAAGAGCAATCATTTAGTTTTTAATTATGTATAACTTTATTTCAGGGAATGTGATTTTTGGATGAATACCCAATTGATAATAAAATTAAGGAAACATAATATCTTCAAAACATAATTTCATAGCATCACATACTCATTGTTTTCTTTTTTTATTAATAATTTTAATGCAACTTATATATATTTTACAGTATATTCTTTCCATTTAATTTTTCCCCATTTATTTAATGTTGAACATTTTTCTCCCTGTCCCCACTCCCCCAGTTAATTTTTCTCTTTGAAGAAAAAAGTATTTCATTGTTATACAATCCCCTCCAGTCCATAGTCCACTTTAATATGCATTTTTTCTGTAATGTTGTCATGAAAATAATACTTAATCCTACATTCCTTTTAAACAATTCTGTCCCTTATCTGTTTGAATGCAGTATACATTATTTGTCCCCTTTTTTCTCAGTCTCCCCCCAACCCCTATGTCAGTCCTATTTTACAACAGTGGCACAATTCAATATTTGTCCTTTTGTGACTGAGATATTTCACTCAGCATAATGTCCTACAGGATCATCGATTTTGTATAACATTTCATGAGTTGCTTTTCAATGCAGCATTGTCTTCTTATGTCAAATTTCTCCTTCCTAAATTGTTGTCCATCTAGTTTTTTATTCAAAACAACAATTGTGTATATACCATTTTTAATTTTTAAAAATGTTTCATTATTAGTTATTCTTCTTTATTTCTTTTAGTACTTACATGTTCTTATATTATCCAAGGCAACCTTTTAAAAATTAATTCTAAAAAGAAAACCTTCCCATTGATTCTTCTTTAAATTTTTATTAGAGTTTCTAATTTTCTTCTCGATCTTTTCTTAGAAATATTAATTTGCATGAGAGACCAGTTTACAAAATAAACATAAATTAATTTGGTTTTCTTTATGCCAAGATATTGGCTAGAGTACTTTTCACTATATTCCTTTAAGATCTATGAAATTGCTACTTTGTTTTAGTCAGAGAAATCAAATGTCAATCTTAGCTGTGATTATGGATGAACTAGAATTCTCCATTACCAAACTTGGGAAATGTTGTTGTGTGTCATTGAGTCACTTACGACCCATAGCCACCCTATGTACAGCAACTCTGACCCTTGCCCTGTCCTGAGACAGTCTTACTTATTCTGACACACCAGCTCCCATTTTCCCAGTTACTGTGTCAATCCATCTTATCTGGGTCTTCCTCTCCTCTGCTGTCCCTCCACCCTTCCAAGAATGATGTCCTTCTCCAAGGACCGGTCTCTCTCCTGGCCATGTGCCCAAAGTCTGTGAGACAGAGCTTCAAAATCATAGGCTCCATGGAGAAACTTGATTTCACCCTCTCCAAGACAGACTTATTTGTTTTCTTGGGCGTCCGTAGTATGTTCAAGACTTTTCTCTAGCACCACGATTCGAAAGCATCAATCCTGTCATCCTTAGTCATTACTCAGCTCTCTGTTGCATAGCAAGTTGGGAAATAGCAGTGAATTAAGAAGAATAAAGTAGAAAAAACATGCTAATATGATATTTGTCTTTCTGTTTAGCAGAGTCTTGAGATCTGAATTGATGTTTGCAGGTCCATTCAGTGGACTGGTACCAATGCAATAAGAGTCAGGGACTGTTGTGTACCATCGAGTCAGAATTGACTCATAGCTCACCCACCAGTGGGTTTTCAGAGGCAGTTAATTGTTCAGGAAGAGATTGCCAATCTGTCTCCCCTGTAGCCACTGGTGGCCTTGAACTACTTGTCTTCAGGATTGTAGCAAAGTTTCCTGTAACTAGGCGACTAGTTTCATAATTAAAGTTGTATAGATTCCTCATGATGTAGTAATATAGAGCACATATCAACATGACCCTCAAACAGTTTATTCATATATTATTTATATCTCAGATACTAAGAAAAGATTTTAAAAATCTTGCATGAATTAAGTAAAGTCATAGTCAGGTTAAAAAAAAACCATTTTCTAAGTTCATAGGCTAATATGTGGCACAGCATGATTTGGGTTGTTAGAGGATCTCCTGGGTCAAAGTCCTTCTCACTAGACTTGATTCTGTTATGAAAGACTTGTTAACATAACTCACAGCATGTCATTACTAGATAAATTTTTCTCAATAGGAATTGTCTGGGACATTATTTGCTAGTGTTAAGAGTTTAATGAGTTTGGTAATAAATGATGATGCTTCCTTCTTAAGGATAAAGAAATGTTAGTACTTTGGGTAAAAATTACTTGTTCCATGGTCAAGGATAGGTCAGAAACAATTAGAAGACATCTGTTTCTAAAGGAAAAGAACTTCTTTCACTAAGGAAGCTGGTTTATGAGAACTCAGAATTTATCAAGAGCCTTTCATCTTATAAAATATATTTGCATATCTTCTGTCCAAAGAACCATCTGTAGTAAACCTGGAGAATTTTTGTGTGGTGCAAATGTTTAAAATATTCTGTTGCAAATTGAAAGATTCCAGTATACTCAGAGACTTCAGATGAAAATCTTGCTACCAACTTCTGAAAAAAACAGATGCTGAATACCTTATGGTGTAGATATATCTACCCTGTTACACACGGTGTCATTAAGAGTCAGAGACAGTCTGCCTAAGGACACATGATTAGTACTTTAAATTGTATTTTGAAATGAGAAACCATACCTCTCTGGATGTTCAAATTCACCATCAGCGCTTTTCTCCCTCCCTCTCCTCTCCCTCCCTCAGTCCACTTTACAATGCACCTCTTTTTTCAGATTGTTGTCATACATATAAAGTCTAATCATTCATTCCTTTCAGAAAGTATTCCTTTCAGAAAGGTTGCAATTTGCAACCTCCAAAAACCCACTGGAGGTTCAGCTCTGAACTGGTTTTGATTTAACAATATTAAAGGGCCCACATAACCTCAATTGAGTGAAGTAATCTTTAAAATAGTCACAAACTCTTGTGGCTTAGTGGCTAAGCAGTTGGGTCATCAACTCAAAAGCACGTAGTTCTAACCCATCAGCTTCTTCATAGGTGAAAGGTGGGCAATCTATCGCTACCCATGCAATTTATAGCCCTTGAAAAGCCACTAGAAAGTCAGCTATGAGGCAGCTCTGGCTGAAGGCAATGAGTTGAGTCTATACGTTCTTGTGATTCCAAAGAAGGAGTTCAGGATTTTGACAAAATTCAAAACTTAACACTTTTAACTCTGGCTAATCACGTTCTCAAGTTTACTGGGAAAAAAAACCCAGTTGTTAACCATTTATATTCACTTCTCCAGTGATCAGAGAAAATTTGCCCTAAATATTCTCAAATCTTTGTTAAAGCAATTGGTCCAAGATATTTTTTATTAAATTGGATGCTGATTGTCTTGCATTGGGTTGTCTCTCAACCCTTTGAAGATTTCAAATGGAATATGAATCCTAAAGAAAATACAGAGTCAATACTTTTTTAAAAAAAGGTTTTACTGAATATTTTAAACGTTAAGAATTTTTAAGAACGTTTTTTAGGTAAACCTTGATTTATTGGAGCAAAATTATTATAATTTGAATTTTAAATTCATTGTTGAGTTGCAAAGATTGGAAATCCTAATTGGAAATCTTATGTTACATAGTATTCTGAAACATGGTAATATACTGAATTTCACAATATTTTCAAGTTGGTTATATTTAAAAGAATTATTTAATA